>NC_137098.1:46439048-46771548 GCF_949357685.1 Gobio gobio
GTTCTGAGAAATGCATTGAGTTGCCTTAATTTATTTAGAGAGTAAATAAACTCATGAAACAGAGAAGTATGGTTAATGTTATCCATTGATTTCAACAATGTAACTGTATTCTAAATATCAACTATTTAAATTGTAACTGTAACGGAATACAGTTACTCATAATATGTATTCTGAATACGTAATGCCGGTACATGTATTCCGTTACTGCCCAACACTGAACACGACCTATTAAAGCACTGAGACATGGGAACAGTATAGCTAACATTCACATCTGAATATTTATCGCAAGTCATATCGTCATCGCAATATTAAACAATGTTATCGCACATCGCAGCTTTTCCTCATATCGTGCAGCCCTAATTTTAACCTTAATTACTACACTAATTGTAATATAAATAATACAAAATATTTTAAGTGGGCTTTAACTGTTATGCCACATTAGCGCCAAAACGTTATTTATTGTTTGAATTTCGTATTAAATTTGAAAAGCTTAGACTTTCATATCAAAAGCAGGTTTGGCGTGAGATTTAAAAAAGTTAGACGCGCAATATGTGGCGGCCGGTGTTGATTCTGTGGCGCACCGCCACTAATTAGTCTATGTGTGGGAAACACTGAAAGTAGAGTCTCATATGTATTGGATCCTTGCATTCTGTCTTAAAGTGAGAGCAGTGTAATATTCCTGCTGCGTCAGTCATTAATGGTAATCACACAACAAAGGACACACAAAACAATTCACTGCTCTTTAGTAGAATTAGTAGGATTAATCTATATTTACTTTATAGAGAAGAGTATGCATTGTTTTAAATTTGATAACATTTGATTTGTTTTGTATTATTATTATTTATTTCACAGGAATACTATATGGAAATGAAATATGTTGCACATGTTGCTTGCCAATTCATGATACTTTCTCATCTCTTAATTCTGTTATCCTTCAAATACATTGTTGTTAAGAATAGTTGGCCTATTATTACAGAACCAAAAATCCTGATCGGACCACACTTTAGTAACATTTTATAATAGTAACGTAATACAAGTCAGATTATTTTTGTGCAATAACTTCCTTCCTAAATTTTGAATGCGCAACTTGTGGGATTGATTCAAATGGTGCGCAATACCTACAACTCGCGCAATACCCTGAGTTTCAGGGCCTGAGTAGGGCTCAGGGTTTGTTGTTTCAAGCAGGACCTCCACCCTGAATTTTAAGCACGTTACTCTCTTCTCACAAGCAGAAAGCCTGATGGTTTGTTTTTCCTTCAGCATTACATACAGTAGAGGTTGAACACTAAACACTGGAAGCCTATCAGTGGGTTGGATGATGTCATGCCTCACAAATTCCTCTCCTTCTCTACACAAGAGAAAAGTTTGAGTCATATTTGAGCTCCAGCACACTGTCTGCCATTCAGAAGACAATTGTATGGTTTGAACTACAAAATTATAAAAATCAGAAAGATAAAGTAAAAAGTAGGGATGTCACGGTACCAAAATTCCTGTAGTCAGCACCAATATCATTAGAATTGTACGATTTGGAATTTTTTTTTTTTTAATTTGTTTATTATTTATGATAGTAATCATTATAAGTAAATAATACATATAAACATTTGAAGGCTACATGTTTAAAAGTAAACAATGTGTATAAAAAAGATCAAGTGAAAAATAAGCAACCCACCTAATAATAATAATGATTATTATTATTATTAGTGTTAGTATTATTATTACATTGAAAAGTAGCTAATGGCTCGTTTCCACCGAGCAGTACGGTACAGTACAGTCGATTCGGGACTGTACACCCTGATCCGGCTTGCGTTTCCACCGCGAACAGTACACTTATGATGGACGTAATTTTTGCACGAAAAAGAAAGCGACACAGTAAACAACAATGGACGAGATGCATCGGATATTGTTCTTACTTCTTGGCATGTGGCTGTTTGTCACAAGAAGACACGCTATGTTTGAGCCAAGGCTGCAGGCTGCAAGGAAAAACACAGCCGAAAAAGCAAGCGCAAATGACGATTCTCTGTCAACCAATCTCAACGCTCTACAGTGAATCTAGCTCCACCCTTTAGTACCGGACTACTGTGCTAGGTACCCCAACGGAAGGGTACCAAAAAAGTGGTACGGTTCGGAATTAGGGTACCATTCACAACTTCTGGCAATGGAAACTGCAAAAATTGCATACTGTACTGAACTGTACCACTCGGTGGAAATGAGCCATAAATCTACTGTCCAACAGTAGCCTAATATATTTCTATCAGAAACCAAACTTTTATTTTGATGGGTTGCTGTGAAGACCTTTGAGTTTCTGTGGGTCTATGATGATGATGACGACAGTTTCTCAAATGAAGCAGTAAAATGCTCATGAATTGAATCTCAGAGCGGCACTGGAGATGAAGTTCATGCATTCATTTCCTTGTATAGTGAGACGGCAGAGGCTGAAAACATGTGCTTCAGTGTGTGTGTGTGGTTAATGAAACCACGTGTCTTGACCATTCATTCACACAGAGGATTCATATTTAAATATTCTTTTTGCAGTTAGTTAGTGTGGATGAACATGTAGATGAACATGGAAGTGACTGAAAGCAGCTGCCTATTAGTGGGTACCGAACATACCTGGTACTCAGTACAACAGAAATGCTGGTATCATCACATTTTCAAAATTTCAGTACCAGTACTTCTGACAACACTAGTAAACAGATTAACTTCTAGTCCACAAGCTCAGTGCAAGACACATTTCCTAAAGAAAGATAGGCCTGATGGCCCTCAAAGATGGGGCATTAGCTTTGTATGTGAATTCAAATACAGTACTTGGTTCTTTAAATGTTTGGGAAGACAGCACTTAAATGTTTTTCTTAAAATGTTTGGGAAAAGAGCGCCGTCTGACGCAGAACATGGGATTTAAACTCTGAGTAATGAGTTCCAATCTAAACCCTCTTTGAACTAAACTACCTGAAAAATCCACAGACTTACCCAATACTTAAAGACGACCACACACATGCACACATAATTTATACCATATGAAAAAAAGTATAAAAAAAATAAAAAATATATTCACTAAGTCACACCAACACACTGGCAGCTTTATGTCCAGTCAAAGAAGGACTACAGTTCCGGAGTCACAGAGCAAGAAGCCAATTCCCTCATGTGAGCTCTAACACAAACATTCAGCCTTGAGAGCAAACATGTCAACCCCCCCAAAAAAAAATTAAACAGAGAATGCAAAGGATTTACAGAAAGAGAAAGACAGCAGGAATGCGAGAAAGGAAGTGTATTAAGCTGCTAATTCCACAGGAACACCATGCCTGTAAGCACAGTGTGTTTGGGCTGTGCTGATAGCCTATCTGTAATGAGATATGGACAAGGCTGAACACACCACCAATCCACACAAACAACATACACTGGAGTTAGACTGCACAAGTACCAAAACAAACCATTCACCTTCACCTCCCTTCTTTATTTTCTTAAATGAAAAATGCATTATGTAAAATCTTAAAATGTTTGGGAAAAGATGATGACAAAAATGTGCTTAAATACAGTGAATTTTCCAAATGGACTAAACAAAACACTTAAAGGGATTGCTCACCAAAATCACATCAATCAAAACCCAGCTGATTTTCTTTATTGTGAATTGTGATGAACACAATTTGTTGTTTAAAGGTCCCATGGCATGAACATTTTATTTTATGAGGTTTTTTTAACATTAATATGAGTTTCCCTAGCCTGTAGTGTATATAGTCCCCAAATGGCTAGAAATTTTGATAGGTGTAAACCGAGTTCTGGGTGTCCTGCTCTGCCTTTGAGAAAATGAAAGCTCAGACGAGCCGATCTGGAATCTTTCCTGTATGTCGTCATACGGGGAAAGGTTACCTCCCCTTCCTCTGCTTTGCCCGCCCAGAGAATTTGGAGAAAATGGATTGTTTATTTTACTCGCAATGTCAGCACAGGCTTTTACGATATGGAATCGACAGCACAGCCACAAACAGTGAGTAACAGTGTTCATTAATGCCTGATCTGTAATCAGAGTTTTCTGATGTGCAGCTAAATATTCAAGTTCACACAGACTTTCTTTCGAAATCGTTTATGCATCCGTGAATCAAGCCAGTGACTAAACGATCAACTCCACATCGTTTCTCTTAGTAGCATGAAACAAATCTGTTATTTAAATTGTGATTAGAAGCTAGATTAGTGATCAAAGAACACTCTCTTTATAATGTTTGGAGCTGGCAATCACATGTTGCGAGTTCATCTGCACACTTGCCCAAACTGCCGTTATAATGAATGATGCTGTTATGCTGCACAACGAGGCTCTTACTGTAGTATTCATATCGATGTTGTGTTTGCTGTTAGCTGTGGTGAAAGCATTTCGTGAGAGAAATAGCGTTGCAATGACGAGATCACTGCATTCATGCGATCAACAGACTGTCTGTCTACTCAATGCTCGTCACTGCAGCCTTTCATGTGAAAGGAAAAGATCTAAAAATCTAAAAATAATGCTCGACAGCTGTAATGGTAAAAAAAACTTAGTAACAGTATTCGAGAGGGGTTCCACATGTTACAAAGTTCGTAGAATAAGGAGGAAGAAGACAGGGTCGGCATGACCGGGACTCGTGTTTATTCAGAACTCTCAGATACAAACAAAATAAACTTGCGCTCACAGCGCTCTCAACAAATCAGCACAATATAACTTTCTCAGCAATCTTTCTCCAGCTCTCTGTCTTTGGTCTACAAGTGCCCAGACCGTCTCTCTCTCTATCTCTCTCTCTCTCTCTGGCAGAGCGTGCAGACCTCGCTAAACCACGCCCCCTCCGCCACAAGATCTAATACTCATTTCAAATGCAAAGATGTCAGCCAATCACAACAGTGGCCGTTTTCACTGAAGTCTCACAGCAGACACGCCCCTTGAAACTGAGCATTCAAGCCAGAGGGGTAATATCAATATAGAAAAAATGGTTTTTATTTCTAAATTTAACATTTTATGATGTAAAAATCATACTAACAATATAAGTACACCTCAGGAAACATTATAAAATAATTTTAAAAAATCCACGCCATGCGACCTTTAACGGAATATCCAGGCTGCTCCTTCCATTCAATGAAGTGGCTTATGAATGGCTCCAAAAAAATAACAAAAAAGCACCATTAAGGTATCATAAAACAAAGTATCATAGATCCAGGCCCTCTGAAGTTATACAGCAGAACAAACTTATTCACTTTAAAAGGAAACCTCCCCCTAGAGTGCTCAAATCTCAATCACGCACATTTTTTATATATTATATATTTAATGTAAACATCAATAAATCAGTGATAATTAACATCAATCAGTGATAATCAACAATAAATCAGTGATGATAAACATCTCTTTTTTGGTGTCCATCTCCAGAAGAAATCACATTTGGGTTTAGATTGAGGTGAGGTAAATGATGACAGAACTTTTGGGTGGCTTATTTCTTTAATGTAGTGTCCGACACTGAATTAGGAACTCCTCTATCTAAAAAAAATACCAATACATTAAACATTTGGTTAAGTAAACATCTAAAAAAAAATATTTTTATCAGAATAGATCTTATGTTCTATTATGACTGTAAATCCTGCCATTTTACAATTCTTTCATTAAAATATACTAATTCTTAATTGTTTTAATTACATGAACTCATTGCATGTGCTATCAAAATGCTTGTTAACAAGTCAGGTCACTACATTTGGTATCTAATATGGCGGTGAGAAGGAAACATTCTTCCATTAAAGAAGATTAAGTTATGATTAAGTTAAGATATCAGCCAATATCTGACATTTATCAGTGGATACCTCGACAGCTTAAAATAACAGTTGTTTTAATACAATATCAGCAAGGTCAAAATTCCACATGCTTACTAATGTTTGGCAGTGAGTGCTGTCCAGATGCTGTCCTTGATAGAATCCCCTAAATGTAAGGGTTTGATACGGACACGTCTTATGGCCAGCAAGTTCTTTTCCATAGTACTCCATCTCAAATTGGTCCATGCGTTCCCTCTCTTTCTCTCTAGGGAGGTGAGCTGAGCTGGACAGAGGCTGGATGGGAATGAAACCCAAATAAAACCAGTTTTCTGGGAAGCCATTTCACATTCCAGTGAGACCAGAGAGGCTTCCCACCTTCCAGTAAAAGTGTGTGTACAGACCTGTCTGTGGCTGCACCTATTTGCGTGTCTGTGTGTGTTGTGACACTAAGAGACAGAATGTGTGCGTGCTTGTCTGTGTGGCTCAGCGCTTTCCCAGTTCATCTCACTCAGTATACCCCTCCGTTTATCGTTCGGCCCATCTCTCTCCCTCTGTTTCTCTCTCCATCCGTCCCCTTCATTCCTTTCCACTGATCTCAGAGCCTCATCCTGTCATTTGTCTGGTGTCCATTAGAAAAAGAAGATGTGATGGGAGACAGGCGTTTCTAACGCAGCAGATGGTCTTCTTCAAGGCTCCATCAGGAAGCTCACATTAAACAAACCCATTAACTGCCAAGGCAACCTGCCTGCGTCCCAACAACACCATTGACCATGAACGATCTCTAAATAATCACATGGCCATCTCTGTGAGTGTTTACAACCCTACGTTTCTGGAGGACAGAGATGAACTTGAGCGTGTGAATGGAGTGAGTCGGAGGGAGTGTCCGGCTGTCCTCACGACTCTCTCAGCTGGTTTAGACCAAACACAGTGAATCAAACTGGCTTTGACTAGAATTCAACACTCCAATAAATTACAGAGGGGCCTCTTCACTACCTCAGTACCCCACACTCTGTCCTGCCTTCTCTCACAACGCCATACACAAACTCTCAGACTCTCTTACATTTATAAAGCCGTTGCGGATGAAAATGACTTAATAAATAACTTGATAAATATAATAATGAGGCATGCTTTCTCCACAGAACATTAGTGAAGTACATTCAAATAACTATGAATGTCATGAAAATTTGATTCATATATTTGAATTTTCATAAACTACTGATCTGTTGAACTGCATAATGTTGGTAATGGCTAATGAAAGTTAAGCTTCATAAATCATTTTTGAAATAAATTAATACTTTTATTCAGCAAGGATGCATTAAATTTATCAAAAGTGACAGTAAAGACATTTACAGTGTTACAAAAGATATCCATTTCAAATAAATGCTGTTCTTTTAAACGTTCTATTCATCAAAGAATCCTGAAGAAAATGTATCACAGTTTCCACAAAAATATTAAGTAGCAACTGTTTTTAACATTGATCATTTGAAATAAATTTGAAAAAGTCCCCATGTAGTCAATAACTTTATCCCTTAATACTCATCACCAAAAGGACAAACGTTTTTCCCTGTGAAAATAATTTCTTCATGCTTTAAAATCGCTTGAATGTAACACCTTTGCTTCATTTAGTATACACAGATCCATGAATATGCAAATTAGCCCCGCCTCAACTCACTCACACCAGCTTGGACTAACTGATCCACTCGGTCAACTTTACTGTAGTAAACGCTGCACAATGGAAATACTGGTTTAATTCAGACATGTGTGTATGCTAGTGCTGGGCGGTATGACCAAAAATATATATCACGGTATTTTTCTAAATTATATCGGTTTCACGGTATATGACGGTATTTTTTCCCTCTATGCATGACCGGGTGTTAACCACATTTTCTACTGATTGAGAGAGGAAATACTGCAGTAGATTGACTAGAATGCCATATTTTACAGTCATGATGAGTGAATATTGTAGAAAAATTCCACACTAGAGTTAATACAGGTTTGCAAAGCCCCTCAAAATGAGGCTATGGAGAGACCACCAATAAAACACAGACCTGCAACACACTCATTACACATGGATATTAAAATATGACCACAGAGAGAGAAAAAAACAGAGTTGAGGGCATCGTAAGCATTTAAAAAATCTTGTCTATTGTAATACATTTAAGAGCACTCTCTAAACAAATGACACACATCAGTTTAACACAGAAAGAATTAGCAGTTACTTTTTTGCCCATTCTTCTTTGATTTGTCAGTTTATTTATTAACTTACATCATTCATTGTCTTTTGTATAGCAGAATAATCCATCGTGTCATCGCGGTCGTGATCAGACTTATGGTTTACTGTAGCCTAATCAGTGCCCATTTCATTTGAAAAAGACGTGATGAAATATGTGCGCATACACGCTTCGGGTTCACGTTTAGAGCACTATAGTATATGAAATATGTCCAAAAAAACTTAAACGCGCTCGCTCCGGTCTATATCTGATATATGATCCATGTGGTGAGCGTTGTTAAACTCATCGCGGCTCTCTCGCGCGCGCCGCGTGTAGTTCGAATTCTCCACTGTAATCAAGCGCTGAATCCGAAATCGCCCCTTATAACCTCAAATAGGGCATTATTTGGAGGGGACAGCGCTTTGTAGTGGTGTCCGAAACCATAGTGGACGTTATTGAGTGCACTCATTCTATCCTACATCGCACCGCAACAACGAGTGTACAGCCGCTGTACACACAACGGTTGTCCGACTTCACGCACTTTCAAATAAAGAACAAGTTTTCATTCACTCCTTCAAATAAAGTGATAACGTAGGGAATAGTGAATGGGGGTATAGGAGGCGATCTCGGATTCTCTAATGCGATCTCAGCTGTGCTCTGACTGCTCTCACTAGTACAGTGCAACAGTGAAATGCGTCCCCTCTCAAACAATGACGTGCTGCGCTGCGTTCCGAACGTTGTTTAGCGACATACCGGTATTGCGGTATCATCAAAATTCATATCATAACAAAAATAAATACCGGTATTCGGTATGAACCGGTATACCGCCCAGCACTAGTGTATGCACAAGAACCTGATTCAGAAAAAGTGGAAGAGCAAATTATACAGGCTCATCGATGCATCAGAATTGTAATGCATTTTATGTATATGTCGGACACATAACGTAATTAATAGGATTAGCCTTTGCCTGGACTGTATTATCAAACAGCTAATAATGTGTTGCCAGTGTTACACAAACCATGTTCCCATTCACCATCTCAAAGTCAGACAGCTGCCTTCTAAAAATCAGCATCCTTAGAAATGCTTTGAACAACTTAGAACGTAAGTGGAGAAAGGCATGTAGTTCATCATAACATCATGATATACATCATATACATAATTCACTCATAATCATCACTATGTTGCTCAATGTACCCAATTTTTCATATCAACAGAAGAATATACCGGTATAACCTGGCTTCTCTTGAGCCTCCCTTGCTTCACAGATTAGTAATGATATGTTAAAGACATGTTGACGGAATGGGTTACATTTCAAACCGCGTTTTTGAGACGGTCTTTGGTAAACTGCAGTTTTAAGAAGAAAATACTCAGCAATGGTATTGACTAATGAATTTGCACATGGTTTGTCTTAAGGCATATTAACCCCCCTCTAGTGGGCGGTCAAGCCAGAGCGATCAACTCGCTTTTTTTCTTATCAGTGCCAAAGAGACTCAAATAACTGTCATTTTGTATCATTCAGGCAAGTGTTATACATCATTATAATCTGTTAAGTTTCTATTTTTTTGTGTACAGTCACAATAAAAACAAAATGTTGTGCTTTTTGCAAAATAAAGAAAACAAACATGATGCACAATCTGCAGGCTCTCTCTCAATGATGTCTAAATCTGATTGTCTTCAGAAAATGACCTGTAGCTTAGTGAAAACTTATCACACAAACACGAGACATATGTCTAAAGAAACGTTAAAATGTCAGGTTTTAAATAATCGAATTGCAAACAAATATTCTGTGTTTATGTAATCGGTTTGAAAACAGAGAGATGTCAGTCTTCATTATCCGCTAATAGGACCCACAGAGCGCGTGTTCTATTGAGATTCAAATACTGCCGATCCATGTGTCAACGCCCATCAACTCAAATAAACACATCAAGTAGTGCTATAGCGCCACATAGACATATCAAAATAAAAAAAAACATTAAAAACTTGATTTTTCACCACAGGAGGTCTTAAATGATTTCTGAAGGATCATGTGAACCTCAATGGCTGTTGTAACGATTAACGTCATTCTTGCGCAAAGAAGAAACTGACAAGTAAACAACAATGGAGGACATACAGCAGATCTTGTTTGTGCTTCCCGGCATGTGGCATGTTTGTCACAAGACAACTGTATATTAAAGAAAAAAAGTTGTCATTCCACTTGTAGCACGCGCAAGTGACAATTCTCTGTCAACCAATCAACATTCTGCAGTGAGTCTAGCTCCACCCTTTAGGTACCAGACTACTATAGGTACCCCAACGGAAGGGTCCAAAAAAAGTGGTACGGTTCGGTATTTTGGTACCATTCACAACTTTTGATAATGGAAAAGGAAATAATCGCATACCATACCGCTCGGTGTAAACAAGCCATAATTGTACCAGCCCCAAACTTTTAAACGGTAGTGTATTTTTTTTTTCCTGCTCATAAGGTAATTAGTAAAGGACTACTGACTGGACATGGTCAATTAAACATTTTAAAATGAGAAAAAAATATCAGTATGAAATCAACAGTGGCCAGTTTTTCATTTGAATGCAGTCCGAATAAACCCTTGTCTTTGCGTGAAGGAAGATCTTTTCTGTGTAATTGATCAATTTATTACAGTAATATTCTCATCTCTTCCTCTGTGTGGTTGTCAACCAGTGCCATTACATTGCCACTTGTCACCTCAAATCTAATACAAAATAATGATTGTTTTGTCACTGTAAACCGTTGTTAATGTAGCTCAAGTGTTTTAAACTTTCAGTCCTGACATGTCTCTCTCTCTCTCTCTCTCTCTCTCACACACACACACACACACAAAATATTGCAAACTCTTAAAAATAGCAGCAACGCAAAATGAAGCATGGCTTAAATATGACACGCCAACCAGACGAGGAGACAGCAGAGGTTTCCGAAATGAGGAAGAAAATGATAAACTGGTAATAACTGTTTATTTTACTGGCCTCTAGACATAATGTATCATCAGCTCAGTTTAAATAAATTCAACACGTTCTGCTTTTCTGTCTCTCTCACACTCATAAACACATACACATTGTTGGCAGGGGCAGTGTGTGGACAGATGCGGGGGACCCAGGGGGGTCATCACCAGGTCAGGAAGCGCACGGCTGTGGAGCGATGATGGACCCTGCGACTCGAGGTCACCAGGGGTCGCGCACACGGCCAAAGAGGAAATGCCAGCCAAGTGGCACTGTGCAGGACCACACACATACAAACGTTCGGCAACGAAGGAGAGGTGCCATGTTAAACACTCCTTACTGGAAGAGCTGGACAGAGAAGACATCCGCACTTCTTCAGCTGCTGGACACTTCTCAAGTAGCCTAACCACCAGAAAACACAACACGAGCAAACCTTGGATTAGAGCTCATCTCCGGTCGGACTCCTACTGGGGACTACTTGTCAATCCACTAATCCAGTCCTCATAGTTCCTCACAGCAGAACGGACATTTGGTGGATATTTTCTCCACATGGGCGAAGTCCACAGGACAAGGGCATGGCCAATAAGGCTTGATTCGAGGTCTTAAAGCTGCACGTATAAACACTTGCAATGCTTTAAGAAGTCCTGGCAGCCTAACAGTCTCTCTCTTTGTCCCACAACCACCATTACTGAGTGAGAGAAAAGCTCTTACATGTCTCTCTAATCATCATGAGCCTTCGTTTATGCTCATCAAAAATAGAAAAGTACAAAGAGGGAGAGAAAGAAAACAAGGAACCTAAAAAAGAAAGATAGAGAGTGACAGAGTGATTTTAGTAGGAATGGGAATTGTAAAGATTTTAACCATTTTAGTTACAATTCCTCTTAACGGTTTTGGTTCAGAGTAAAGTTTCTTTTATTTTGGGGGAAAATAAAAGCAATCCTATCATAAAATTATGAGATATTCAATAATAAAAATCACTAAAAATATATATTTTACAAAAACATAAAACAATTATTGTAAAAGGTGTCTTTTGAGGCCGATTTAATTGAATCCAATAGTTGGCCCTAACTAGTAAACAACAATACCAAACAGACATTTCATATTTATATAATTCTACTGACAAATTTCATTCTGTGTATCTTTAACTACACAATGTCATATGAGGAACCAGTCAGTAACTAAACTGATTTAAGTCTCACAGTAAGTTGCAAGTTGTATGTGTTTGTTTCACTAAAAAGAACCAAATTCATTAGAGTGATTTGTTCAGGAATCAGACTACATGGTTGCGCTGTATGTTTTTGATTTATTAAAATAAATGGTTCTGTATTATTTAAAAGGGCTATATGTAAGAATGTTCATCTATTCATTTTTATTGCCCATGTGTGAACAGCTTGCAGCTTCCCTGACTTCATAGTGAAAGGCTGTAGACCCGGGTCGTTTTTGCCGGGAAAATTAAAAGGATGTGACGTTTATGCGTGCTCTCCTGAGAGCCTCTCTTCCGTTCTATGACACATGAAATTAATGCTTATACGATGTTCAGGACTTTGCCGAAAGATGCTGGCTGCAGTTCACTTAATGGCCACCGGTGTCGCTAATAAGGGTTTCTGAATTCTCCATATAGCCCCTTTTAAAAGGTTCTGAATAGAGCTACATGATTCTGGATAAATTTAGAATCAAGATTTTTTTTATTGTTTCAGAGATCCCACAATTCTGAATAGACAACTAAACAAAATAATATGTAATTTACTAGAGGTTCTGACAACATGCAGTCAATTAAAAAAAAATTTTTTTTTGAGTGAGTTCAATGACTCACTCAAAGACTTCACTTGTTTCATGACTGGATGAATCGTCGTTTTTAAATGAATCTCTTAAATTAATGATTCAATGACAAATATTTTTTTTTACAGTCACTTGTTGCCACCTGGTGGCGTAGCAATATAATCGATATAATTGTTATTTGAAGGACCAAGTTACTTTCAAAATGTGATTTATGCTGCGTCCCAATTCACCTACTTATACTATGACCTAAAATCCAAAATTCCTCACAAAACTTTAAAGCAGACCGCTTGAGGTAAATGATCTGGAATGATGAACTGTGATTTTGACCGAAAATCTGAATAGAAACTGTTACTTTAACAGATGCCATAACAGAAACTTTGAAATGGATAAAGCTCTGTTAATGTACCTGAAATGAATAAAGAAAAAAAAAAAAGAAATAAAATAAGTTCTAGTCTAATTGTAGCCTAGCTGTGAGGTAATCCATTTAGGCTTAACTCTTTGCAAATAGTATTTTATTTAAAATATGCACACATTCACTATTCACTAATATATAAAAAGTGCAAAACGTGTCTTATAATATATTTTAATAAAATATGGTGAAATTCCATATTATATCCAAAAATATGAACAGTTTACATCACTGTATTATTACTGTGGGTCGTTGAATACATCTATCGTAAACAGTTATCAAATATTAAATGTTTAGCAACTCATCAAGTCATATAGTGGCTGTAGGTAAAAATTAGTATTATTTTAATTTTAAAAGTGTTTGTTTTCCAGTAGATGGCAGCACTTCTCCACTAAACCAAAGCACGTTCATGTTATCATCATGAACGAAAATGAGAAATGTAGAGCTCTTTTAAAAGTGGATTTTACATAAAATTTTGCTATTTTATATAAATGTATTTACTATTTATTTCAATTATTACAAATTGAGGCAACTAAATAATATAAAAAATAGCATAAATCCCTTGCCTGGATGCCAGCTGAACTTAGCCCCGCCCACAACATTTTTACTCGGGCAGTTCGGTCTGGACTTTCTCCGTAGAGAAGTAATTATGCCCGAACAGAAACTGTTCGGACCAATGAAATTGTCAGGGCGGGCTTTAGACGATGATGGACAGATGATCAACAGTAACGTAATCATCCTCGTCATCAAAGGCGCTTGGGTTGAATTTGTTCTAATCCTAAACGGAGAACTTGTCCGTATATGCATTCACCTTTACTATTTCTCTCAGAAATGATGATCGTGTTGGTATGTACTCTGTGTATCCTTAAATTCTTTTTTTACAACACCGACAAAGATCGTTTACACTCATCTTTTTCTTCTAACGTTAGGCTACTTATTCCAGCGTGCGTGCAGACAGGGTTGCCAAGTTTTTACAACAAAACCCGCCCAATTGCTAACGTTATTTAGAACTAGCCAAAAACAAGCCCAATATCTTCCAGCGGGGTTCTCCGGGGGAAAAAAGGCATTTGGGGGGTAAAATATGTGTTATTTTGCCAGGGCTGCCTGCTAAAATTCACATTTCTGGGTCTGTATATCACATAATTGGGTCGCTTCAACCCGCGGACTTGGCAACACTGTGTGCACTGTGCAGTTGAGTTTTGTTGACATTTGACAACTAACGTTATGCGTCGGTCCGTTGCTCTGATTGTTTGTAGGTCTATCCAATTGAGGTCTTTCCTGGTTCGGTTGAAACACGCCCCATAATCACAGCCCAACGGAGCAGTATCAGACTCATATTCTGACTAGAATTGAGTATGACGACGTCAGGCTAATAAATCCCCCTTAAACTGCACAATTTTATAGTAAAAACAATAAAGCTTTTGATATGTTTGTTTAAAAAAAAGTTACATTACATATTGGGGCGGTACTTGTCCCCCTCAATGTGTGTGGTGGTTACAGCCCTGCTTGTTTTGTGTTTTTAGAGGGCTTAGCTAATCAGGCCAATTAGAGAGAATTACTAATAATTTCCCCTTTTTTATTTATAACAAGGGGTTATCAATGATGCGTAGGCTATATATTATTAAACTAACCCAAGACCCAAGAAACTAGAATTCAGAAAATAATGTAGAAAAAAATCAAATTTTTTCAAAACAATATTGCTGTAACAAAGCCTCGTTTGTGTAACCTTTTCCCACACAAGTTTGAAATGTTCCAAATGACCCCCAGACATGTATTATAATGGGTTTGTGTGAATATTGTTTTAAGTTCACTTGGAATTGATATATAGATTTTATTTATACTGTAATGTTGAATGTCTATCATTAATGATTAAAAAGAAAAAAAAATTCAGAGACATTAGTAGCAGTTTTAGTATCTTAGTATCTATCTAGTGATACTTGCCTTCATAAAAATATGTAATTCATTACAACAAATATTTCAAATATACTGCCTTTAAGTTGTTTCTATATTAATTTGGAGAGTAACTGTTAAATTATTACAATATAAAATATTAAAAACGCAGATGTTGAATGTGCGATTAATTAGTAACTTTTTTTAATCGAGATTATATTATATATACATATACTGCCTTATATGCCTTAATTTTCAAAGCACTAAACTGAGATGTACAGTAACCATCCCATCCATTCTAGTTTTCTTTAACCTGAGGACAATTTATTTAGAAGGTTTTTGTGACCTCTGTGCAACTCAAAAACTAGAGTCTGTCCACCACTGGCGGTAACGATGTATACCGTCATACCGCATTATAGCCCCGTCATACTGTCACCGTTTAAATTGCCCTGTCAATCATCTTGTCACAGTTAAAATCCTCCACATTCAACTTCATTTAATTTAATTTATTACCGTATAAGAGAGAAATATACCAGCACGTTGATCTGCCATTCGTGGGTCTTTCGTGCAGAGACTCCACTTCATGTGTTTGCAATTTAAATATAATGATGCATTTAAAAGTTAATGGCCAAACGTATCATTACAAAAGTACACAATGCTGATGCAGATTAAATATAATGTGGATAATATTAAATAAATATATATGTCAAGTTAGATACTGTTAATTATTCACTCAAACCCCTTTATCTAAACCTCTCTACTTAACCGTCGGACTTGCATTCGCCATGTTTGTAGTTTAACACTTTTTTATCCGTGTTTGTAGTTCTAATCGAAATCCTCGCCCAAAGTGCAATGGGTTGTGGGTAATATTAGCTGTTAGAGTGTGCATCGATCTGCACTTCGAATTCTAACCGTAAATAGTAGACCATCCAGGTACCTCTGGATTACTCATTTCAACATGTTACTATTTGGGACGCACTTATTCTATTTTCGAATACTATCTAGGACGGATAGTATACGAATTGGGAATTGGTTAGTCTATTTTGATCGCTACAGTAGACATCAGTGTTTATAACTTCTGTGATAATATGAATATTTGTAACAGAAATAATTATACTGTCTGTGTGGTTGTAAAGCTGTTTGTGAAGCTGTTTAATACCTGTACTTGACATGTGCTCTCTCTGGCTCAGCGGCAGTGCAAACACAGATTTGAATGTTCTGTTATG
Source organism: Gobio gobio (assembly GCF_949357685.1). Classification (NCBI taxonomy): domain Eukaryota; kingdom Metazoa; phylum Chordata; class Actinopteri; order Cypriniformes; family Gobionidae; genus Gobio; species Gobio gobio. Next base: position 46,455,263 of record NC_137098.1, read on the forward strand.
ATTTTGTCAAAGGTTTAATAGACACAGAAGAATCGTTGTCATTTAGGAATAAGATCATGTGGGTGTCTGAATCGAGAGCGCAATCTTTTAACGATTAATCATGAATAAAAAAACTTGGTTCCCAACCCTAGATTTTTTTGTCAAGTTGTTATAATGTTGTTATATGGGACTCAAACTGGATACGCAAAGTTGTTCTTGAAAAAAATGCGGTCACAGACATTCATGAGGCTTCACCTTTTTCGGCTGAGAGTCTTTGCCAGAACGTTGAACACAGAGGGCCCTCTTCTCCTCCAGAGCTCTTCTCATGACCTGTGTGTGTATGTGTGTGTGTGTGTGTATGTGTGTGTGTGTGTGTGTGTGTGTGTGTGTGTAGGCTGCCAGTGCTCATGTACATAAAACAACCTTTATCCTGAACCATCCCAATTCACCTCATAACATCAGTTAGAGCTGTAAATCATTTGTGCAGCAATGAGGCGTACAAAGTAAACCATCTTCAGGTTGAAACGTTGCATCTCAAAGGTTCAGCTAATCCACAGTTTTCACCCTAGCAATTTTATCTGACAGATTCAAGAAAAGTGTGTGCCCCTCTCTGGTGGCCTGCTCAAAACATCTAAGTCCAAAAAAGAGCAATGACAAACTTTCATCCTCTAATTCACTCTCAAACACCATAAAAAGTGCATTACTTTTAGTCATTTTCTGTCACGTACCCCCTGACTGCACAGAAACGTTATTGTCTTCAGACGTGAATGTGAAGAGAAGAAAAACGATCACTAATCGCTCTATACATTCAGTCAGGAAAAGGTGTGGAAAAATGGTGCTGCCGGTTCCATCTGACTGAGCTTGTAGATGTGCAACCCTTCCCACAGCCTTTAAGATGGAAAAGAACATGGCGTCTCTGTTTTGTTAATGGGACACAAAGGCACATTCCAGCTTCTCAATGCTGAAGGGCTGAGACAAGAGTGGGCTAATGGTGTGCGGACAGACGGTTAAGGGGGGATATCCCCACTGCACTATGCCAGCGCACACACACACATACACACAGGGGAAATTCATTCAGCCAGTGAGGGGACACCAAAAACTAACCAAGGTAAATCGAAAAGTAGCATGGGTCAAAAATAAAGGAGTCACACGCTTGACTATGAAGGACGTACAATTGAATTGTAACAAAAAAGACATTTTTTAGACTTACTGGATAAGAATTAGACAAGTAAGCAAGGCCATTTGGCCAAGGACGGCCAAAAATGCTATTTTTACGCCATGTGAGCAGCAAGGCTGTCTTCATGGCGATAAAGTGAATAACAAAAATTCACCAAAAAAACTACACAAGAAATTTGACATTTTTACAAGAAAACAATTCTAAAATACTTTTTCAAATATATGAGTTAAGCATGTGCTTTTTCATCTTTTTTTTTCAGACACCTCGTCTCATTTTTCAACTGTTGTAACACCTTTTATATGTCTGCAGAAAATGTAAAAAAAAATTTAATTTGGGAAAGACATGAGTTAAGCATACCCCCACCAAAAAAAGCACTTATCAATACAACAAATCAGACAAATGTTTACTGGGTGCTTGTTAAAACACTATCAAGGCCAAAGCGCACTGTAATATGCTATGAGGCACTTGCATTGGGAGTTAAGTATATAGTTACATCCGTCCATACAGCTCAGTCAAGGTCAAAGTTTCCCTGGTGTGGAGCGATACTACAGTGCATATTTGTTTCTTAAGCCGGTGCTAAGTCTCTCACTCGCCCTGCTCCGATACTCCGCCTAAACTGAGTATGATTAACCTGGAGTATTGCGCAACAACCTGTTGAAGTAAGCAAACTATATTAACCCCACAAGACTGCAGGCTGCTATCTACACTAGGGAATAATGATCAACCAGACTGTGCCCACTCTCTCTCACACTTTTACACTTGTTTCCCTCCCTTTTTTTTCTCTCTGACCCTCCGAATCCTGATATCCTCCAACATATTTTGTTGTCACTTTACCAGTTTTCAACTTCAACTCCCTCCCTCTATTGTCCTTTCTCTCACTAATTCTCCAGTTCTGTTCTTCTCCGCAGGGAGAGACAGTGTGGCGACAGCTGAAGGCAACCCAGAGTACAGGCAGAGAGAACAGCCCTACTATTATCAATTACATAAATAAATACCAGAAATGCAGTAAAGCGTGCAGCAGGCCGGCTTAGTTGGATGCAGCAATGCGGCTGAAGCGGTGGCAGCGCATTTCACAGCTTATGACTATTACCACACAGGCTGACATACAGATCAGGTGTCCCATCATCTGCTCATCATCACTCGCGGATTGATCAGCAATGTGCGTTTTATCAAAAACTGGACCACGCTAAAACATAAGACACTTTTCATCACTCACATATAGGTCTGCACCGCCTGCACGATTAATTGCGTGTTAGTGAAGAGCAGCTCTGTGATCAGTAGTAAATGCTGCTCCGTCTGAAAGCACAGTCGCGTATAACGTGCGTTTGAAAAAACAAAAAAAGACAACGTTTAATAAAGTTTTAACTCTACATATCGTGAGTTGAGTATTTGAAATGTCCTTTTGTGAGCTGATATGGCTTCTTATCACAGAATGACGCAGACAATTAATTATTTTATTGTATTATATACAGTGATGAAGTCGATTAGCACTGCATTATAATATGCTTTATTATTAGGAAAATACCCGAGAAGGCTTGAAGAACTCAAATGCACCATATATCGTGTGTTTATTGTCTTCACGTTTAAATCAAAGTTCTTCTATCTTCTTTTTATTCAGCTACACAGTGCTAGCTTCACATTAGGGATTTATTACTTTTCTCTGAGGCAAATGCGCCGTTTCTACTCAAGTGTGCCCTCTGGCCTCCAGTATGAATGAAATGAAGTTTGTGTGTTTAGTGCCCAGCAGTGCTTCTCCATCCTATTTTGGTTAAAAAAATAGGAAAAATAATACTTCTCTAAATAAATGTATATGACAATCCATACGTTTTTCTCCAGTGTACAGGAGTTTTTTCCCCACAGTGTATGCATAAGAGGCTCATATTTCATATTAAAGACACAGACTCGTTCTTGATTTTGCATACTTCCTGACAAAAATTAAGAAATTGATATCACAGATTTTTAATAATAATAATAATAATAATAATAATAATAATAATAATAATATATTTTATAATAAATCCTTAGACATTTCTAGTGATTATTAGTCATAGGCTGCCTGCATGTTAAAAGGCAACCCTGCAGTTTTTTGTAAAATAAGTTTTGTAAAATATAAATATTATTATTATTATTATTATTATTATTATTATTATTATATTGTTATATTTATTCTTAAATATTCTACTTTTTATTATTAATAATGAAAATGTTATTGTAATAGTAATATTTCTTATTTTGTTAAATATTATTATATATATATTATTTATTATTAGCAATAATAATAATCATAATTATTATTAGTCATAATATATAAGCACAAAAATAATAATAATAACAACAATAAATTATATATACACATACATATATATATATATATACACATATACACACACACTTTTAATTTGCTAAAATAAATTAATCACATTTTAAATCGCAAATCGCAATTAGATATTTAATTCTCCCCAAATCGTGCAGCCCTACTCACATAGTTTCCAGATTAATCAGTATATGTTACAAATAAGAGGAAAAGTACTGTCACACATTTATCTTATAGTCTTCAAAATCATGATGAAGTGGAAGAAGCAACAGATCTTTTCTTTCCGTATTGTGTGACTCACATCCAAGTGTAACGCATTGTTGAAAAAGAAAGAAATAAAGGACAGAGACTAGGTTCAATCCATGGGTTGTTAATTAGATGTTGAGATGTGGTCATTGCACTCAAATGAAGGTGAGCTTGCACACGATTGTGGATGGATGGGTTAAGTGGACTAAATATTTGGAGAAGACCGACATACGTCATTTTTTTATATAAATAATTATTCATTTTAAAATAATTTGGAAAGTGGAACAAAATAAGATCTATAGCACGCACTTACAAAATTGTATTTTTATTCCATGCTGAATTAAAAATAATATATAGGGGTTAATTCAGGATAATTGGGGCATTTTGGGACATTAGTCAATGGCAAAAAGGGTCTCAATTTAGCCTACCTGAATTCCCCTTAGTCCAACCATATAATGTGGCTTGAATTGGTTGATATTGGTCAAGAAACATGGCAACGTGTTGTTTATAATAATAACTGCCTAACAAAATGCCTCACAGGTAAAAAAAAAAACAACAACTCTGATTTGCATTTGATATCTAAGATGACCACTGCCACAGCTAGTGTTAACTCTGTGGCTTTATTTCTGGCTTTATCGCTTCTCCAGACTGGACTTAGCTTGGCGTTGAGTTACACACTGCAGCTTGGCAGAGATATTTCGAGAGCCCGGTCAAGCTGTTTTCAAAATGTATGGGCTCCAAGAGAGAGCAGCAGAATAAACACTCGCCTCCAGACGTGCTTCTAAACAATTTGGCAGAAAAGTAACACTTAATTACAACAGAGTGAAAGCACAATAAATGCCAGTAAAGTCTAATGAGGTAAGGGACATTACATGATTCGCACGTGCCACAGACAGTGGGCTCAGCCCAGCAATAAACCAGTCTTTTTGCAACAGACGGAAAAACTTAGGGGCAAAAAGTTCTCAAAACCAAGCGGTGAAACATCAAACTATGCACAGTTGATGCAAATGCTCCATTGATACAGACCAAAGGAGTCAGCATCAAGAATTAAGGCCCATTCACACTAAGGGCAATAACTGTAAAAGATAACTATAAAGTTTTAATAATCATTCTAATTCTATGAGAATAAGGCCACACCACAGCTATAACGATAACAACACAAATTCAAAAGATATTGCTGGAATCACTTTCAGAATTTTTTTTTCCAGCTGATGAACAATAAAAACATTGAGGGCCAATGGTAATGGTAAATGACAGTATACTTATACATACTTCAATTACTTGTGTCTTTTAATGTGGGAGGGCTCCTAGATTATCAGTGACTCGGTTCAATTCAAAAATGAAGAAAATGTAACCGTAAAAAAAATTCAGAAAGATATAATACAAATTAATTCTTTGGTGAGAACTTTGGTGAGAGACTTCTTTCAAAAACATTAAAATGCTTAATATGTCATGTTACCTAATGAGATTGTGTAAAAACTGTTTTGTCCTGTGTTGGACATTTCCTTTTTGACTGCTTAAAATTGTATTATTATATTCTGCATTGAATTTAACTGTTGATATTTCATTATAATATATATTTTTTACAATAAAATTCACAGCCAGTGACTTGAGATTCATTATTTTCAAATGCTAACATTTTGTTTAGGATTTTAGGTACCTTTTTTAGTGTAGCCAAGGATAGCACATAATATGATAGTTACACAAGTTTACACATCTTTGTGTTCAAATTTTCTGACACATTTAATGTGTTAAACTCATTAACACAGTGCTTGAGTTAACATTAACACAAAACTAGTGGTCCTGGAGCTCACCCACGGATGTGTTAAAATTTAACACGGGTTGTGTCATTTTTAACACATCCTTTCTAAGAGTGTAGTGTCCGTTAAGCCCTGCAAAAAACAAAACCCTAAAAACAATCAGAAGTAGACTGCTGAAAAAGACACTTGTGGAAAACCCAATTCATAGAAAAGCACCCCAACTCACCTCAATTTATAAATAACTGGCTCAAAATCTACCTTTTTATGCTGCATGGGTTTAAAAGCAGGCGTGTAAGGCAGGCTGCATTCAATAATGGATGAGCAGCCCTCTCTATATTACCCACATGGGTCATATAGCATTTAGTCTGCTACGCTCACACAAAGTACCCAAAAGCAGCCCAAGATGGACTTTGAGCTACAAAGCTAAACATCTCTCCAAAGAATTTCAATCTGAAAACAACTGCCAGACTTACATTTAGGCAGAAGAGATTTAGCTAAATGTAATAATGAAACTTACTGCCAGTCATTTCCATCGAAACTACTTAACTTGGATTTTTCACCCTTAATCTTGAATATTTGGTACTGCTTACTGCTATGCTGTGCATAAAAGTGAGTGTATACAGGTGTGTTTCTGAGTCACGGATAGTTTATCACGGTTTTATACTACATCAATGATCTTACTAACTTGACGTCTGAAAGCAATTTTAGACTTGTTTTAGACACGTTATGGTTAGTTTACGTAACTGTGTGAACTGCATGTGTCACTATTTTGCGGGATTGCTACATGGTGTTATTGGTATTTCTACAGTAATTCTTTATACAAACATGTACCGTGCAATATGGACTTTTTAGATAGGGGAGGCTAAATACGTCTAGCATACAGTTTTCTACATATTTTTACATACAGTACGCACTTGTTCCCAACATGCACTTTGTTAAAGGTTACTGTAATGACTTACAGGTAATATGTGAAAGCGCTGAGGCCGGTGGGAACAGTGGTCAGTCCTCGTCCAGAGCAGTCCGCTCCTCCGTCCTCATCGCAGCGGCACAGCGGAGAGCATGTGGCCGGAGTGGACTGTCCCTCTCCCGCAGTGGCTGACTGCCCCCCAATCCACAACCCCAACACAAGCATTCGGACTGCCAGCAATGACATTTTTCTCTTCCTTTTCACCAAAAGACCCTCGAAGGCAAATGCGTTGTGTTTGTTTCTCCAGCAAACAGAGGTATAGTTCCTTCAACCTAAGAACAAGTACAATAAAAGCTCTTAGAAGTCTTTAGGTTGAATTCGCTGTGTTTAATCAGATTTAGACATGATGTGGGCGAGTTAACGGACTAGAATTAAGCTACAACATGTTTTATTGTTTGTAAGTGCCCAAAAGAAACGTTATGCTACCTGCTTTTCTTTCAGCCATGATCGGTGTAAATAAGTGTTCTTACCTAATGCCCGCGAACGATAAGCAGATCGGGCCAGTCAACGGTCATTCTGCGCGGAGTCTCGAGCCTCAAGCCTCCAAAAACACAAAATAAACACGTTTAACTTAGATTCCCGGGTCTAAACAAACGCGGCTCCAGATTGGCGTGATTCGCTAAGCGTCCGCTTCCAGGAAAACACTCACAAAACCGCGACGAAACACAGCGGTTACAACAGCATTCTCTCTCTCTCTCGCTCTCTCTCTCTGATTTGTTTCCTGTAGAAAACACGGTCAGGTCTCAGACGAACCTCATGTCTCTCTCTTTCTCTCTTTCTCTCTCTCTCTCTCTCTCTCTCTCGCTCGCTCGCTCGCTTTCTCTTTGCAGGACAGCCAGTGAGGTGCTGAATATGTTAATACAACCTACATATTAATGATTTCTCGACGTCAGTTGTATAACGTGAAGCCGAAAGCAGCCAATTTATGACAGTGAAATATTCAAAAGCTTTATTGCATAAGCAAGAAACAGGTTTAATAATAATAGCCTAAAGATAGTAGGCTATATTTTCAAAATCTGAAGGAAAAAAATCGTGACAAAAAGACGTTAAACTATAACTAAACTTAAGCAGCTACACACGATGTTTTGCAAAATCGCATATGAAAAATATTGGCATAGCTACACACTACACATAGCTACACATCATTTTCTATGAAACCTTAACACTTAATCCTTTTATTCACATCAAGCATGTCTTTTTCTCTTTTTAGTTTAATGTAAGCCTGACTAGCTCTGTTCAGGTAAGGAAGCAAGTAGGATAATAGAGGAATAAAATGTAGCCTATGATCCATATTGTTAGTTTTTTTTAAATATATATTATTTATGCATAGGCTATACGCAGTCACACAAAAAAAAAACATTAAAGCTATCCTTACTTTTTTTCGCATGGGCTACTGTACATTTGTGCTATTTTGCCTTCATAAACAATTGTTTTAACATTAAAAAACTGGAAAAGACACTCTGTTACTCTAAACTCAGTTGTGTAGCTATTTCACATCCCACATACCTCATCATCTGCAGAGAGAACCTGCCAATCAAAATTCACACATTATGATGGACTTCATAGACGATTAAGATATTTCACTGGAACTTGGTCTTCATTACATCATGTTCTATGTCAATTGTTATTTATCAATGTATTCAGCTGTTGTCGCTGTTGTTTTTGCTACAATTTGCCATGTCAATAAAAAACATGCTGTTTTAGAGGGGCAAAAAACTAATATTAATAAATAAAATGTAATACTATAATAATACTAATATGAATAATAGTATTATACTAATATACTAATATTAATAAAAATAAACTATTATTAAAAAGGATATTTGTAACATCAAGTGCTACCTCATATTTAGCACCAACAAAGGGTTCTGCCGATTTTTGGTACCATTTAGAACCATTTTTCTTAAGAGTGCAGAATAGCTGTGGAAAACATACCTGAGGTCATTCAAAAAGAGATTAGAGATAAACTAATCCAAATTCATTAATCAGGAATGGAGAATCCACTGAGACACATCAGCTTTAAAAAAGAATGTTCTACTCAAGCAGGTACACGGTTCAGCTGAGAATGCATTGCATTGCATTTAATATACACATTTGATCGGTTTTTGCTTTCCCTGGGAATCGAACCCATGACCTTGGCATTGCCCTGCTCTACTGTTTGAGCTACAGAAAAAAATGCACCATACTGAGAGCACTGCATAAAACTGCCCTCTATAGAGTGTTCCCAAAATTTCTCAAAAAGAACCCTGAATAGACAGCCAAGATAGATAGACAGCCAGAATTCTAAGTGTTGTGTGTAAAACCAAGCAGAAAATTCAAAACCTGCTCCTGACTACACTCTAAAAAAAAAGGTTATGGCACCAAAAATGGTTCTTCGTTGTAATCATAGAGGAACCACTTTTGGTGCTATATAGCACCATATCTTAACATGTTCTGTATATGGTAGCAGGGTGCTATATAGCACCTTAGTCAAAGAACCGGTGAAGAACCTCTAAAGAACCACTGAAGCACCAAAATTGGTGCTATATAGTACTTAAAAAGGTTCCCAGATGATTACGAGCCAAGAACCATTTTTGGTGCCATATAGAACTTTTTTTTTAGAGTGTATTATTCATTTCTATTAAAGATTTTATACATTTTAAAGAAATTATCAAGATGATTCAGTACACAAGAACACTTTTATCCAAACTAAATTATAAATGAGAAAAATCACACACATCCACAAAGCAGTAAATTAGTGTAAAAAAAACTATAGCTGGAAACAAAGAGAAAAATAAAAAGGTAGAATAAGGATTTAAAGTCTTAGCACAAATATAAACATTAAAAATAAATTATTTGCTTTGAAAGAGCTTTAATCACAGGGAAATTATGTGGAATCTCTAATTTAGTGAAACGAGAAGTGTCTAAATACTTCAAGGTATTGTATATTTAAAGCATTATTTGTATATATTAACAGTAATATTTCTCCTTTTGGACTCTCCAAAGTTTAGACTTAATTCATATTTGAAAAGGCCAAGAGAATACAATATACAGTCTAGCCATTCTTGCTGCATATTAGCACAAACTGTCTGTGATAACATAAGAGAAACCTTCTCTTAGTCTGCCAATGCTCCTGTTTTACTCAGCTTTATAAGCCATAATAAAGTTTGCATAAATGTCTGCACAGCTACACACATTGCTGCACCACCCATGGGATTACATGGCACTGACTCATAAACTAAGAGGGTAAATGGAGAGAGACAGAGAAAAAAAAAAGAGTTTTTATGTTTTGGCCAGAGTGCGTGTGCTTTATAAGTTCTTCCATGTTACCTCGCCGATACAAGTTCTACTCCACTGACGTCAGGTTTATCTGAAATCATTAAAGCTTGCTTTTATAGGCAGATATTTGTCCAGACTGTAGCTCTTTATCTTATCTGCCAAATGCTACGCCTCGCACCATTATCATTCTATTGCATTTGACTATGTTATTTTGCAGTGTTTTATCACAATTTCTGTTATGCCCAGATGCCTACAGGGACAGATTTTTCCATGGAGTTGCATTTAACCTTGCATTGACCAAATGTAAACAGAAAAACTAGAAAATTGTCTCAAGTGAACTGGCACTCTTCTCAGGATAAAATTAAATCTTCCCATACTGTTAACATTGTCAAACTTATGACGGTGCCCTGGCAAATGAATGTTTTGTTTTTAGTATATTGTTTTGATGTTCATCTGATTTAGTCACTAATAGAGGTACGTCTGCTTTGGGTATGTGAGTAATTATAAGGTCTGTTGAATTCATGCATGCTCTGTATGTCAGCAGCCGCCATCAAGTTTGCATGTTTGGGAAAAAGAAGAGAATTGGACTTCCTCCAGCTCCTGTGTCAAAACTTGTCATCAGTTTCTTTAATTGATTGTTTGAGTATGGAAATATGACATACACAGAGTAAGTGATGACCCAGCGGTTACACAAGATCCATTCATAGAGGCAGTAATATTGTCATTTTGACGCTGGGGTTCAATCTGATTGTCGATATGTGCAGCAGCAGCGGCCTCAGTTCCCAAGGGCAGGAAGGGCCCACGAGGCAAAGAGTTTTCATGCAAATGCAATTTGCATTAGCAACAGTGGCAAGTGACCAGTGAAAAGGCTCTTGTGCAACTTGTTGTGATAGATGGCCCAAAGAGGAAATTACATGGGTGAGAGGACATTTGAATGGCACATATCAAGATCCCACGGCAAATAGACAGTGACTATCAAAACAGGGTTATCAAAGCTGTGAAATGGGGAGAGGGAGATACAGTCACAAAATACAATAAGTTCAACTATTGTTATCTACATTAACCCTCTGGTGGTTTTGAAATTTTAAAAATCACTGCTTCATCGGAATGATATGAAACTTGGTGACTTTTCTAGCATTATATGTAAACACAAAAAAAATTAGGGTCATGGTTCGAGCATGCTGATTGGTCGTAAAAAAAAATAAAAAAAAGTAGCATTCATTGTCTTGACCGACCATAGGAAATGAATGGGAAATCGGCAAAAACACAAACATTTTCTGAATATTTGAGTGTACAATCTACAAATCAGCCACGATGCTAAAAAAAAAAAAGTACACAGCAGTAAAGGGGTGACACTCTAAAACATCAAGAGTGTGATATTGACACATCCACTCACACACACTTACACACTTACACACACACACACACACACACACACACACACACACACACACACACACACACACACACACACACACACACACACACACACACACACACACACACACACACACACACACACACACACACACACACACACACACACACACACACACACACACACACACACCTATGAAAAACTGAACCTATGAACCACATTTGGAATTTTTAAAAATCACACTTGGTGACTTTTCTAGCATTAGGTATGTAAACACACAAAAAAATTGAGGGCATGATTCGAGCATGCTAAGTGGTCGTAAAAAAAATACTCCCACTTGTGCTCTTTGGTCAAAAATGACCACCATAGGAAATGAATGGGAAATCTGCAAAAACACAAATTCACAGAAAAAAAATCTATATTTATAACAAAACAAAAAAAAAACTAAAATTTATAATACATATATTTTAAATATATATTCAAATCCATCAAAAACAAAACAAAAAAAAAATCATTAAATGTGTTCAAAAGAGAACTAGGGAATTCTCAAGCCTCTCCATAGAGACCTTTAGTGATTACACACATGGTTGCATGATTTTTTAAATAATTCCAAAAGAGGGTGCTAATCTGCCTTAAAAAATCTGCCTATATTTTGAAGGCCTAGTCTCTATTTTAACCTGAAATACTGCAATAATAATAATAATAATAAAAAAGAATTAAAAAAAAAAAGTTTTGTATAATTTTCAATGGCAAAAATAGACCATAATTATTGCATAAATATAAAAAAATGCCATCAAATCATCTCAAAATACAAAATTAAAAAAGAAATGGTAAATGGACTGCATTTATATAGCGCTTTTAACAGACCTACGGCCATCCAAAGCGCTTTACATTTGCCTCACATTCACCCATTCACACACTCATTCACACACCGACGGCGGTGTCAGCCATGCAAGGCGCCATCCAGCTCGTCGGGAGCAGCTGGGGTTAGGTGTCTTGCTCATGGACACCTCGGCAGTTGGTCAGGTGGAACCGGGGATCGAACCACCAACCTTTGTGTTTGTAGACAACCTACATGAACCACTGAGCCACTGCCGCCCCAAAAAGAAACAAATATTATTGAAGAAAAATAAATTGAATTGGTTTTACTGGGGTGGAGGAAGTTTAATTTTAGGTGTCCGGTCACTTATGACCGGGAAGACAACCAATGCAACCCCTAAATGAAGAGCACCAGAGGGTTAATTGATCAGACCTGATTTATAAAGACGAACACAGATAATGTGTGTGTGTGCTTTTTCAGAGCTAAAGTTATGATAGTCTTTTCTTCCCTATTGTGGCATATAACAAGAACAGATGTAGGGCGTGACCAAATTTGGTCCACAGGGAATTGATTGCATGGATGGATTGTTGTGGTTTGATTAAAAAAGTTATTTTGATTAAAGATTGTGAAGGTACATGAATTTAAAAAGTAGTAGTGATGTGCACAGATAAATAATTTATAATAAATAATCCATTAAAATTAGAAAAAAATGTATTCCCAAAAAAATAAGAAATGTCTATTTTGATTTCATGGTGACTTGAATATGGTTATGTTTTGTAGCAAAAAACTCTATTGTTACAGTGCTGATGTAAAACCTCTAATAGTTCAAAGCCTGCTCCTTACTATTATTCAATTATGTAAACGATTGTAGCCTATTAATGAATGTTATATTACATAAAAAATCTAACAAAAACTAGCATATATGAATATTGCATAAATTATAAAGATGAATGATGCTTGAGTAAACAAGAATAGCAACATTTATATTTGATAATTTAGCAGACATTTATATCCAATGCAATTCAGGCCCTACACTCTAAAAAATGCTGGGTTAAAAATAACCCAAGTTGGGTTGAAAATGGACTAACCCAGCAATTGGGTTGTTTTAAGGAAACATGTAACCCAACCGCTGGGTTAATCCATTTTCAACCCAACTTGGGTTATTTTTAACCCAGCATTTTTTTAGAGTGTACACATGAGGAAAATCACATACATTTACAACACATCCACAGAGCAACTAGCCTACTTTACGTTATACTTTAGGAGCAAACCAGATTATAAAAACTAAAGCATAGGTGATGATGCACGGGGCAACTTGTTGAGCAATGTTGCCGTGAACAGGCAGCCAGATGAGACACAGTGCCCAATGCCCATGACCGATCTAAAGTATCCAGATAGAAATGTGCTGCCCATTCGCAATGGGGAAGTGCCCAAGCAACATCGCGCGGAAACATTGCTCAAAAAAGTTGCCCCACGTATCATCACCTTAAGTGTTTATGTGTTAAAATCAAGAAAAATATTAAGATAGCTCTGAACATACAATTTCATAGTTGAAATGCCTGATCAAATATTCATCAACATTTTGAGAATAATTTTATATTTAATATTGATAAAATATGGAATTGCTCTGACATGGTTTGCAACAGTTATTGTAGAATGAACTATGACCATAATATGGGCTGGCTAAAAGTAATGCTTGGATTTCAGTGACCGTACTGTCTCAAAGAGCAAACGATTAGTCTATAAAGCGATCGTTTACTGCCATCTGCTGGCTAAATTCGAAAACACAGGTTGTGACTACACGTCAAGTGCAGCAGAAGTAGAAACACTGACACTCAGTGGTATACCGAAGACCGGACTTTTCAAACTTTTTAACGCCAAAGGCCCCATGAATACAGTATCAATGCCCCTGGCAAGGGCCCAACTAAACTAAAAAGGCAGTAGGCTATCCTTAAACAATTGGTTTTTATATTGTCATTGTACTAAAGCCAAGAGAAGAGATTCAAATATTACCTGGAAGATATTACGTTTTTGGTCACCATTGCAGTAATGTTAGACGTGTAAATCTGTAGATGAACATATTAAATTAAATCCAAATGTATTTGTATGGCACTTTTCACAATAAATATAGCTCCAAAGCAGCTTTACAGAGAGTTTTGCCTTACTACAAACCCAAAGGCAAGGTGCAATAAAGCATCTGAGTATTATGGCAATTTGTGAAGGAAAACAAACTTAAATACCTAATCATTAATCAAAACAGGTAAGAATATCTCCATGTTAGAGTTAATCACTAAATGGGTGAGTTCTCAACCTACCATATTTTGGCTCAGTATACACGTTATACACATACAGTTGTATGCACTAAGATTTAAATGCTTTCCCCACCCATACCACTAGAACACAATGAAATACAGTAATACCTACAACTCAACCACATGTCAAATCCTAACAACTAATTACTTTGTCTGAAACCTAGTTCCTCAAAAAGCAGACCTGATGCCAACACAGCCCCCCCCCCCCCCCCCCCCCCCCCTCCTATCACAATCTTCTGGCAAACTGTCTGGGCAGTAACCATACCAAACCACAAACCACTAAAGGCTCTGCCCGTCAGGGCAACTGCCAATTATGATGAATTTGTGATTAGTTCAAAGTGCTGCCATGTGCTGCTGATCACAGACAGTGTACCACCCATTATGAGAATCAACCGCAAGACATACATGCCATTGAGACACAAACCCACACCCAGCAACCACATCAATGTGGCTATAGACAGTGACAAGAACACTATGTCAGCATCACTGTTCTCTACTGAAAGCATGAGCCAGCACACCATCCCTCATCATTGCACTGCACTGACAAGCATAACTGTTAAGTTTAACAGGATATTGGCATCTTCCTGGGAAATACATTTTTAAGTATTTGTACATTACTACTGAATTTTTCATTTTAGTGATCTTTCACTTTATCACAATACATTCCAAAACAAATTATCTCACGTTTTGTTCCACAATACATTTCTTATACATGACCTGCTTTGCAACCTGATAGTGATATCTTATTCATGAATAAATCATTCTTTTGTGGTTTTAACCAGTTGAATTGGTTTACAAATCACACTGAATGATTCACTGCCAAACTGGAATTTGATTAGGGCTGAATCATGTATAATTCCCTACAATAGAAGCCAAAAACCGTATGTGAAAATTTCCGAATTTACAGTATTCATAAAACAAAAAGTAGGCAAAAAATTCCAGGATGACCTATGACTGTCAAGATTTTGAATTTCATATCCAATGGACACTTTACAATCCACTATGAAGTGACAGTCGCCGTGATTTTGCCAAGACATGTTCCTGGATCAACATATTTTGTTGATCCTGGAACAATATACCAGTCCGAAAATAATATAGTCCATAAACCTAAACTTATCATTTAGACCTAATATCAAAGGGATATGATAAGTGAATAAAACTGGGGCCATATTCACAAAACATGTTATCTTACCACTAAGAGTTCTCCTAAATAGAAGTAAAAGTAAGAGTTTCTTCTTAAAAAGCTGCTTCTTCTTAAAAAGCTGCTGAGACCAACATTTACTAGAGAGAAATCTTAAGCAAAGTGAAAGGGTGGGGTTGACCTCGTTGCTATGGATGATGTGAACATTCGCCATATTCAAATGGTTTTAAAATAAAAATGTTGCCATATCACTATACTGTCTTGTGCTCCCTGCACTGGCTGCCAGCACGCTAAAAAGATTTTAAAATATTACTCATTTTCTATAAATCTTTAAATGGTATGGCTCCATCTTACTTTTTTGACTGAGCATCATCCAACTAGATCACTCCAGTCATCCAACCAGAGAATGTTGTCTACCCCCAAGTTGGCTGAAGGCTGAAGTTCAGGGGTGATCACGCTTTCTCTGTATCTGCCCCCAGACTTTGGAATGACTTGCCCATTTCTATCCGATTAGCTCCCTCCATATCTATTTTTAAATCCAAATCTGTTTGATTAGGCATACAATATATGTTTAAGCACTCTTGCATCATATTTTAATCCAAGTTCAATTTGTTTAGTAACGTGTTTGTCCAGCCAGGGATATGGGGGAGTACTCTGGGTTTGGACTAAACTTGGAGCTGGAGCTTGGAGCCTGATCCCTGATACGTTTACTCTGTTCGATCATTTGTAAGTGTGAACTGCCACAGGTAATTGGACCTTATTTTCTTATTTATTAATTTATTATAGTTTTATTTTTGAGAACTCAACTCAAGTCACCCGAGCTTCAGCACAGACAAAGGGACATTATTTTCAACCTGACTGCAATGTTTTATTTTTTACCATTCAATGCATTTTGCCTGTACGTAAATTAACCTTTAAGTTTGTCATTGCAGATTAAAATCTATAGATCAAAATATTTATTGCATTTTTCAAGGGGAGAAGGCTCAGCACCCAAGGCTCCATCGCCTGTGTACGCAGAGGTGGACAAAGTACACAACTCCATTACTCGAGTGAAAGTAAAAGTACTACTGGTCAAATATTACTCTGTTACAAGTGAAAGTTGTTAAAAACTATTTTTACTTAAGTAAAAGTACAGAAGTACTTGCTTTTAAAAGTACTTAAGTATCAAAAGTAAATTTCCCTTTTTTATGTCAATGCATTATTTTATTATTGTTGCATTGTTGTATAAATGCACGCTATGCCATGGTGGTTTAAGCCAGTCAGTGATGCTCCATCCAACATGCTAGCATACGACCACCTTGAACTAATTTAAATACTTAAAAGTTACAACGTTTTTTACAAAGCTGCTGTCACTTTAAGGCAGAATGCACAAATCCTACACACTGATACACATCCGATATTCCCCCAACTCTTTATGTTCACTTAAGACATAATCAACTTTGTTTACGTGAATACTTTCCAAAATGAAACTTTTGACATTTTGTGTGTATTGGTCTGTTTAAGTGCGAAAAAAACACAAAAGAAAGCTCTATTCAGTCGTGCTCTGGCATCTCAGAGGCACAAAAAAACAGACTGAACTGAGCTCTTTCATCATGCTTTTTCAGATTCATCCATATGTCTATGCTTCTCTTTCTCCCAGACATTTACATTTAGCAAAAAAAAAAAAAAAAAAAACGTTTAAAGAAGAAAATCATTCACTGACTTGCAAAGCTGCTACAGAAACGACTTTTGACTTCGAGGACCTTGATAGAAATGTAGTGGAGTAAAAAGTACAATATTTGTCTTTCAAATGTAGTGAAGTTAAAGTAAAAGTTTCCCTAAAAAATAATACTTCAGTAAAGTACAGATACTCAACAAGTGTACTTAAGTACATTACTCAAGTAAATGTACTTCGTTACTGTCCACCTCTGGTGTACAGTGTCTTTGGGCAGATTGCTGAGGCGGATTGCCAGCAACAGCCATTTCAGCATTGTTTGTGATTTGGTCTCAGTGACTTAGGAGTCCTCTTAACTACCCTTAACTTTTCACAGATTTAGGAGCTGGTTTTAGCGCTAAAATGCTTTGTAAAATACTCTTAGAGGAAAAATTAGGACTGATGCGCCCATTATTTTTAAGAGTGGCTCCTAGTTAGACCATAAGATGTTTTGTGAATACGCCCCCTGATGTAGAAGCACCTCACCCTCACAACTTGACATGAACTATATACTATATTGTCCCTCAAATCTGATTAAAAAATGGATCTTTTTTTTTGGATCACAAAAAATGTTGATCCAAAAACATGTTGTACTTGGTGAAATCACGTTCACTGGTGGGGTCATGGTGTGGGGGGTATTTTCTTGGCACACTTTGGGCTCCTTAGTACCAATTAAGCATGGTTTAAATGCCCCAGCCTACCTGAATATTGTTGCTGACCATGTCCATCCCTTTATGACCACAGTGTACCCATATTCTGATGCAGGATAAAGCAACATGTCACAAAGCTTAAATAATCTCAAACTGGATTCTTGAACATGACAATAAGTTCCTTATACTCACATAGCCTCCACAGTCACCAGATCTCAATCCAATAAAGAACCTTTGGGATGAGGTGGAATGTAAGATTCACATCATGGATGTGCAGCCAACAAATGATAGACGATGCTATCATGACAATATGGACCAAAATCTCTGAGGAATGTTTCAATCACCTTAATCCATGCCACGGAGAATTAAGGCAGTTCTGAAGGTAAGGAGGTCAAACCAGGTCCTATCAAGGTGTACCTAATAAAGTGGCCGGTGTGTATATTTTATAACAGTCACAAAGTACTTATTCAAAAGAAAAGAGTAGGCGATTTTGGACGCAGACAACAACTCACTGATTCAATGATCAGATCCTATTCCAGTTAACGACTCACCTTGGTTGTTAACAAAATACGCCAAGAACCGGAAGTGAGTGTATAATTAATATATGTAAGTTGTTTGTGAACTAAATCTGCTGTAAAATTGCGGGGTGTTTACGAACATAATATGAATCCTACAATGTTGATGACTAGTTGACTGTTTATAATAATTCATAATATCAAGCTTTTTAATCTTTATCCTTTCTGCGTCTATAGGACATTAGCCCCCTCTCTCCTTAAATATGAATTTTGAGGAGAATTTTTAGAAAGAGCATTTAAATTGCAAATTAATACAAATTTACTCATTCAATGAAACAAAATAAACAAATGTCAATCAATCAGTATTTTCAATACTCATAGGCTACTTGTATTATATGCCAAAGTAATATTTCATCCAAGTTTATGTATTTTATCTCAAACAAATGATCTGTGTACTTAACATGCAGGCACTTACAAGGATGAGTGAGATTTGTATGCATGTCTGGTCTTGCAGAACCTCATGCCACTCTCATTCTCATTTAATCTGTCTCTCACCCTTTCTCTCTCTTTTTGTACAGTCTCTCTGGGCCTGATCAACTGTAAGCAGTTGAGTAATCAGAAATAAACCCCTCAGCATGTCAACGTTCTTCACGTCAGATAAATCCATCTCCTCTGTTCCCCACATTTAATCCTAATCATTCTGCTTCATTCTTCCCTCCTCCAGTCCCATCCATCCTAAATGTCTCAAAACATCAGCAGTGTCTATAAATGTGACTGGAAAACTCTAAACTGTTTATACAGGTGCTACAAATAAGAGACTTATTAACTAAAAGACATGTTGATGACCAACAAAAGGAAGATGTTAATGAAAACTTAAATTATTTTGCCGTAATGATGTTTGAAAAAGCAAAAAAATTCTGAGCATCCTGTCCTAGATGGCGCTCATTCACTTCTCAAACACAACCACCCTTGAAACGGCACAAGATGTTTGACAGATATATTAGACAGACAGTCAGGCCATGTCATATCCTCACAGAGCTTTCATTGTCCCCAGCCTAGTGATGGGGAATATGAGGACACATCAGAGCCAGAGCATAGCAGAAATGAACAATCACATGTCAGACTTAAGCGCCTTTTAAATGGCTCAATTAATAATTTCAAAAGGAGAAGAGTGGCCACAAAAGTTGACCACAGAACACTTGTCACATTGCTCAGCAGACATTATGCAAATATACTTCATCAAGCATTATGGTTGTGTTGGTTCCCTCTCTCATCTGCTGTCCTCTAAGACACAAAAGAATGAAGCCATTGACGAAAGAGACATTGTGCACATTTATGTTCGTCTCAGTCACCAATTATATCATTCTTAAGACCATTACTACATTTTATTACCCAAGTTTCAGTTGCCAAGGGAACAAAACACTGATTGAAATATGGTCGAGAGCTCTTTTTGAAGTCCATTAGCTTTGGATAAATAGCTATTATTGTCACATTTATAACTAAAAGATGATTTTTTTTTTTTACTTGGTCATGAGACTGACACCAAGTGGGGTCTCTGTCAGTTATGGCTATGTTGTCTGGGAGATAAAGCAACCCTTCATCGCCTCTCTTCAAAGCATGACTGCTAAGCCTTCAGAAGTTGTAAACACGCATATGGAACACTTGGAGTGGGTATGTTTTTTGAGTGTGACGTCAGTGCACTTGCACTGTCTGTTAGATGGCTGGTATAAGGCACTCATAAGTAAACACATTAATTTCAATTGGCTAACCACGGCATTAGTATTCAAATATTTCACATCAGGACCAATTTCTATGATAACACTATATTCTACAAGTAAACTAACAAACTAATTAAATATTTATTTATTTATTAAAACAACACAAAGCAATTGTGCTTTTATTTATTTTTAATTAATTAATGTATATATTGATAAATAATCATAACACATACAAAATAAATCAAATTAAAATAGATTAAAATAAAAACATTTATGTAATATGATGTAATTAATATAATATAATATAATAATTATTTTTATTATCCCTATCTTTGCCGAGGTACAGTTTGTGTACAGCCATTTGTTAGTCTGGTTGTTTGATGAGAAAGAGATGAAATGTAGTTGCAATTTATTTTGCAATAATGTCTGACTGAACATTATTCCTTAATAAGCCAGTGGTTGCAAATTATCACTTTTGCATTTGCTCAAAGAAACGTGTCAGCTTATATCTTTAATTTATTTAAAATTTTATTCTAACAGTCTCACTTTTTGTGTTTGTTTTCTGCCTCTGATATTTGTGTTCTTAAATACTTAATTACACTTAAAGCAAATTATTACTTTTTAACATTTTATAAAGATAAAAGCTGGATTTAAAAATATCCTTTTCTTTTAACTATGAGAAACTAGTATGCCGATGACATAACTGCTTCATCGCATAAATATCCCCAAAGAAGCAAAAGGCTTTCTGAGTTTGAAAACAGCCCGTTTATGGAAATGTGTTCAAAAACATTTTATTACGATAATAGGTGCTTGCGGACAACACCTTTTTTCTTTTCTCATCTATGTTCAAGTCTAAGCTGGCAACGTGCGTGTGAAGCACTGTGCTTGGTATGAGGGAAAAGGAACACAGAGAAGTAAAGGGTATTAGAGTGGTGTGGTGACAGTGGGCCTTAGGCACAACTGCGTCTTTCAAGTGGAGGAGGGCATATCTAAGCATGTAAGTGGGTTGATGGAGACCTCCTTAAGTAAATTCTGGACTAAGTCCCAAGGTTGCATCTTATAGGGTCTTGGCAAGAATCCACATGGCCTGTTTGTGCAGGTGCATCATAAATGTCCTAGGGGCCCATCTCATGTCAAATGAGCCAGGTGTGCAAAAAGGAGTGCTGCATATCCTCATGTGAGCACTGTGTGGATGGCTCTGATCATCGCAGGGGTGTGTCACTTCAGGGCAATGGAGGTTAGACTTTATACAGATGCTCTGCCTCTCCTCATACTCTCTTATTCCAGCTTCTGGTCATGTTTCAGGCATAATAAAATATCACAAAATGAAGTCAGACATCTTCCCAGTGGAGTCCTTTAGATGAACCACCTGCACTGACCTGATTTTTTTTATTGGGAAATGTACGGCTGCTTTTATGTCTTTGTGACTGACATGAGCTTGTCTGGCAGGTAAGGGTCCTTATTATGATTACATTTATCTTCTTTTTGGCTATCTGCACATGTTGGCTCTCTCAGAAACTCTCTGAACTCTGTGATGTGGTCTGGCTCTTTTTCCAAAGCTGTTGAACTTCATCTCTTAGGGGCTAAATGGACCTGTTGACACTTCCCATGCAGCTGGTCCAATAATATATATATTTTTTAACCAAATAAAAGTCCTTTCTAATCAATGCAAGCCTCCCTCTATGCCAACACTGCACTACTACATAACACAAGTACCTTTCACTGCAAAAACTGTTGCAACCTGCATGCAAATGTGTAACAGGTGGTGTTGCTTAAGCTGCTTAACAAACTACATTAAAAGCTATTTTATGGATTTTATTTGACTACATACAATTTTTCGTATTGTATTGTATTGCAGGGGTGTCCAAACTCTCTAAAAGACTGAAAAAGTGAATGCTTGTGAGTTTGCGGGAAATATGAGAGAAGGAAAGATTTACAAATTGTATATTTGAAATTATCAAAGTTATTCATTAAAAGTTGTTCGTTTAAAATAAGCTATCAATTAAATATGTGTTTAACACAATAATTTGACATTATTACTGTTTCATTTTACTTTCTAAAAACTAGTCGAAAAAGCCATTAAATTATTAATAAATCATTATTTTATTTTATTGACAGCATTTCATTGTAAGAACTAAAATCAAGCTCTGTTTTTATTTTTAAGGTTTACACATCAAATTATCCTGATGGATAAAAAAACTTAACATTAATAAAATAAAAACTTAATATAAAGTAACATTTTCCTTTTTTTTTTTTGTTGCTTTATTATTATTTTGGCAGTATAATAGCCAATTTTTTTAACAAGTATAATCTCATACTTTAGGGGATAGTTCACAAATTAGAATTCTGCCATCATTTACTCACCCTCATGTAATTCCAAACCTGTATGACTTTCTTTCTTATGTGGAACATAAAAGAAGATATCATACAATAAATGTGTCAGTGTTTCTTGACCATACGTACAATAGAAGTCAATAGTCATCAAAATGTAAGTTACAAGAAAATATATAATATTATATTTTAGTCCCTCACAATAGGATCATCATGTAAAATATCTGAAAACACCTGACATATCCTGCTTCAGATCCCTCACTTCATGCATTCTTTCTTTCCTTGTCTCTGGGCACACACAGTGTTCTGTGTCAGAACCTTAATGGTGGACAGAGAAGACACAGGCTAACAAGACCATGTGAAGCACCTAATTGGTAGTTCTGTCATGTAACTACCTGAGTCAATGGCTACAGAAAGCCACCACTGAGTTCCTCATTTTAACAGGTTTAAGTTGAGGGTGTTCGCTGGAGATTCAGCATATCACCAATCAAGAAAAGCTGTCCTTCATGTCGCATGTATGGTCTGTAATAGTCATAACCCATTATGCACCAAAGAAGAAAGGGCAGTGGCATAGCATCTATAATTGTTCTTTAGCTTCTGAATCTGATATTTCATCTCCATTAGATTACTTTCTACTTTATTAAAATGCCATGAATTGCATTGTGAGTGAGTGTTATGCGTTTGTAATTTCCGCAGATGTCTCACTAATCATTGTGACTAATCGGCGGAAGGGTAAGATTTTTAGGGCTTAGGCCAAATCCTGCTCATTAATGCACAGAGACAGCCAACCACCTCACAGGCCCGACAGAAACAGAATAAATCTGGACTGACCTCCCTAGTCATATCACAGCTAATAGAGTACAGGAGAATAGGAGTGTTCACGATAAAGTTTAAAACGCATTTGTCAAGTTCATAGAAATAAACACTTTGTATTCATGATGGTCAGTCATTTTCAAGAAGTTCCAGAAGTTGAATCATTCTAAAAATGTCATGTGGGCTAACCACCAACAAAATTATTTATATTTAAATGTATATATTTGAATATAGTATATAATGTTTATAAATATTATTTTCACGTAGTGGCTGTAGTAATTGCACAATGATGGAGAAGAATTAAACAAAACCAGTCTTTAATAATAAATCCAACAGGGAACGTGCCAGAGATCACAAGGAATCAGCATAGAACACAACCACATAAACTAAAGACAACCCCGAACAAAGAACAGAAGGAACTAAAGGCTTAAATAGGCCTACTAATAGGCGAGGAGCCAAGGTGAATCCGACGGGTATGGTGGAGCCAGTGGGTTATTGTACCAAACCGGAGCTGGAGACCAGGATCCAGTGACAACAAGAGATTTTGGGGACTCCAATCCAATATTTTCATATTAATTTCAATAATAACATTATTTTTAAATAATAATGTATAGAAACCTGGCACAGCTCACCCTCAGCACCGGGAGTATGGGTAGGGCTCTCATCTTATATCTTTAAGGGGATAGTTCACCCTGAAATGAAAATAAAGCCATCTTTTTCTTACCCTGCTGTTGTTCTAATGCCCTATGTCCTTCTATCTTTTTTGGACCTCAAAAGCAGAAATTTTTAAAACAGTCCTGCACACGCTCCTTCCTATAATGGCAGTGGATAGCGACCAGGCTAAATGGTCCATGAAGGGAGTAGTGGGAACCTTGGGCACATAGCCAGGCTGGGGTCTCAGTACCACGTGTGTGTCACCCAGACCGAACTCTCGGCACGATTCGTCGACCGAAAATGCCTGCAGGTCCCCTACCCTCTTGATAGAGGTCAGTGCAGCCCACAGCAAAGTCTTCATAGACAGAATCTTTAGCTCTGCTGACTGCAAAGGCTATAATGGGGCATTCTGAAGTGCTCGGAGCACCAGAACAAGATCCCAAGAGGGTATGGAGGGAGGTCGAGGAGGATTTAACCGTCTCGCCCCCCTGAGGAACCTGATGACCAGGTCATGCTTCCCAACCATCTTATCTTCTACGTGGTCGTGATAGGTGGATATTGCAACAACATAGACTTTGAGGGTGGAGGGCGACAGCCTATGCTCCAACCCCTGTTGCAGGAAGGAAAGCACAGACGCGATCGAACATCTTCGGGGGTCTTCTCTGCGAGAAGAACACCACTCGACGAACAGGTTTCACTTCAAGGCATAAGCCTGTCTTGTAGACGGTGCTCGTGCCGAAGGGATAGTGTTAACTACCTCTTGGGGTAAGTCACCTAGAACCTCCGCGTCCCATCCAGGGACCAGACATGAAGTTTCCAGAGGTCTGGACGCAGGTGCCACAGGGTACCCCGTTTCTGAGTCAGAAGGTCCTTCCTCAGAGGAATTGGCCAGGGAGGGGCTGTCGCGAGGAGCATAAGTTCTGGGAACCAAATCCTGGTGGGCCAGTACTGCGCCACCAACAGGATCTGCTCCTCGTCCTCCCTGACCTTGCACAGTGTCTGTGCAAGTAGGCTCACTGGGGGAAACGCATATTTGCACAGACCCCGGGGCCAGCTGTGCGCGAGCACATCCATGCCGAGTGTGCCCTCGGTCAGCGAATAGAACTGGCAGTGGGACGTTTCTGGGGAGGCAAACAGGTCAACCTGTGCCCCCCCGAACTGTCTCCAGATCAGCTAAGTCGCCACTCTCCCAGGAGCGCAGCTCGTGACAACTCGTCAGCCACAAGGTTACCCACACCAGGGACATGAGTGGCCCGAAGCCACCTCAGACACTTCTGACTCCAGAGGAAGAGATGGAGAGTTGTGACATGCGACGGGAGCGCAGACCACTTTGTCGGTTGATGTACACAACTGTCACAGTGTTGTCCGTACGGACCAATTAATCTTTGCCCCGTAACAGCCTTTTGAGACGGCTCAGTGCAACATGTACTGCTAGCAACTCGAAGCAATTGATGTGCCAATGCAGGTGCGGGCCCAGTCCAAACCCCTGACACTGCATGCCCATTGTACGTGGCCTTCCAGCCCAGGGCGGAGGCATCCGTGAAAACCACAGCATGCCTGGACACCTGTTCCAAGGGCACTCCGGCCCAAAGGAACAAAGGGTCTGACCACGGGCTGAAAGTTTGGCGGCAGGCCGGTGTGATACTCACCCGGTGAGTGCCACATTGCCACGGCCATCTCGGGACTCGGTTGTGAAGCCAATGCTGAAGCGGTCTCATATGAAGCAAACCGAGCGGTATTACTGCCGCCGCGGCCGCCATATGCCCCAGGAGCCTCTGAAATTGTTTCAGTGGGACCGTCATTCTGCCTTTAAACGTGTTCCTCTGTGAGGAGCGCCATCTATTTGACCGAATCCAACTCCATACCGGGAAAAGAGATCCTCTGCACGAGGGCGAGTTTCCTGAGGTGACTGAGCACCAGGTCCCTGTGTTTGCACAACTGATCCCTGGACTGTGCTAGAATGAGCCAGTCGTCGAGATAGTTGAGGATGCGAATGCCCTGTTCTCTCATAGGCACAAGGGCCCCCTCCGCAACTTTCGTGAAGACACGGGGGACACAGCCCGAAGGGCAGGACTTTGTACTGATATGCTCGACCCTTGAACACAAAGTGCAGAAACTGCCTGTGTCAAGGAAGAATCGAGACATGAAAGTATGCGTCCTTCAGGTCGATCGCTGCAAACCAATCTTGGGGAAAGATGCATTCGAAAATGCGTTTCTGCGTGAGCATCTTGAACGGTAGCTTGTGAAGGTTCTGATTCAAAACTCGCAGGTCCAAGATTGGCCGTAACCCACCGGTTTTCTTGGGCACAATGAAGTACGGGCTGTAGAAGCCTGTCCTCATATCGGCTGGAGGGACCGGCTCTATCGCGTCCTTCGCCAGTAGGATTACAATCTCCGCACGCAGGACATGGGCATTTGCAGCGCTCACTGAAGCGAACCTTGGGTTGGCGCCGGGCGAACTGAATTGCATAGCCGAGCCCTCAACGTCGCTTGGGTGGAGGCTGCTGCTGACTGAATGGGAACCAATTTTTGTTCTGCATGACTCTTCAAGAAAATTACACCATATGACTGATTTGGCAGACTAACACTTTTCAAAAATAAGAAAATTAATTTTGCTCATAATAGAGGTGTATGTGAGATCATTTTATTTATGACTCGCACTTTTAATGCATTTTTGAATAGATAGGACAAAACAAATTAGCATCATGTCATTGACCCTAACACATTTGTAATGCAATCACGTTCTGGTTCACTGAGTTTTTCAGACCACAAAGGATACAATGCTTAAACCGTGTACCCAAAATGAAGACAGTAATAACAGAAGGTGCACAATGTAATCAAGCGTGTGTGTACGTGTACCCAATGAAAGGAAAGCAACATCTTAATCTGAACCCAACACTTTATCACTTAGAGGTGTGCAGCTTTAAGAGCCAAGGACCACGTTAGTCAGGGAGCCTGGAATTATATTTTCATGGCCACAGCTGTTTCTAGAATAGAGTCTGCATGTCATTCTCACCCACCATGCTGCACTCGTACAGGGCTTTCGAGTTTGAGTATGACTCGCCTTCCAAATGCTTTATTTAATTCTCTCTCTCTCCATCATGCTCACTCTGCTTCCATTCACAACACACACTGTGGCGGAATAATGAAACAGAGGGGAAAAGAGAGAATACAAAGAATCAGTTCTATACATCATGTTCCACCACACACATTCCAAGCTGGAATGATAATTCAGGGCTTTGTGAAAAGGGGTTTATATATCTGATTGAAAGGATACACAAAAGCAAACAGAACATACAGTAAATCAGATCTGCGGCTTTTGATGTAAAGCATCAGCAAAATGTATGACTATTATTGACACTGTAACCTTTAATAGCTGCTGTGAGACTGTAATTCTCAGTTCACTCTATTTTCTCAGTGAGAAAATAGCAACACGACAAAGGATCTCGAATACTTGTTGTATATTCTCTCTGCACTGCATTTGAAGCTTGTTCATGGCCAGTTCCAGCAGGGATACTTAAAGCTCCCCAAGGTTCAGTGGGGCTTACGAAATCCTGTTACAGCTGTGTTTTGCTTCCATTGCTGCCATTGTAGTTATAATATATATTATAATATAAATATATTTGAAGCATTATTTAAGATGAGGACAATTTATTTCTCATTTTAGTACTATTTACAAACTATTATAGTATTTATTAATATTTTGATATGTTTTTGTTTAATTGGATTCATTTAGATATAATTTCTATTTATTTAAATTGTAGTTTGTAAATTGTTTATAACTGTAGTAGCCTATTTTAACTTTTATTCCAGTTGCCAAGGCAAGCTTTTTCAAGTTTAAGTTTTTAATCTAATATTTATATTTTATTTTACATATTTACTTTATTTCAATTAATGAAAACTATTTTTAATGGTTCTATTCTTAGTTTTAGTTAACAAAAAAACACTGTTTTAAAACCATACGTTGACAAAAAGCTTTAGTCTTTCCACATTCAAGCAGATGCGTGCTTGTCAGGATTTATGCAAGGAGGCAGAGGTAAGTGAATCCAAACACAGAGTTTATTAAGATGATGAGTGGAAGGTGAGTATGCAGTGAATTCAGGTGCAGATTCTGTGAAGATCACTCGGTGCGGGGCTGATCACAGGTGAGTAGGTCCACTTCAGGTATGTTGATACCAAGCAGTTACAGTTCATTAATACTTGTCTTTTCTCTTTCAGATGTGGTCGATATCATGCAAGCTTGGGGGAAACACTGACGCTCTGGAGAGCACCGGAGCACAGGCAATGGGGAATCGAACAGGAGTCCTAGAGACATTAGGACACAGAGGTTAGCGTTTCACAGGTGAGTATACGTTCCGTCTTGGGACCTTGGGTGTATCAGAGGATCAGGAGACATCGGATAATGGTCTGTTCCTGTCGGAGGTTTGACGCTGAACTGGTGCTGTGGTGAGTGTTTTATTGTGCCTGGTGATGAGGTTGTTGATGGGAAGCAGGTGTGCGTGATTAGTATTCTGGGGAGAGTGATCCTTGAGTGGTGGATGGGACCGAGCTTGACTGATCCCTGCCATTACCCCCCTCCAGAGTCCCCGCCAGTGGACCTTGGACCCCAACGTTGTGGGGGTCTACCTCAAGGTCGTGGTGCAGGTTTCCCAGGATACTGATCATGAAACTCGGTGAGCAGATTGGGATCGAGGATATCAATGCGAGGTACCCAATATCTCTCTTCCGGTCCATAACCCTCCCAATCCACCAGGTACTCGAGTCGACCACCCCGACGTCGGGAGTCCAGTATCTCCTTCACCGTGTAGATGGGCTCAGCTTCAATGGGCGGTATCGGGGGGTTGTCGTCAGAGACCGGGTCTGCAGAAGGAACAGGTACAGGTAAGTGATGGGGTTTCAGAAGAGAGACATGAAAGGTGGGATGTATCCTATACTGAACAGGAAGTTGAAGTTGGTAGGTGACTGGGTTGATTTGTCTCTCGATGGGGAATGAACCGATATACTTTGGGCTCAACTTGCGACAGGGTTGCCGTTAACGGAAGTCTCGGGTGGAGAGCCATACCAGTTGCCTAGGTTGGTAGTTGGGAGTCTGGCGGCGGGGAGTATCTGCAAAGCGTAGCTGGTGATTTAGCGCTTGCTGAAGATGATGGTGTGCCTGATTCCAGACTCTCTCACTGTCTTGGAACCATGCATTGACTGCGGGTACTGCTGACGGCTCACCGGACCAGGGGAATAGTGGAGGCTGGTAGCCCAGAACACATTGAAATGGTGTTAGATTCGTGGATGCCTGCCGGAGGGAGATTTGGGCATACTCTGCCCAGATCAGATATCGGCTCCAAAGGTTCTGGAAGGAGTGGCAGAATGTGCAAAGGAAACGGCTGACATCCTAGATCTTTCGTTCAGTTTGGCCGTTTGCTTGTGGGTGGTAACCTGAAGTTAAGCTTACTGTTACATTCAGGAGGGCCAAGAACGCTCGCCACACTCTGGAGATGAACTGGGGCCCTCTGTCAGACACGATATCTTCGGAAATGCCGAAATTGCGAAACACATGCTCCAGCAGTAACTCCGCTGTGTCAAAGGCTGTAGGCAGGTTTTTCAGTGGAATTAGCTTGCGCGCTTTGGAGAATCGATCAATGGCCACAAGGATGCATGTGTGGCCGTCGGAGGCTGGAAGGTCCGTGACATAATCGACCCCAATATGGGACCAGGGACGATGCGGGACAGGTAATGGTAGTAGTTTCCCGGTAGGCAGGTGTCGTGGGACCTTGGTCATGGCACAGAGCGTGCATCCCTGGATGAACGTCTTGATGTCGTGGTACATGTTCGGCCACCAGTATTTCTGTTGAAGCGTCGAACACGTTTTGCTAATGCCGGGGTGCCCCGTCCCAACAGACCAATGAGCGGAGGAGATTAGCGAAGTGCGGAGATCTTCGGGTACATAGACTTTACCAGTGGGGCACTCTGGAGGAAGAGGAAAGCGCTGTGACCTTTCGAGGAGTTGTTCGTTGAGATCCCACTGGATGGGGTTGACAAACGTCTCGGTTATGTATGTAACCCTCGTTCCCTGAGGAGGGAACGGAGACGTACGTTAGTGACTAACGAATGGGGGTTACGCCTAGAAGCCAATCACCTTCGAGGTATTTAACAGCGCCCAATGGCAGTGCCATTGGGCAAAGTGCGGAATTTGCATACGTAACTCCGCCCCACCTCGTGGGTATATAAGGAAGTATGCTGGCAACATCGCATTATGTATCTGCTGCGGAGCCAAGATCTCTGCAGCAGATACACGGGGCACCTGGCCGGACATGAGGGTTTGGGCTCGAGAGGGCAGACTGAACTGATGTTGGCGTCGACAGTGCTGGAGGAGCTCAGGGCTCTCGTGGAGCTCACCTGATCAAAATATCGCACGTATCCCGTCCGTGGAGAGGAATGGCGAGCAAGCGAAGACACCTGAGCCTGGTCCATTGCCACTAGTAGAGGCAAGTACATAGTCCGACACTGGCTCCGCTCGGAGATTGTAGAATCTGGCGAATGTGTTCGGTGTCGCCCAGCCTGCAGCTCTGCAGATGTCTGTTAGCGAGGCGCCATGCGCTAAAGCCCAAGAGGAGGCCACACTCCGAGTGGAGTGTGCCCTCACACCAAGGGGACATGGTCGACCTTGCTGCTGGTAAGCCAAAACAATGGTGTCCACTATCCAGTGAGACAACCTCTCCTTTGAGAGAGCTCTTCCCTTCCGCTCTCCACCATAACAGACAAAGAGCTGGTCTGAGGTCCTGAAACACTGCGTCATGTCTACGTAAGCGCGGAGAGCGCGTACTGGACAGAGCAATGCCAAGGCTGGGTCTGCCTCCTCCAAAGGCAGCGCTTGCAGGTTCACCACCTGATCTCTGAATGGGGTGGTAGGAACCTTGGGCACATATCCAAGCCTGGGTCTCAGGATCACGTGAGAGTTAGCCGGCCCGAATTCTAGGCACGCTTCGTCAACCGAAAATTCCTGCAGGTCCCCGCCCCTTTTAACGGAGGCCAATGCGGTCAGCAGGGCCGTCTTCATCGACAGGAACTTAACATCGACCGACCGCAAAGGCTCAAAAGGAGGCCTCTGCAGTGCACTTAGAACTACTGAGAGGTCCCAAGAGGGTACGAGAGGAACTCAGGAACCAGATGATCAGGTCGTGCTGACTTACCTTCTTGTCCCCCAAGAGGTCGTGATGGACAGATATTGCAGCCACATACACTTTCAGGGTGGAGGGAGACAGTCTTCGCTCCAGCCCCTCTTGGAGAAACGAAAGCATGGACCCGATCGGGCATTTCCAGGGGTCTTCTTGGCGGGAAGAGCACCAGGTGACGAAGAGGTTCCACTTCAACGCATAGGCGTGTCGTGTAGACACTGCCCTAGCGGAAGTGATGGTGGCGACCACCGTAGGTGGCAGGCCACTCAACCCTGCCGCGTCCCGTCCAGAAGCCACACATGGAGCTTCCAGAACGCTGGACGCGGGTGCCATAGAGTGCCCCGTCTCTGAGAGAGGAGGTCCGGTCTCAGAGGAATAGGCCAGGGAGGGGCTGTCGCAAGGAGTAACAGTTCTGAGAACCAGGTCTGGCCGTGCCAATACGGGGCGACCAAAATGACCTGCTCCCTGGTCCTCCCTGATCTTGCACAGTACCCGTGCAAGAAGGCTCACTGGGGGGAACGCATATAAGCGTAGGCCCCGCGGCCAGCTGTGCGCCAGTGCATCCGTGCCGAGCGTGCCCTCGGTCAGGGAATAGTACAGACTGCAATGGGAAGAGTCGTGGGAGGCAAACAGATCTACCTGTGCGTCGCCGAACTGTTCCCAAATCAGCTGGACGTCTGGGGATGGAGTCTCCATTCTCCAGGAAGTGGCTGAATCCGTGAGAGCTCGTCGGCTGCACGGTTCAGTTCTCCCGGGATGTGGACAGCACGAAGGGACCTCAGGTGCTTCTGACTCCATAAAACGAGATGGCGGGCGAGTTGAGACGTACGGCGGGAGCGTAGACCGCCCTGGTGGTTGATGTACGCTACTGTGTTCTAAGGACACACCGGTCCATAGAAAACTGAGGTTCGACCACGGGGTGAGTGTCTGTAAGCAGGCCCAAGTCACTTGTACCCGGAGCGTGCCAGACCGCCATGCCCATCTCGGGACTCGATCGCATAGCCAGTGCTGAAGCGGTCTCATTTGTAGCAATCCGAGCGGCGTTACCGCGGCTGCAGATGCCATATGCCCCAGGAGCCTCTGAAACTGTTTCAGTGGAACCGCACTCTCGCTCGCTCGTAAGCTGCGCGCAAATGGCGACCGAGTCGATCTCCATACCGAGAAAAGAGATCCTCTGCATGGGGCAAAGTTTGCTCTTCTCCCAGTTGACCCGAAGGCCTAGACGGGCTAAGTGATGGAGCACTAAATCTCTGTGTCCGCAAACCTGCTCTCGAGAGTGACTCATTATGAGCCAGTCGTCAAGGTAGTTCAGGATGCGAACCCCGTGCTGCCGGAGAGGCGCAAGGGCTGCCTCGACAATCTTCGTAAAGACGCGAGGGGACAGAGATAGCCCGAATGGGAGGACCGCGTACTGATCTGCCCGCCCCTCGAAGGCAAACCGTAGGAATGGTCTGTGTCGAGGTAGGATGGAGACATGGAAGTAGGCGTCCTTCAGGTTGATCGCTGCAAACCAATCGTCCGGACGAACGCATTCGAAAAGGCGTTTCGCTGTCAACATCTTGAACGGAAACCTGTGTAGGTAACAGTTCAAAATGCGCAGGTCCAGGATTGGTCTTAACCCACCGGTCTTTTTGGGTACAATGAAGTAGGGGCTGTAGAACCCGGACTTCATCTCGGCTGGAGGGACAGGCTCGATTGCACCCTTCGCCAGTAGGGTGGCAACCTCCGCTCGCATGACAGGGGCATTGGCCCTGACCATAGTAAAGCGGACTCCCCGGAAGCAGGGAGGAGCCTGCGCGAACTGAATCGCGTAGCCGCGGCTGACTGTCTTCGCGACCCAGCGGGACAGTCTCGGAATCTGAAGCCAGGCTCCCAGGAACTGCACCAGCGGGGTCATTTGGACTACAGGCGTACCCGGTGTGGGGCAGCGATGCAGTGTTACCGGCCCGGACAAGGGAGGCTGTTGGGCGTCTCGGTGTGGGGGCACGGTTAACGACTGCGTCCTGACAGAGGAGACCAGGGAAGGACGCACGTTCCACTGGGGTCTGCTCTGCCAGGGGACTGGCGACAGAGAGGGATGCGAGTGGCGGGACCCGTGGGTGGCGTGCACCGTCATCACCGATCTTCTGCGGGCTCAGGGATGGGAGTGTTAATTCTTTCTTTGACCAAATTAGGGTGCTGCTGACCCGGGGGCCAGCAGCTGAACAAAGGATTCTCCCCTGGCCAGAGTGGGAAGGAGTGGTCCTGCTACCATCTCCTGGAAAGAATTTCCCATCCCTGAGCTGTCTGTCTCAGGAGCGCCGCTTGGCGTGGCGTTTAGCGGGCGCAGGGCGACCTGAGGGGACTGGGACGCCTTCCTACGGCTTCCTCCACGACCCGGCCCAGGTGTAGGCTGCTGCTTGGACCGGGCGTGAGGGGCGGGAGCCTTAGGAGGGCGTCCTCGGCGGCGAGCAGGCTGAGGCGACTGTGCCGGCGGCTGGGTGGAGGCAGCAGCTGGCCGCCGGGGCAGTATATGTTTAATAGCCTCAGTCTGCTTCTGGGCGGTTGAAAACTGTTGGGCGAAGTTTTTAACCGCTCCGCCGAAGAGGCCAGCCTGGGATATGGGGGCATCGAGGAAACGTGTCCGCTCTCTGTCCCACATATCGGCCAGGTTTAGCCACAGATGTCGCTCCTGGACCACATTTGTGGACATCACTTGACCCAGGGAGCATGCGGTCACCTTTGTCGCCCGGAGGGCGAGGTCAGTGGCGGCATGCAGCTCGTCCACGAGCCCCGGATCAACTCCACCCTCGTGCATCCCTTACGAAACAAAAATATATTGCAGTATATTGGAAAATATCATGTAATACATAAGGCGATATATTCCCATATATGGGATTTAATATTTATATTTTCCAATATATTGCAATATATTGAAAGCGGCAATCATTTGTATATTTTGCAATATACTGCAATATATTACATATATTGTATATATGTACCATCAATATATTAACAATATATTATAATATATTTCAAGTAATATATTGGTAAATATATTTTCCTTTAGTAAGGGATGTCCTTGAGGATCCTGGCCTGGTAGACCTGAAGGATCGGCATGGCATGCAAAGAGGCAGCAGCCTGCCCCGCAGCTCTGTGCGATTTCGCCACCAAAGTTGATGTGAATCGACAGGCTTTGGAGGGGTACTTAGGGTCGCCACGCCACGTTGAAGCGCTCTGCGGACACAGTTGCATCGCAACAGAACGTTCAACTGGGGGGACCCCAGTGTACCCATTGGCCGCGGCCCCATCAAGGGTGGAGAAGGCGGAGGTGTTTGCCGAACGGTCACGGGAAGACAGCGGGGACTTCCAGGACCGCGCAACCTCCTCATGCAGCTCGGGAAAGAAAGGTATTGGGGGCGGGGACTGACGTGTGTCAGCGCGGGCCCCCAAAAACCAATCATCGAGCCGAGAGCGTTCGGGACAGGGCGGAGGGTTCCACTCTATCCCTAGACTCGCGGCTGCCCGAGACAACATGGCTGTCAGCTCTGGGTCCGACTCGGGCAATGCTGGCGCGCCCGAAGGCGGCAGCACAGCCGAGTCATCATCCTCAGAGGACTCGAGCCCACCTTGTGATGCGGTGACCGACATCGCATCATCCTCCGGAGCGCCAAACGAGATGCGCGAGGGTGCCGGAGCAGGCCGCGCGATCTCCGCCTGAGCGCTCACGGGTTGCGGAGCGCTAGAGGGGGGTGTGGCCCGAGGCATGAGCGTCGGGGCTTTGTTCCAGACTGTTACTCTCAGATCACCCTGACCACCAGCCGAAGTACCGCCCACGGGGGGAACGGTAGATCGGGGTGTGGTAGAGGGGACTCTCACTTCATTACGAAGATCCTTGAGTCTTGATCTCAGCACCGCGATGGTCATGTTCCCGCAGTGGGAACATGACTCATCCACAAACGCTGCTTGAGCATGCTGAACGCCCAAGCATACCAAGCAGAGATTGTGCCCATCGGAAGGACTCAACGACCGGCCACACCCAGAAGTACACGGGCGAGACATCCTGAAAAGGACGTGCCACGTGTAAGCTCTTTTATGAGAGGAAGCTTCGCAGAGACGCCGAAGCGCCCAGGGACCACACACCAGCTGTCAGACGGACCACTGCGCAGATCAGCAGGCAAGCAGTATGCGATCACTGGAACACGCTGTAGACACCAACGCCTCTGGAAAGCTGTTCGTCTCGAAGGCTGACAAAGACTCAGTTAGCAGGCTTGAAGGAGTGAAGAGATACTCTTGGCTCCAAAGCAGAAACATAATGCGATGTTGCCAGCGTACTTCCTTATATACCCACGAGGTGGGGCGGAGTTACGCATGCAAATTCCGCATGCCCATGGCATTGGCACTGCCATTGGGCGCTGTTAAATACCTCGAAGGTAATTGGCTTCTAGGTGAAACCCCCATTTGTTAGTCACTAACGTACGTCGCAGTGACTGAACGAAAGGGAACAATTTCGCTGGGAGAATGGTTTCTGGTTCTTCCATGGTTTCCTCGGGGGCGTGAAGATGTGATTGTGTTCTTTGACCCCGGGCGGTAGGATATCTTGAAATGAAACAGAGTGAAAAACAGAGCCCATCTAGCTTGATGTGGGTTAAGCCTCTTGGCTTCCTTCAAGTATTGGAGGTTCTTGTGGTCTGTAAGCACTATAAATGGGGGTCTGGCCCCCTCAAACCAGTGCCTCCATTCCTCCAGAGCGAGTTTAATGGCTAGGAGTTCTCGGTTGCCGATGTCATAGTTACTCTCAGCGGTGGATAACTTTTTTGAAAAGGGCATAGGTTTGGAGGAGTGTGTCGAGTATTGTGACAGGATGGCCCACACTCCTGTAGTTGAAGCATCCACCTCGACGATGAACACCTTCTCCGGATTTGGGTGATGGAGCAGTGGTGAATGCGGTTTTGAGGGTCTGGAAGGCATGCTCCGCGTCAGGGCTCCAGTTAAAGGACATATTGCAGGTAAAAAAAAAACTCCAAGTGAATATATAACCTTGTATGAAAATACCATATGAAAAGGTAATGCCGGATTTAAAATGTTTTAAAAGGACAAAAGAGCACTAATTTAGTAGATAAAGTGGCCGTTTCAGTGGCCACTTGTAAAAACCACTGTTTTTCAACATTGCGTCATATTACGTCACGAGAGGGAGTCGCTTGCCGAGCTCTGCGTTGACTCAGTGCAGAAATAGATTGGTATTCAGTAGGAGTCTGTGTGTTTTCGGTAGTTTTTCTTTTTCAATTTATCATTGTCATGGTAAATTATTGTGTCCAGCCTGTCAGGACATCGAGTCCACAGGTTTCCTAAAAAATTTTTTTTTTGAAAAACCTGCATGGTGACGTTTTGTGCAGGTGAAGAGACGACATCTGCTTGGAAACACGCTGTGGTGTGTGGAGTTCACTTTAGACCGGAGGATTATCATCCCGGCGATATGATGAAGTCAAACATGGTTATACCCGGCTACACACTGGCTGCGTGGCGTGAGCGTGGCGTTTATGTCATTACACACCAGAAACGTGTCTGACGCGGCGCTGCTGCCATAGAAGGCCTATACTTCATGTTAAACATAAATATATAGCCTACTGATACAGCAAAGACAACGTCGGCAGTATTGACAGCAAAATAGGCTACAGAATATTTTGTTCTGTATTGACAGGTGCAATATTTGAAAATCTAGAATATGTATTTTTTTAAATTACAATTATATATATACATTTTGGTGTTAGACTTTCAAACACCAAAATGTACTTTATTAATATGTATTCGTGTCAAAATTACAAATAAGCTTTTCTTATTCTATTTTGCCTGGAAACGCTTCAAACACGCTGTTGCGTGAAAAATATTTGGTTCTATTTCTAGCTTGCATGCGTTTTCGGCGTAGCTCCAGATGTGCGTCACAGGCAGTATGCAAGCTCCAACCTGTTAACATGGGATTACGTGAATCAATTTCAACATTGATGAATACAAAGAATGTACATTAACACAAATGCATACTTTGCACTTTTCAAAAAAGTTTGGAATTATGTACTGGACTGCTGGTAATGTAAATATTTTATTCATGCCATGTATGTACATTCAAGTTCACTCAAATACATACTCATAACGTCATATGCATCCTCACACTATCCGTGAATCGGCACAAAATAAACCAATAATAGAATTAATGAATAAAGGATAACATGAAACACAGACAATAACACTAACGTTATACTGTCTATGGTTCGGCCGCCGGCGGGAGACGTGACGGTCACAGATCCGTCAGAGATGCAGCTCGAAGAAAATGTAAACTGTGCACCGTAAGTCTTTTTTTTTTAAAACATTTGCTAACTACCAAATCAGTTGTGATGAGGAACCGCTAATGTTATATCACGTATATGTTTAGTGTGTACAGATATTAACGAGTGTGACTTATGCCTGATGGTCAAAGCTTATTAGTTTCTGTTATTGGTAAGAATCAATAATCCTAGACGACCAATACCATTTTTGCTATTGCCTGATACATGGTGATAATCTGTACAGTATTGTAATCTGAGCACAGTTTACACATATCGTTTAGCTAGCGTTATCAATAAGCTAACACTGGTCTCTCACCTAGACACCTGCCCTGTTCTCCACTGTTTCTCCTCACACAAATACTCAATCAGTCTCCTCTAATCATTGTTCTGTCTAATCCTGGTCGGTCTCTAATTGTGTGTAATAAGTGTATGGCGTTGGTTTACCATATGAGTATTAATAAACATTTATAATTTCCTCAGCGTCCGAACTGTCATTGCGATCCATTGTTTTCCTATCGTTGAAATTCACCGCACTCTGTCTCGTTTCGTCACGT
This sequence comes from Gobio gobio, assembly GCF_949357685.1. NCBI lineage: Eukaryota > Metazoa > Chordata > Actinopteri > Cypriniformes > Gobionidae > Gobio > Gobio gobio. Next base: position 46,493,011 of record NC_137098.1, read on the forward strand.
CTGGTTTTGGCATTTTTAGATGCGGAAGTAAAATTCTCACAAAAACGACTCCAAAAGCCTTAATAGCGTATTTTAAAGTATATTTGAAAGAAAATCTAGTTCCCACATTATTTTTCTATACATTGACTCACTGGGGTCTCTAACCTGCAATATGCCCTTGAAGGGTTTTAGGTTTTATCTTCAGGAGGGATGTTAATGGCGCTGTAAACATGCTGTCCCGGTCTATGAACCGCCGATAAAAATGTGCGAATCCCAGGAATCTCTGTAATTATTTATCGACTTGGGAGTGGGCCAGGAGGTGATGGCTTTGGTCTTGTGATCATCCATCTCAACTCCTCTCGTTGAGATGGTAACCCAGGAATTTGACGGCGGTTTGATGGAACGTGCATTTCTCTGCCTTTAAGAACAAGGAAAACTCTCTGAGCCTTTGGGGGACCAATGAGAAGTGACGCTGATGCTCAGCTGGATCTTTGGAGAAGATGAGAATGTCATCGATGTAAACTAGAACAAAGCAATTCAGGAAATCTCTGAGCACCTCGTCCATAAAACTTTGAAATACAGAAGGGGCATTTACTAGACCATACGGCATCACAAGGTATTTGTAGTGCCCTGCGGGGGTGATGAATGCTGTCTTCCACTCATCCCCTTCTCGAATCCGGATCAAATTGTACGCACTCCTTAAGTCAAGCTTGGTGAACATTTTGGCTTCGGAGTTGTTCGAAGGCGGATGGGACAAGAGGGACAGGATAGTTGAATTTTACCGTGATTTTATTGAGCGCTCTATAATCTATACAGGGCCGCAAGCCTCCGTCTTTCTTGGGAACAAAGAAGAAGCTGACAGGAGCTGGAGAGGTGGAAGGTCTTATGTATCCTTGTTGCAGAGCTTCTTCAACGTATTTTTGCATGGCTGCTTGTTCAGGAATGGACAAGGAATAGATCCGGCCCTTGGGAATGGATTCACCTGGAACCAAATCGATGGCACAATCCCAAGGTCAGTGTGGCGGTAGCTTGGAGGCTGCAACAGGATTGAACACATCCGCAAATGAAGAGTAGCACGGAGGAATGGTCACTGACAGGCTTACTTTAGGGCTTTGAATGGAAGTGGAACTCACTGAGACGGGTTCTGGTTGCTTGTCTGTTGGCTGGGCGGAGAGGGCGACGTCGGCTGAAAGGCAGTTGCAACCCCAGTTCAGAATTTTACCAGATTTCCAATTTATGGTAGGTTGATGTTGGATGAGCCATGGACGACCGAGGATTATGTCAGCCTGGCTATTCTCGAGTATGAACGGGTTAAACAATTCCTGGTGGAGGTTCTCAACACATAAGGTAAAAAGGGTTATTTGAGATGTTACATACCCCTTGTTGATGACTTCGCCAGTTACGGCATGGATGGAGTACGGTTTGGATGTGTTGATTCTCTGGAGCTGGAGTTTCTTGGATAGATCTCCTGATATGAAATCGCCTGTCGACCCGGAGTCCACGATGGCAGTGACTGAAACGTGGAAATCTTGAGACTTTAAAGTCACTGATATCGTTAACGGGGCTGATACAGAGGGTTGGTTGAAGACTGAACTCACCAGTAACTGAGGAGGACGAGACGGGCATGTCCGTAGAAAGTGACCCTCACTCCCACAATATAGGCATAACTTTAATTCACAGCGACGGTTACGTTCAGCTTGAGACAGTCTGTGGGTTTCTACTTGCATTTTCTCCGACTTGATTCAGATGGATTCTGGTGGAGAACGGGGACTGACGATTGAACGTCTCTGTAACAGTTCTGAGATCTTTGATGAACTCTAAGAGCTTGCTGCATTAATTTTTCTAGTCCCAGTGTGTCATCATAAATGGCGAGCTGGAGGCGAAGTGCGGGGTTTAATCCTCTTCGATAGACTGTCAGAAGGGCCTTTTCATTCCACCCGCTTGCAGACGCTAGGGTTCGGAATTCAAGGGAGTAATCAGAAACTGATTTTTTACCTTGACATAACTGCAATAGTTGGTCACTGACAGATGAATCTCCTACTGGACGCCCAAACACTTCTTTGAAATGATTTATGAAATTCTGTAATGAGGATGTAACCGCAGTCTCTTGAAACCATAGCGTTTCAGCCCACCTTAAAGCTGCCCCGGATAACTGCTGGATAATGAAGGAGATTTTTGATCTTTCCGTTGGATATTGGTGGGCTTGTTGCTCAAGGGCTAGCGAACATTGCAATAAGAACCCGTTGCAATCTTCCGCCCAGCCTGAGAAGGGCGCTGGTCGGGAGGCAGGGTTGGCGATGTATACCAGTGTGGGAGCGGTGTTTGCGGAAGCACTGTCTTCGGGCTGCGTTGGATTCATGACGGTTAGGGTCAAACCTTCTGTCAGGATATATGCAAGGAGGCAGAGGTAAGTGAATCCAAACACAGTGTTTATTAAGATGATAAGAGTGCAAGGTGAGTATGCAGTAAATTCAGGTGCAGATTCTGTGAAGATCACTCGGTGCGGGGCTGATCACAGGTGAGTACGTCCACTTCAGGTATGCTGATACCAAGCAGTCACAGTTCATTAATACTTGTCTTTTCTCTTTCAGATGTGGTCGATATCAAGCAAGCTAGGGGGAAACACTGGAAACTCTGGAGAGCACGGGATCACCGGCAATGGGGAATCGAACAGGAGTCCTAGAGACAGAAGGACAATGAGACAGTAGGACAATGACACAGAGGTTAGTGTTTCACAGGTGAGTATACGTTACGTCTTGGTATCTTGGGTGTATCAGAGGATCAGGAGACATCGGATAATGGTCTGTTCCTGTCGTAGGTTTGACGCTGAACTGGGGCTGTGGTGAGTGTTTTATTGTGCCTGGTGATGAGGTTGTTGATGGGAAGCAGGTGTGCGTGATGGGACCGAGCTTGACTGATCCCTGACAGTGCTGTACTTGTATGCCTATTACATACATGGAAAATATATTGGTGTTACCAAGATGGTCGCTGAGTGAAATGACTCGCCTTAAAGGAATTCTGATGGAGTGTACACAAATGCCATTTGAAATTCATAAATATTTGTTTTGAGCATTGGCCAAGGCTCAGCTCCTGTGACTGGCATAAAAATCAAATAAGAAATACTGTTCAGTAGACATTCTTGTCTTTAAAAATATATTGAAAAACATAAGTATCTGCAGCATGTCAAAATCTACTGGGAATAAGAGAAAGAGCACAATGCGAGTTTGTTTCAAATGAGAGTGTGTGTGTAGGTGTGCAGGGACTTGCTGACACTCTTATTTCTGCATTGAGACCCTGCCAAAGTGGCAGCTAGGCTGACGTGCATCTGAAATCTTATTTTCATTTAACGTGCAAATAAAGGGCTAGAGAGTTATGAGATATTATGAATTTGTTATGATTACGCACCTTTGTGTGGGATCAAAATGACGTTGGCTTAACTATTGACTGTGAATTGAAGGTTTCAGAGTCATTTCGAAATGATGAACTCTCCAGTGATCGCGTTTCAGTAAATCTATTCTACATTTTTTTTTAAGCGACAACGTCAGCTTGACTGAATTTCATAGTCCCATCATTTTTGTTTAAATTTCTCTTTTTGCAGTTACCTGACTTCTATTTCTGAATGTTTTTGTTCTTTATAAACCTTGTTTAAAAAAACAAAACAAAAAAAAAAGCCTTGAGCACATTTCGAACACAGACTTTGTTAATTATATTAGTGCATTATTTTATAAGCACACAAAAAAAAAGGACGGGTGAGCTCTAGCATTCTGAAAGATATTGCAGGTAGTTTTAAAAGTTAAATAAAGACACAGATAACATGGATATATGATTGTTGTGCTGTGTTTGTCCAGATAGAGAAAAGGTCAAAGATACCAGACCTGTATTTAATTGACTGGGGCACATTTAGCAAAAAAACTTTTTTTACTTGCTAAGCCTTCTGGGACAGTCTGATCACTGCTCAGAGTAACTAAAAACACACACAAAAGTGAGGGTGAGTTAGAATTTGGCCATTTATTACAGCATATCCTCTTTTAAAACCCCTTTCACAAAAAAGAAGAAAAAAAAACTATAAAGATAACTATAGCATCCACACAAATAGATTATCTGATTATTACAGGCTAAGCGTGCGCTGCAGTTACGTTAGCTCTTTAAAACTGCAGGGTGGATTCTGGCTGTCAATGTTTTTATCATTATACACATGTCAATATCACTATAGCTGTGGTGTTGACTTCACTATTCTCATAGAATTAGCCTAGAACGATTATTAAAACTTTATCATTAAAGTTATCATTCTTGGTGTAAACGGGCCTTAAGGCTGGTTATATTTTGCTCATCTTTTTCTCCTCTGCTTTCCCTTTTTTCCCGTTTCTCTCCATCTCACATCTACTTCTCACTTTGTCTAGCTGACTCTCATTCTGTCTCCCTCACTTTCTACAGCCTCCCTCTGTGTTTGAGCAGGTTCTGTGACTCATCTATTGACAGATAAGAGCATTGTGAATGCTGGGGGAGGGGATTGTTTTCAGACTCTCTCAGTTTCAAATGTACAGATAAAGATCCAGAGACTAATTCACTGAAATCAAAGAGTTTTCCTTGGTGTTGTCCATTATGACAGGACAAAAGATGAAGAGACAAAAGCACAAAACAAGCACAGGCTGTGCTTAGAGAAAACATGCTAAACAGACTTGAGTGAGGGATCATGAGAGATTAAATGGCATATAAATAGAGGCAGATATGTACACAGAAGAGCACAATTCAGAGGCTATGCATTTTTTAAGTAATATTCAAGCAATTAAGAGTAGATCTGTCATTTCAGGGACTGATAGGTATGGGATTGTAGATTGGTACCAAGGACTTCGGCCAATGCTCGTTTGACGTGAGCCTCGATTCCCCAAGTGACCGCCCCACCACATGGCCCTGAGACAAAATAGCATCAAGAGGAGGCATGTCAATTGAGGGAGCGAAGCACCGTGACATAGGTTTACCAGTTTTTGAGCCTGGCCTGAGCGCCCAAAAAATTATGAGCCCAATGAGCCTGTCTGGCATTCAGTCATTTTGCTGACAGAATATATTCCAAGTTCCTATGGTCAGTCCACACAATAAAAGGAATGGCTGTTCCCTCCAACCAGTGATGCCACTCCCCCAGAGCCAATCGTACCAATCGTCCTGATTGCAGATGTCATAGTTTCACTCTCCGGGAGACAAACGGTTTGAATAAGCACATGGATGGAACTTTGAGATGGAACCGCTCCAACAACACAAACTGCCGAGCTGGGTCTGTAGCGTAATAAGGATAGGAGTGGTGGTGAATTTGAACTTGAGTTCACTAAAAGCAGCCTGAGCATTCCAGGTAAACTTAGCCTTAGTGGAAGTCAATGTCGTCTGAGGAGCTGCTACCTGACTAAAGTTCTTGATGAATCATAGATAAAAATTGGAACTGGAGCGTTGGACAGGCCGAACGTTAAAACCAAATATTCAAAATAACCCATGGGGTATTAAAGGCCATCTTACTTGTCTCCCTCCCTTATCCAGACAAGGTGGTAAGTGTTGTGTAGATCCCACTTTGTGAAGAATCTCCCCTCCTGCAAGAGTTCAGGAGCAGACAAGGAAAATAAGGGTGGCCACGTGGCGGAGAGGTGCCTGGGAGGAGGACGACAGCGCAATTATACGGCTGATGAGGTGGAAGAGAGGCAGCACGGGACTTACTGAAGACCGCCCACAGATTGCGAAACAGCAGGAACTCATGACAGACCAATCTCCTCCTCCTGAAACAAAGAAAAAGATGAATAGACAGCCGACACTAGACAATGAGAGTAACAATAAGGACTATTATAATAATTAAAAACAGCCTTATCTGCCCAGTTAATGAAGGGAACGTGTAAAGAAAGCCAAGGATGGCCAAAAAGTAAGGGAGCTACGGGGGACTTAAGTAGATAGAATTCTAGTTCCTCCCTGTGGTTACCAGAGGTAATGGCACTCACCTGGCCGGTTATAGAGAATATGGTCAAGAGCCTGCAACCACTTAGTGAGTGAGCAAGCAGTGGCGAGCGGTTTTATGACCTATTTAAAATAAGGACCAGGAGAAAAATATTTTTTATTTAAACATTTTTATTTTAAACTTAACCTAACCTTCCTATGATTATAATCCCCTCAGTTATAAAGGCAGGAATGTCAACACAACCATGGAAAACACTCGATTTAAAATGATTAAAATATAAACAAGTCTAAAATTTCAAATATCTCTAAACATTAAGGTGCAGTGACTCCATTATTTCTTTGTAACTGTTACCGTTTAGATGCTTTGTCATAAGGCACTGATGCAGAGTACCTCTCCATGTAGTTTTAAAGGCTGAATCCAAAATCGCCCTCTATACCCTACATAGGACACTATTTGAGGGGACAGCCATTTGTAGTTGTGTCCAAAACCATAGTGGACGTTATTGAGTGCACTCATTCTATCCCACATTGCACCGCAATAACAAGTGTACAGCCGATGTACACACAGCGGCTGTCCGAATTCGCTCACTGGTTTTCATTTACTCCTTCAAGTGAGCTATATTAGTGGACTAAAGTAGGGAATAGTGATTGAGGGTTTAGGGGGCGATTTCGGATTCAGCCAAAGTCAAGAATAGTACAACAGCAAGCGCGTCCAGTATAAACACGTCCCTAAACGAACGAGTTGCGCGAATGCTATCAGCGGAGGCTCGCGCTGCGGAGCCAGACGAAAATATACCAGTCTTACTGTTGACGACAGTCTTGCAGACGACATTGGTCTGACTACAGTCAGACTTATACAATCCAAAAAACTGCCATATTGGTGAGCTGACTTGTTTTCCTTTTTTATTAACAATTTCCTCGCTCGCTGCAGCACTCATTTTCCACTTATTACTCCATGCCGGTTCGGTTTACTGAAGAATGAATCCAACATAGATATGTATACGGAATCCAACACGAGACAACGATATGGCGCAACCAGACATGTTACAGTTACATGATTGGCTGTTAGCCTGTCACTCCCTACGTTGTTTGGTTACCAGAGAGCGAGTGCCATTGTTCATGCAACCAAACTTGCTTCGCAATCGCAACCTCTGGTTTAATTTCTTCCGACGAAGAAAAAAAATTATTGAACGTTTTATCGAACGCATTTTTGCGTTTGCGATACATATTGTTACCGTTTTATCGCCCAGCCCTAATAGCAGGCATCAATTTAAATGTAGATGTAAATGCCAGAAGTGTTTTATTTTATTAAGAGTTTAAAATAAGTATAAAACAATCAATATTATTAGCCTATTATAAATAAAAGATAAGTAAAATATAATTAAATAAATGCAAGTAAATTTAAGTATTCTTTAAAAATATGTTGAAACATGCAAATTGATGACTTTAACAAATGCATCGACTATCGATTCAAGGATTAGTTCACCCAAAAATAAAAATTCTGTCATTAATTACTTACCCTCATGTCATTCGACACCCGTAAGACCTTTGTTCATCTTCGGAACTCAAATTAAGATATTTTTGTTGAAATCCGATGGCTCAGAAAGGCCTCCATTGCCAGCAATGTAATTTGCACTCACAAGACCCATAAAGGTACTAAAGACGTTGTTACAAAGTCCATCTCACTACAGTGGTTCTACAATAATTTTATGAAGCGACAAGAATAGTTTTTCTGTGAAAAACAAAATCAAAATAACTTCTTGTCTGCCTTTGACGTGAACTCACAAAGCACCACAACGCATGCGCGAGAATATGACTTTCATTTCACAGTTTTGATAAGGCACTTTTACGTGCACTTGTTAGTTTCTCACGGTTCGGGCATCCAGGAAATGCACACTTAAGCCCCATTTTGACCACTACGCCAATACCTAAAGCCTATCAATGTAGAATTCAACAGCTTGGATACGACGTGTCTTCCGCTGCTTGTAAACAAAGCTCCTCGCTTCTGGGTCATGTGTCAGAATGTCGGCTCTACGTCATATTCAAAGTCCATCTCACTACAGTGGTTCTACAATAATTTTATGAAGCGATGAGAATAGTTTTTGTGCGAAAAAACAACAACTAAATGATGACTTTATTCAACAAGTTTTTGTCTTCTGCCTGGGCCTTTGACGTGAACTCATGAAGCACCACCCGCATGCGCGAGAATATGATGCAGAGCCGGCATTCTGACACATGACCCAGAAGCAAGGAGCTTTGTTTACAAGCAGCGGAAGACACGCCGTATCTAAGCTGTTGAATTCTACATTGATCGTGCTTTAGGTCTTGGCGTAGTGGTCAAAATGAGGCTAAAGTGTACATTTCCTGGATGCCTGAACCGTGAGAAACTAACAAGTGCAGGTAAAAGTGCCTTATCAAAGCTGCGAAATGAAAGTCATATTCTCGCGCATGCGTCGTTGTGCTTCCTGAGTTCACGTCAAAGGCCTAGGCAGAAGACAACTTTGCGCACAAAAACAATTCTTGTCGCTTCATAAAATTATTGTAGAACCACTGTAGTGAGATGGACTTTTTAACAACATCTTTAGTACCTTTTATGGGTCTTGTGAGTGCAAATTACATTGCTGCCAATGGAGGCCTTTCTGAGCCATTGGATTTCAACAAAAATATCTTAATTTGTGTTCCGAAGATGAACAAATGTCTTACGGGTGTCGAACGACATGAGGGTAAGTAATTAATTATTAATTTTTGGCTGAACTAACCCTTTAACCTGTTAGCCTGCACCCCCGCTTTTGAAAAAATCCTAAAATGACATACTCAGACTAAAACCGATACAGTTCATGAATCCTTTGCACTAAAAGCATAAGTATGGTCTCATTTGAAAGCAGACACTTGGCAGTTTACTGTAAATTCAAAATTATAATTATTTTCATAATCAAAAATAGCTATAATAAGCTTCAAAGTTTTCTAAAGTTATTAGAAATGTATTTGTATGATATCTATTTATGAAAATAAAATTGAAGTTGGCCTTGTAGCAATCTAGAAATGCACAACAGATAAAGCCACATGTCTGACCATGTTATATTTCAAATCTGACGATGATAAGTCTAAAACTCTGAATTGTATTAAATGTTTTTCAAGATCATGTCATGTGATTTTATTTTGAGATTTCTCTAAAATGTTAACTGATGTTTATTGCCATCTTCTAAGCTTCCATTCAGTTTATTGTCTCCATTGTTTTGAGGTGCATACTGCCCATTCAGTTTCAGTCTCCCCAGCACACTTTCACACCTCTCTGGCCTGGTTATGGCTCTAATTATCTTATTATTTTGTCTTCATTGTAATCACTGACGACTCTCTATTCAAACCTCAAACTTCTCACTTCACCTACTGCCTCAAATGCCCTTGTTGAAAATAGAAACATTTCAGAGAGTTTTTCATTTCAGTCTATTCAAAAATATTAATAAAAACAACGTATTTGCCCAGGTGGCAGGTGCATTGGCTAGCTAGCATATTAGCTTAGCACACAATCAAAACACAACAATTTATGATATTAAAACCATGTTTTTTACTCCAAACTTACTTTATATCACAAGTCGAATGTTTTAAATATCCTGTGATCTCATTTAGCTTCGGATCAAAAAATCAGACAGAAAATATATAATTTTACAATATTGTGCCTAATGATAAAAGCATTATAAATTATAAATATAATCTATTATGAATACACCCAACATGGTATAAAAAACATATGGTATAAATAAACCATACATCGTCGCGATTGTGTGTTTATTGTCTTCAAACGTGTCTATCTGCATGTTATAGCCATGGTTATAGCGATCTCAGAAAGCTTTGTTTATCAGGGACTTCCTGAAATGTCACATGGTATCTTCTTCATCTGTCTGTATCATATATGGACTACATGTGCACAGAGCGCCCTCCGGCTGCCAGTATGAACTGAAAACACAACACATCAGAGTTTCCAGCGCTCGTAATGATTACATCTGAGCATTTTGGGGAAGTATTGAATAAATAATACTCCTCTGTTTAGAAATATTACACAGACATATGAGAATCTATCAATATTTCTCCTCATCTGCACACTTTTGAACTAAAAGCCCTCGTGTCTTCGTGACGAGCATGGAGGAGTTTTTTATGAATGAGAGCAGCTGAGGCTCATATTACAATCGAAAGGTACCGACGCCGATGTTCATATTCTTAACTCCTGACACATATTAACAAATTACGGTCACTATATGACTTTGAGAATAGAACAGAGGTAAAAAATTGAATATTGAGTCTTAGATCCTTTTAATGATGTATAGTTTGTCAAGGTAATTATTTACATCTGACAATCATTTGAGCTTATTTAAACAAAGAAAGCTTCAGTGCGTCCACGTCCTCGTGCAGGTTATCAGGTTTTAATAGCATTGGATAATTACACTAGGTCTGTCTTAAAGCTACACTGTGTAACTTTTGTAGTCTATTCTTAGCTAAAAACACTTAGTTCTTTCAAAAATATATGTGCTCATTAATGTATATTTACTTCTTTCAAGTAATAAAGTATTCTCGTAAGTTTATAATATGCCATTGAAAATACATAAGGTAATGGGATCTAACGGTGGTCGCCATGTTGCCCCTCCATCTTGAAAGTACATTAGCCAAAGAGGGACATACCCGAAAATTCAAGCTTCGTCTTTCGCGCTTTAACCGGTTTTAACACTCGATGGCACTGTACAAAATTCCCTGCCTCGCGCATGTGCGCGTCAACTTGTTCAGACTTGTCTGGTGCATGTGCAGAGAGTTTTCATCTCAGCAGCTCCAGTAACAGTTATACAGAGTTTTCCTGGCTTGTTTATTCCTCAAAAGTCTGTTTTTCCTTGTGTGGTATTTCTGTGCGTTAATAACTCCGTAAGTAATAATAGTTATTGTCATTGCAGATGTGTTTCAGAGTGTGTCATCGCGTAATTCAGTTGATGTCACCTCAGAAGTATTTTTGTGTCAACATACAATAGCGTAATGCTCACCTATTTGAATAATCATTCAGTTATTTTGTTATCAACAATGTTTATTCGTTTATAGAAAATATTTGTTTGTAATGTATGTTGATGGAAATATGTATCAGGTCTGATCGGCATATTAACAATTGTTATACAGAGCGTACTGCAGTGCTAACGTTAAAGCGGCGCACACACTTTTGTAATCCGACACCGCTTGTTAGCAGCGGCAGCTCCGCTCCTTTTAATGCAGCTGCATTTAGCGCCTATATATGGTACAATAAGCTCTGGTTTACGGTTACATTATACAAATGTAACTTATAAGTATAGTTATACAGTTCTTAACTGTGTATGTATATTTACCATCCTTATTTGTTCTCTCACAGAAACCACATTTATGTATATATCCACGCAAACCTGTTTATGCCTTGCAATTGGATGACTAAATAAACATTACTATCATCAAAGTTCACTCTGGATTAGCTGCAGTTCTTTCTAGCCGAATAATTAGGCCAGTTGAATTCCAACCATCCCACTGCACACAGAATATCCCACAGGCACCGTGTCGAATGTGGACGAGATCGAGCTGGAATTCATGTTAATCTTGGACTAAATCGGCCACCGTAGGAGTTGAAACGAAATCGGAATTGAGAGGAACAGAAACTAAAATTCACTGTATGGTCATATACCTTTTCACCACTAGATGGGGGAAAATATCACACAGTGTAGCTTTAAACAGTTTATAAATTTTATTAAAAATAAATTTCCTTATGGAGAAAACTAAATACTATGAAGATAGTTTCAGTTTTTCACTTGATTTAGTCTATTTAGTTATGTATCAATTACAATTTGATTTTCGTTGATCGAGATCTGACAGTAGTAGCACATTTTTCCTTTTGGGCAAGTGATTCAGCTTACCCTGCGCATGTAATCCTCCATATGCCAGCAAACCAATGAAAATGCTCAACAATGATGATGACACATAACAACAGAGCATAGGCGTCAAGGCTGCCTACCCTGAACCATCAGTGAGTGGCAGATTTGAAGAAAATTATGTTTGACAAATAAATAAGTGATGGAGAGTTAGATATGTATTGCCATAATTTTATCATGTAAGATTTATGTTAAACCTCAAATAAGGGAATTTATAGTAATTTATAGTGTTAATGTTAATTAGCCCACAAATTAGTCCATGAATGGCTTGGGTATGCAGAGCATTCGCAGCTTATGTGGACAGCACGCCCCTGTAATGAGGGGATTCAATGGATGGTTGGGATGGTTCCTCTTGTAAGCTTAGTCAATCATCAATAAGATTCCCAATAAGATAAGATTCAATCAATAAGAATCATCAATAAGATCAAATCCCCTCTGCTCCTGAGTCAATAAGTCTTGAAAGTGGCGACGTTCAGGATGACTGTCACACGAAGCAGAGTGCGAGAGCAATGAGGAGGGGAAATAGAGGTAGGCTACCGCTCGACAGAATTCCCCTTACTTCTGACAAGTGCTGACTTTTGCTGACAAAGATGAGGCCAAATAACCATGACCCCCGCAGTATAGGCACAAACTGTCACGGTTCATGACTTCACTGACTCATACTCGCTCTGTGTGTGTGTGTGTGGCCGCTGATTACCACTCGGCTGATCATTATCTGTGTGTATTTATACTCATTGGTCATTCGTCTTGTGTTTGTCAGATTGTTGGGTTTTGTTCCTGTGTTTGTCTGTCTCCTGGCCGTTCTTCTGAGTCTGCAGTGGATTCCCTGTTGGATTTTATGATCGCTCTGCCTGTTTTCCCTGAGGATCATCTGGGAGTGTTCCCATCTGTGTTTAGCGGTGACTGAACTCCTGATTGCTCCCTTCACTTCCACGGAGGATCTGGGTTGCCCATTGAGTCCCTGCGCTGCCAACCGATTGAGTTTCCAGACACCAATTCTGCATCTAACCCTGTTACACTACTCTCATCAGTGACTATCAATAAAAGTCATTGTTTCACTTGCAATTGAATCCTCCATCTTATTTCACGTGACAGAACGATCTGACCAACATGGATTCAGCGAGTGCACCGGATTTGACAGGATTCTTGTCCAGAAACATGTCTCGTATAGATCAGCAGGAGGAGCAGATGGCTGTAACAGGTCGTGTGGTGCAATCCTTGGTGTCCGAGCTCACCCAACAGCTCCAACATATACACGGTCCCTATGCGCCAACCCCACCACCTGTTCCCCCCACTCCCACATCATCTCACCACCAGCATGAGCTGCGTATGCCTATCCCAGAGGCGTATTCTGGTGAGCCCAACTTTTGTGGACCATTTATCAACAAGTGTTCTTTGTTTTTCTCTCTCCAGCCACAGACATTCGCCTCTGAACAGTCTAAGGTGACGTTTGTACTAACACTGTTGACGGGATGCACGGTGAGGGAGAATCATCACCAATGCTGCTCTTCGTTCCAGGCACTCTCTGATGAGATGAGGAAGGTCTTTGATCGTGCTGCAGCGGGGCGCAAGGCAGCTCGTATACTCACTGATCTTCGCCAGGGTAACAGTCCGGTGTCTGACTATTCTATCGAGTTTAGAACCTTAGCAGCAGAGTGCCAATGGAACGAAGAGGCACATGTTCCTGCATGGGTTGGCTAACTGTATCCAGAAGGAGATTTATATGCTGGACCTTCCCAGGAACTTAGACAGACTCATCGAGTTGGCTTTATGAGTTGACGCTCGCTTACACCGATTGGAGCAACGAACACACCAAGCCTCGGTTCCAGTGAGACTCGAGAGCCATCTGTCCACCAGCAGCGATACGGTCAGCCCTGCCTTCGATCACGAGCCCATGAAGGTGAGCCGAGCTCGGCTTTCCCGGGAGGAGAGGCAACAACAGAGAACCAGGGGACTGTGTTTATATTGCAGAGGCACAGGACATTTTCTGAACGATTGTCCGGTAAAAGATAGAGCCCGGTAGTAAGTATGAGGTTACTATCGGGTGGGCTCTCCATGGAAAAGCCCTGATCTTCGACCCTCCTCCCGGTAAGACTGCAATGGGCAACCGGTTTTCACCACTGTCAAGCCTTATTGGACTCTGGGGCCGAGGGTAATTTTATGGACCTGACACTAGCCCAACAACTCCAGATTCCCATCACTTCCCTCACACGCCAGATTACTGTTATTGCACTCAATGGACAAAAACTCCCTAACATCTCTCTCTGCACTGAACCCATAACACTCATCAAATCTGCTAACCACACGGAGATATCCTTTTTACTCATGGACTCCCTGCTGGTTTCCATAGTTCTTGGCCATCCCTGGCTTGTCAAGCATAGTCCTAGGGTGGACTGGGGCCACAGTTCAGTCTCAGCCTGGAGCTATGAGGGTTATGCGTCCTGTCTTATTTCTGCCTGTTCATCTGTGTCTGGTTCTGTTTTGCAGGAGGAGTCTGTGAATTTGTCAAACGTGCCCGCATCGTACCTCGACCTGAAGGAAGTGTTCAGTAAGTCCCGTGCTGCTTCTCTGCCTCCGCATCGTCCCTATGACTGTGCTATAGAGTTACTGTGAGGTACGTCTCTGCCTAAGGGCAACTTATACTCACTTTCTGCTCCAGAAAGGGAGGCCATGGAGAAATACATTTCTGATTCTCTAGCAGTCGGGTTCATTCACCCTTCTTCTTCTCCAGCGGGGGCAGGGTTATTTTCTGTGGTTAAGAAGGATGGTTCTCTGCGACCTTGTAATGATTGTCGAGGGCTGAATAACACCACGGTAAAGAATACTTATACTTTGCCGTTGATGTCTTCAGCGTTCGAGATGTTGCAGGGAGCATCCGTATTCACAAAATTGGATTACGCAATGCTTATCATTTGGTTCGCATAAGAGAGGGGGATAAGTGGAAGACTGCGTTTAATACCTCCAGAAGGCATTTTGAATACTTGGTCATGCCTTTCGGGTCATGTCTTTCGGGACAGGTCGAACGGCAGAACCGTGTATTGATATGCTACTCCCTCGAAGGCGAATCTCAAAAACTGCCTGTGATGGGGGGCTACCTGGATGTGAAAGTAAGCATCTTTCAGATCCAGGGTAAAGAACCAGTCTCCCGAGCAAATTTGCGGGAAGATCTGTTTGTGGGAGTGATCATTCTGAACGAGCGCTTTATCAGGGCCTTGTTCAGATGTCTGAGATCGAGAATGGGTCTGAGACCACAATCCTTTTTTGGGACGAGGAAGTACCTACTGTAAAAGCCTGATTCGCTTAGTGCTGGGGGAACCACTTCTATAGCTCCTTTCACCAGCATGATGTTTACCCCGGAACGCAGGACATGTGCATCCTTGCTTTCCACAGAGGTTTCGACCACGCCGTTGAATAATGGGGATCTTTGAGCAAATTGGATCCTCTCGTCCGAGGGAATGCGCATGGATCCCGACAAAGTTAAGGCTGTGGTAGATTGCCCAAGTTCAGACAGATTCACGTAAGGCCCTACATAGGTTTCTGGGGTTCGCCAATTTCTACCGTCATTTTATTCGCAATTTCAGCCAACTAGCTGCTCCTCTGATGGCCTTGACATCCCCCAGTATGACGTTCAGGTGGTCTGGTGTAGCCGAAGCTACATTTTCCAAACTCAAGATAGAGTCATTGTTGTTTGAATTCCCCTCATCTTTGATCTCCAGCATCACAGATCGCTTGCATTGCCGAAGAACCTTAAGGCTTCCTTCTCGAACACAGATCGATCAAAGACAATTTAATTTTATTAACAAACAGGGATGATTACAGCATGAGCCGCACGGGTCCAGCAGCTGGCAAAGATGAGGTCGGACAGGCAGAGGAGAGAGTCCATACATTTGAGCAAAAACCAAATTTGCCACCTCATAAAATATGTATGAATTGCCGCAAGATTGGGTTTGGGTCAGCTGAGCACAGCCGCACGTGGAAAAACAAAACAAATGGAGAAAGAAAACGGAGAGGAAAAAAAGAGATCAAACCCAAAATCTGACAGATTGTAGTTTCCTAATGTTGTTATTTTAGTAACTTGGCAAAAAGTTTAAATTCTTAATGAAGCACAACAGGACAATTATAACAATAAATAATTATTTGTGAAAAATACTATAGCCTAACCATAAGCATTACTATTCAGATGGGATTTGATATCTCATAGGATGCCACTTCGGTATAGTAATTTAGGTAATTTGCTCCATTATTTTATATTTAGGTTACTTGAGAAAACAAACACACTACATATCTTATTCTGGCACAATAGAGACACACGCTTAGGACTGTGCATGTGCATTCAGCCTGATAAAATTCGCTTTTTTAACACTACTTAAGCATAAAAAAAACACATTTATGAGACAGTTGTCAGATTTCATTTGTGATTTCAAATATGACATTTAATCATAAGCTTGGTGAACAGCTTTGGAGAATTTTATGTTTACCCATTCAACTTTGGCAGTGCTGCGTCACGTTGTGCCACGTTCAAAATTCGAACACATTAGCTGATTTCGAAATCACACCCTATAGACCTTATGTAGCCCTGTCCATTTTCAGCACTCGTGTTCTGTCTTCCTGTTTTTATTTCCACAACACGAAAGTAAGGACATGTGAATTTATAAATGAACCAAAAAACTATTGCATAGTTTGTGCTTGCTGTTTAAATGTGCACTCTGTAAATTTTAGCAGCATCTAGCGGTGAGGTTGTGAATTGCAACCACTCACCCCTCCCTTTCGAAGCACATAGAGAAGCTACGGTGGCCGACACAGGACAAATATGTCGTCGTTCGAGACAGCAGAGAGTAGCTAGGGCAGATGTTTGTCCGTTTAGGGCTACTGTAAAAACATGTTGCCGCAAAATGGTGATTTCTCTGCAAGGGGACTCGTAGTGTATGTAGATAGAAATGGCTCATCTTTTTATGAAAGAAGGTATCACCGATACCAATACTGCTACTGATGAGGTCTCTATTAATTTTTCCCCATCTATTTTAGCCATTAATTATAGCCGTTCAGCATTATAGTATAATTGAAAGCTATATATTTTAAAACATTTATCAGGCTTTAAACATTTTAATTTTAATTTAAGTGAACTTAAAATAATATTCACATAAACTCATAATAAATGTCCCTTCAATATATTAGGGCTCAATTGTTTTCTATTGGCCGAGTCAGACCATTTCAGATTTTTACTTGCCCTGTCAAAATGCATAAAAAGTTATTGTTTTCATTGTTTTTGAATCATGTACCCTTGTAAACAGTGCATTAAGATTTTTAGGTAGGTCAAACAGGTAGGATTACATACAGAAATTTAATAAAGTTGTCAAACACAACACTTCACTGCATAAATTATAAATCCTATTTTCTCACAACTCTTTACATTCATTACATTTTTTTTAAAACTCATTTAAGATGAGGATACTCAACAAAATGGGAATTTTGGCATAATTTTGTGTGTTTTTGTCCATTCAAGCACTGTCTGGCTTTCGGTGCGCACGAGAGATTCACAGATGCTCACCAGTACTGCATTGCATTCTCTTTTGTGTCTTATCGCGCTTAAATGGTTTAAAAGTGTTAAACTGAAAAAATTAATCACATGCATTTATGTTTATTTTGACAGCCCTACCTTAAACATAACAATATTGTTGACCACAAACTGACAATAGAATGTGTAAGTCTGTTGTGCAATAGCCGACTTTTGAGTTGTCCTATATGCGACATGGTGGTTCACTTCTCATCCAGTATGCGAGCGCCTTTAGTTGTCAGAGTTTCTAATTCGTTTTCATCTGGTCCCTGTTCTGTTAATGATCTTCCCTCGGTTTATTAAAGTAATTCTTGATCGTTCATTCTGCATCACACATTGTCTTTGGGTTAAGCCTCGTTTATACTTTCGCCTGGTTCCGCACTGCGAGCCTCCACTGACTGTGCACACTCCTCCCCAAACAGACGGCACGTTTATACTTTCTTTGAAACGACAGGAGGCGACTCCGAGTAAATGTTCTCTAAACCATCAGGAAGCAGGG
Organism: Gobio gobio; assembly: GCF_949357685.1. Lineage (NCBI taxonomy): Eukaryota > Metazoa > Chordata > Actinopteri > Cypriniformes > Gobionidae > Gobio > Gobio gobio. The sequence continues at coordinate 46,510,901 of NC_137098.1, forward strand.
GTAAGAAGTATGGTACACACGTGTCAATTGCACTTCACCAAACCCATGCTACAAAAGAATCAAAAAATTTTGTAAAATCCTGTAAACCTGTAAACTAAAATTATAAATAAAAATAAATATAAATGATATTGCATAAATATTCTCTGTCTCATTTATTTGCTTTCATATAAATTGTGGCAGGTTATGTATTTAATCCAGGCTCATAGTTTCCTCTCCTTGTCTACCATCCTCCATCTGGATGTTTCACATCCAGTCCCTGAAGGACACATACGCATGAATAAAAGGAAATGACATGCATATGAAATCACCAAACCATTAACGCAACATTCACATTTAATATACAGCCATACGTGTACAAATACAAGATGTGTGTGTGTGTGTGTTTGTGTGTGCTGCATGATCATTAAAAGTCAATGGCTGATCCCACTCTCTCTTTGTCTTTTCTCTGTCTGTCTCTCTAGCTCTATTACACTTTCTGTCTTTCTTTTCCCACACCTGTGGCCTGTGCGTCATCCTACTAATTCCAGTTTCAAGGTCAGCGCTATGCAGCTCTGAGCTGATCCCATTGGCTCTGTGAGTCCACACTGTGACGCCACCACACATCCATAGATTAATTAAAACAGCACATCCGTCTGTACTTTTTCCACTCACACAAAAGCACACAACCTTCTTCCCCCCTTCCATTCTCACAAAGAATGACTTGACACCTAATTCTATATCCAGCCTCAGCTATGTGAGTCTAATTTCAACATGTAATATTTTATCATATCTCATCATCTTTCATCTCTTTTTATTATTTACACTTGTTTTCTCTATAGGTTTGTTTATCCTTCCCCATGTTGCATAAATTTGTGTGTCTAAGTTTATGGGAAATTTCTCATTTGTCATGTCTGCTATTCAATAAGCCTTATTAATTATTAATCTAATGGTTCACCACATGAGAGGCCATTACCAAATGAACCGTACCCTGGCAACATGTTGCCTGCTGCATTGTTACTGCAAAGACATGGAAAGAGGGTAAGAGAGAGAAAAACAAAATAGCATATACTGTAGTTAAGACAGAAAAAAGAGAAACCGCCTAGGTTACGACTGTAACCTCGGTTCCCTGAAGAGGGAACGAGCGTTGCATCGATGACGCCATGGGAACCCAATGTGTGATGAAGTCATGAAGCACATGTCAAATCAGTCCAATGGTGAGATGAGACGTCAGAGCGGGTGACGTCACGAACCAGGAAGCTATATAGCCTGCCCAAAACAAAGCCGCGCTAGCTTCAAGAGTCTGAAGTAGTCGCTTCTGACAGGCACATCGGAGATATGGCAGGACGATGCAACGCTCGTTCCCTCTTCAGGGAACCGAGGTTACAGTCGTAACCTAGGCGTTCCCTTTCAAGGGAACTCCCGTTGCATCGATGACGCTATGGGAACGTCTGTACCAACGCCACCATAGCGAGAAGTGCCTGTCCAGTGCGAAATTAGACAAGCAGCACTAGGGCGAGAGCACTTGAGACCCTGGAGTAGAGCCCAAGTCCAGAGAGTAAAATCTGACGAATGTGTGCGGTGAGGACCACCCTGCCGCATCACACACTTCTTGCAGAGCCACTCCTGATATAAGGGCCTTAGAGGCCGCCATACTCCTAGTAGAGTGAGAACGAACCACCATAGGGGAAGGCTGTCCGACTGACTCATAAGCAAGTGAGATAGCCTCAACAACCCACTTGCTCATTCTTTGCTTAGATGCGGAGGACCCCTTATTAGGAGGCCCAAAGCACACAAATAGTTGCTCAGAATTACGCCACAGGGCAGCTCTGTGGACATAAGCATCTAATGCCCTAACAGGGCACAGCAAATTATTCTTCTCCTGGTCCGCATTTTGAAAAGGTGGAACCACGGAGGAAACGAGATACCAATGGATCTTTACCCAAAGACATGCCACCCAAAGGAATGTGGTAAGCACTTAAGGCCACCACAAAAACTTTCAAGGTGGAAGGGGATAAGCCTGCAGTGAACCGGTCCTGCAGGAACTCCAGCACTGTACCAACCGGGCAGTAAACTGGATCCCACTGGTGGTCACACCACCATGAAGTGAAAACTTTCCACTTTTGGGCATAAAGTTTCATCGTGGAAGGAGCTCTGGAGTGTAGAATGGTCTCCACAACCTCAGTTGAGAGACCTGCCCCTATGAGCTGGGCCCCCTCAGAGGCCAAGCCCACAGGTTCCACAGTTCTGGACGGGGGTGAAAAATCGAGCCCCCTGCCTGGGACAGAAGGTCCCTCCTGACAGGTAACTCCAGGGGAGGCCCATCGAGGAGAGATATTAGATCTGAAAACCATACTCGGCCCGGCCACCGCGGGGCTATCAAAATAAGGCGAACTTGGTCCCTGCGAACTATCTCCAAAACTCCTGGGAGCAGAGCGATCGGGGGAAATGCATACAGACGCAGCCTCGGCCACGTCTTTATCAACGCATCCAGCCCCAGGGGAGAACCAGAGTGGACAGTGAGACGTCTCTCGAGACGCAAACAAATCCACCTGAGCCTGGCCAAACACCCTCCATATCTGCTCCACCACCTCGGGGTGGATCCTCCATTCCCCGGGCCTCAGCCCCTGTCTCGACAGGATGTCTGCTCCTATATTCTGGACCCCCGGGATATAAGCTGCCTTCAGCGACAGTAACTTTCCCTGGGACCACAGGAGGATCTGGTGTGCCAGTTTGCAAAGCGGATGCGAGTGCAGACCCCCCTGGTGATTTATATAGACAACCACCGAAGTGTTGTCTGTGCGGACTAACACATGATGGCCCCTGAGGTCTGTGAGGAACTTTTTCAGAGCCCGAAAAACTGCCAACATCTCCAGGCGATTGATATGCCATAAGAGATGGTGGTCCCCCCACAGACCCTGAGTCGAGCGACCCTCCAGGATCGCTCCCCAACCCGTGAGAGAAGCATCTGTCGTTAGCATTTTGCGACGACCAGAAGCCCCCAGCACGGTTTCTTCCACATCACCAGGGCATGTAGGCATCGCCGCGTGACCCTGATCATGCGAAAGGGGTCGCCCCTCGGGGAAAACCCCCTGGTCCTGAGCCACCACTGCAGGGGTCTCATGTGCAGCAGCCCAAAAGGTATCACGTTGGATGCTGCTGCCATGAAACCCAACAGTCTCTGAACCTGTTTCACAGTGAGTGACTGGCCTAGCTTTATATTTTTTACAGCTGAAAGGATGGACTCTATGCGTGCCAGTGACAGGCGTGCCTGCATCGACGTAGAATCCCATACCATGCCTAAAAAAAGTGGTCCTCTGTAGTGGAGAAAGCACACTCTTCTTGACGTTCAACCGTAACCCCAACTGTTTAATGTAGGCGAGAACAACATCTCGATGCCGAACCGCCAGCTGATGCGACTGAGCTAAAATCAACCAATCGTTGATGTAGTTCACAATGCGAATACCCTGAAGGCGCAGTGGCGCCAGAGCTGCATCTATGCATTTCGTGAAAGTGCGAGGAGATAATGCTAGGCCGAATGGAAGAACCCGATATTGATATGCTTTGCCCCCGAAAGCGAACCTCAGGAACTTCCTGTGATATGGAAGGATGGAAATGTGGAAGTATGCGTCCTTGAGATCTATCGTGACAAACCAGTCCTCTGACCTGATCTGTGGCACGATTTGTCTCAACATTAACATTTTGAACTTTAGTTGCATGACCGTGATGTTCAGAACCCGAAGATCCAAAATGGGACGCAACCCCCCATCCTTCTTTGGAACTGTGAAATACCGGCTGTGGAACCCGGTTTCCCTGTCTGAGGGAGGTACATATTCTATGGCCCCTTTCTCTAACAGAGCTTTCACTTCCTGTTCCATTACCAGAACCACTGTGGGTAGGACCCCCATAAACCTGGGTGGGCGAGACCCGAACTGTATCTGATACCCTTTTTCTATGGTCTGCAGGACCCAACGAGAAACATTTGGCAGTAGCTTCCACGCTGCCAAAAATTCTACTAGTGGTACCATCCTCTTGAGAATGGCTTCTGGTTTTTGTTGTGCTGTCAGTCCGGTGCCCTTTAACGGCGAACCGGCAGGGAACACCTGAACGGACTGCTCTAGGACCCTCCTCGGAAGGGGCGTGCATCCCAGGACCACTACGTTTCCGGGTGGACCTTGAAATACACACTCGCGGGAGACCGCTGCGCCCTGTTACACCAGAGGTGGCAGGGTTGGCAGAACGGCCCCCTGAGGACAACGAAGGGAGACGGGCACTGTATGATGAGGGGTTGACCGCTCTACTTCGTGGGGGACTGCCCTCATTGGTCTGACACCACTGGCGTCAGGACCTCTTCCCCGCAGCCTTCTTGGAGATAATAACGGTCCTCAGATCCGCTTTACCCCTTGAAGCCTGCGGCAGAATGTGCTTCCCGCATCCCCAGTCTTTCTGAGGGGGAGCACGAGAAGCCACGCTCTGTTTCTTTGTGGCACGGTGTGAGGAACTGGCTTTAGATGTTTGGGGCTGCTCCCTATGCTCAGCAGCCCCGGCGAAATGTGTGCGGCGGGGGAGGAGTTTTTGAAATGCAGCTGCTTGCTTAGCTGCCTCCTGGAACCTATCGACGACCGACGTAACGGCATCGCCGAACAGGCCTGTAGGTGACAGGGGTGCATCCATAAGGAAACTTTTATCCTTCTCCTTAATATTACTTAAATTTAACCAGAGATGCCTCTCAGTAGCCACCAAGGCTGCCATAGAGCGGCCAATTGATTTAGCCGTCTCCTTGGTGACACTGAGAGACAGGTCTGTGGCCCGATGTAATTCGCAAACTACCTCTGGGCCAATCCCCCCGCCCTCATTCATATCACCTAGCAACTCAGCCTGGTATGCCTGCAGCACTGACATGGTGTGTAAACATGCTGCAGCCTGACCAGCCGCTGAGTATGCTTTTCCCACTAAAGATGATGTCACTCTTACTGGTTTAGTGGGAAATGTCGGGGCTTTTAGGGAAGATGCTGTATCAGGGGAAAGATAACTAGCTTGTGTGTCTTCAACTTTAGGCATCTCTCCATAACCGTGCTCTTTCTAGTTCATTATAGAGGAATAGTGTGATTTTTGTGGACTATACACTCTATATGAAACCGGTTTCTCCCATGATCTCGCCACCTCAGTGTGGAGATCAGGGAAAAACGGCAAGCCCCGACGTTGAGGTTGTAACCGCGATGGCAAAAAACGTTCGTCTAGTTTGCTTTTAGAACAAACATCTTGTGTATCTGCTGGCCAATCAATATGTAATTTATCAACTGCTCTGGTCCCAACCTCAACCAGCTCCTCATATGCGCGAGACTGAGGTGGCGAATCCTCAAACTCTCTCATGCTGACGCTCTCCAGCTCCTCAGAACTGGAGGGCTGCAGCAATGGAGTCTCACTCGGGGCGGAGGAAACCGCAGCGCAGGCTTCCAAACCCAGAGTGAGATCCATAGATCTATCAGGTAAAGGCAGAGATAAGGCTGGGCCCGTCTCTGGCCTCGCTGATAGATCCATCTGCGATCCCCATGACTGTGATCGCCGCTGTGCCTCGGCAGCAGCGAGACCAAAGCCATGGGGAACGCGAGTCTGAGCGCCCTCGCAAAAGAACGCCAGGCGGGATAGGAGCGTCCGCAATGGAAGCACCTCACAGTGCTCACAGCCAGCGCCCTCGAGCGCTGACCGTGCATGCTCCTCTCCCAAACATGCAACACACAGAATGTGTCTGTCCCCACCCGTAAGGAAACGCGGGCAAGGGTGCACACACACTCTAAAATGCTGCTTGTCCGCCATAGTGTTTTTGATTAGCTTTTTTTTTGATTAACTAGAAAAACACTTGAAAAAACCACTGAACAGATATCACAGAGCACTACTGAAGACTCAGAAAGCTAGCGCGGCTTTGTTTTGGGCAGGCTATATAGCTTCCTGGTTCGTGACGTCACCCGCTCTGACGTCTCGTCTCACCATTGGACTGATTTGACATGTGCTTCATGACTTCATCACGCATTGCGTTCCCATAGCGTCATCGATGCAATGGGAGTTCCCTTGAAAGGGAATCATATTTATCTAATTTACATTTGGTTTACAGTTTTTCTTGATTGATGATAGACAATTTACAATTAAATTGTCTCAACTATAAACACAATCTCAGAACTACACACTGTGTACACACCTCAAACAGTCACATCAAAATCAAATATTTTAACCCTTAAAGAGTTTCTGTATCTTGGAGGATACAGACATTTAACAGGCTGTAAGGGGGAAGGGTCATGGGGGGATGGGCATTATGTGGTTGCAGTTGATGAGAAATACTAATGGGAGGATGGGTCATGTAATCAGGGTCATGTGACTTTATGCCAACATTCCAAACATTTGTATCAAAATCCAAAATGGCAGCATACGTGGACAAAGACACTGGCCATGAGGTAAGTGTTTTTATATTTTCACAATTATGATATTTTAGAGTGATTTTGTTTTAGAAAATAGTTTTTTAAGGATAGTTTTACATGTTCTTGTGCATATTTTTAAAATAATCGTCTCACAACTTTGATTATCAGCCATTGAATGTCTGTATCCTGGGGGATACATTGCCCATATAAGGGTATTTAACAGGGCTGATCACTCACAGATATTCTTATGTTTTGAGGCCTAAATGTTAGTAAATGAGTGGAGGGAAGAGGGAAGGAACCCCCCTTCCCAATACTTTATTTCACACACACACACACACACACACACACACATGTTTGTTTTTGTGAAATGTGAGGACATTCCATAGGCGTAATGGTTTTTATACCGTACAAACCGTATTTTCTATCCCCTTACACTGCCCCTGCCCCTAAACCTAGCCCTCACAGGAGACTGTGCAGTTCACTTTCTGTGAAAAAAAACTTGTTCTGTATGATTTATAAGCATTTTGAAAAGTGAGGACATGGGGAACGTCCTCATATTTCACCCTGTTTTTGTAATACCTATGTCATACCCATGTCATTATACACATTTGTGTCCTGATATTTCACGAAAACATGCCCACACACACACACACACACACACACACACACACACACACACACGCGCGCACACACACGCACACACACGCACACACACATACACACGCACACACACACACACACACACACACACACACACACACACACACACACACACACACACACACACACACACAAATGTATACCCTGCATAGGCATCTTGGGAGAAAAAGTTCAGTTTTTTCCAATTTTTCTAATGTTGCATGGATAACATGAAAAAATTTAGCTAAATAATTGTTCATTCAATGTTTTAAAAGTTTTCATATGAACTATAATAAAAAAAGAATACATGTTACAATGTAACCCTAAATGGGCAATGTATCCTGGGAGATACAGACTGTAACTTTGAAAATAAAGGTCATATTTTGGAAAAAATTTATGAACTGTGTCATTTTAGTCTAGATACATACAAAAATAGCAATGAATAATTTTTCCATCAAATTTATTTATGCTTGCCCCTTTAAGGGTTAATCAAAAACATTCTCTTTTGTCAGAATCAAACTTTAGATGACACACAAAACCTAACAAACACAGACACTTACAAAAACCTCTTATTGGGATTCAGGAATCATTTTGCAGTTTAATGTCTATTTCCACAACAAATTTTAATGTGATGAAATTTATAACAAGAATGAAAAATATAAATCAAACTTAAATTATAGTGCCATTCATTAGCCTTCAAACAATATTTATTTTAAAGCCTAAACGAATTAAGCGAAACTGAAACCAGAGTTTCTCCTCTCTAATTCTTCACAAATCCAAATGTTTCAATATTCGCACTTGGGCGTTAAACTATTTATTATGGCTTTTGCATTCACATGAACAAAAATGTGTTAGGAATAACACCACTGCACTGTAGTCACAATTGTATACAACAGACAGTATAAATTGAGCCAAATATTCTTGATGATGAATAGACTGTGAAGTTTGGATTTTTCCCTTAGGCCTATAGCAGCGTAGCAACTTAAAATAGCCTACTCCGTCATGCATGTCAACATGAGCCTATATAGGCTATGCGTTGTAGCATATTTGAGTTTATTTATTATAAGTTGTGTACTTGTTTATTATTATTAGGCTGTGCATATTTATTTAGAACTTTTCGTTAATAACTGTTCCCCTGTCGGGTTGTAGTCACTGCGTAGGGAGAGAAGGGTGAAATGTTTGATTTTCATGGTGGTAACTCAAAGTTTTAGTTTTTTTTACCACTTCGTTATTTTGGCTTTGAATTCCGTTTGTTGGAAATATGAACTGAAATTAGAAATGCTTTTGAAATTAAAAACAAAATGGGGTCAGACATGATTTTGACCACTTCATTGAGTTTTGTTTTGTAGAAAGTCTTTCTTTAAAGTTAATTTAGTTTGGAATACATTTTATTTTAATTTTGTTGTACTAATCAATGTTTCATCAACGAATTGCCTGTATATTTAATAAATTAGAAGCAAACCAAGAACGTCGGAAATGGATTGACTTGTGTAACGAACCCACTGGCCAGTTTCAAAGTTTTTCTTTGGAGTAAGGCTTAAACTATAGCGTCTTTCTGTTTTTAATACATTTCTTGAAAATATGTCTTAATTACAGTAGGCCTATAGATAGGCTAGTTATGATATTTGTGACTACACCGGGGTCTGTCATTAGGCTACTAGGTTAAAGTTACACCACTGAGGCTAATCATGAGCGGTCCATGGCCCAAAAAAGTTTTGTGAAATTTTGATTTAGATGATGGCTATCTGTTATGAACTGTAGGCTACATAGGCTAGCCTATAAATTCTCTAATGTTACACATACAACACATGTCCTTATTAGAAGAAAATATATTTTGTTGTAACAAGAAAAATATGTTGTTAAAACGTCATATCTCGTTATTACGATATAATTGAGAGGAAAAAAAAATATATGTATGTGGCAACAATGCGTTAGCACATTTCATTTTTACACATTTTATTTGTACAGAGAGTCTGGCCACTCTCCATTGAGTTAACTTCCTTGAAGGCAGGTACTCTGTTGAAGTTTTAAACTATTGGATCTGCCCAGAGCCACTCTGGACCTGCCATAACCAATCGCTAATGTTTGGTTGTGACATATGTCATCTCAAACTAGCGCACAACATCAACGTCATTGTTCTCAGCCACTCCCTCTGTTCGCTGATTGGACCGGTTCAAATTTGATCTGAGAAAACCAGAGAATATACCATGATCCCAGACGGAGTACTGAAGGAAAATGAAAATTGAGCAGATGTATGTAGGAGGGCAGAGCCAGGCTAGCAATGCGTCACCATACATAAGAAATAAAAACAGCAATTGTATTTAACTGAAGGCTAAAATATTACTCCTGACTAAACTAAATTCGGAGCTCCTCTGTCTGAATGGAGGAATCAGAGAGCTTCGGTTCATGTACAAAAAACTAAAGTATACAAAAAAAAGTATTTATTAAGTCTAACAAACTCAAATAGTCCATAGGAAAGCAGGTAAACAAAACAGGGTGTAATAAAAGGACACACAAACATTTACCAGCCCAAGAACTGAACAAAAAGAGAATCTTAAATACACAATGATGATTAACTCAAAGACTAAAGGGTGTGAACGGAAATGAGTGTCCATGGTAGCTAATGGTGCGTTCAAGACCTCCTGAGATGTTCATATTTATGAGGTGGGAAGTTGTGTTTATGACATCATGTGCGTTCAATTCACTTGTGTCTGAGTAAGATGGCGAAAGAAATTCCAGAGCTTCCCACTGGTATTTACGACTTTGTTGTGGCATTCATGTGCATTCAACTCAAATACAACATGACTTGAAAGCACCATAATAACTGGCAGGAACAAGGGTGCACTGGAAACTGAAAGTCCAGCCCCTAGATATTTATATTCTGTAACCCTTAGAATGCATATTTCCTTAATTTAAGTATTAAGAACAAGGTTGAATTGCTCCCACCAAAGTATGCATTCATTCAAAATAGGTCTATGATTATCCTCATCCCCTGAGAAGACTAACTAATGCTTCATCATCTGCAAATCATACTGCATTAGTTAGTCTTCTCAGGGTTAGTGTACAGTTAAAAATAACCAACATCCTCAGCCAAATTTTATCCCTGCACTCAACCATCTGCACCTGCCACGCCCCCTTGTTCTCAGTCACCGGAGTTCTGATCACCTGCACCTGTCCTTCCTCATCACCAGCACTATAATACCAAGCTCACTCCTCAGTCCCATGTCTGATCTCGTCAAGACTACACAAACCCAACCTGCTCACCTGAGATACTCTGATCGTCTTCGTTTGTTCCCATCATCAGTCCTTGGTCTTCATCATCTCTTCAGCACTGTTCCCTGTCTCCGTCTCAAGTCTGTCGACGTCAACTAAGTTCAAGCCATCTGTATCCACCCTGTGATTCATCCCTCTTGTGCCGTGTCTGCTCAATCCCTGCTCTGTTTATTAAACTTCACTGTTTTATCTCATCCACCGTCTGTTCCTTCTGTGTGTGTGACAGAAGATCAGACCACAACACGCAGAACACAGAAAGCACGTGCACCAACCCGGATTCACGAGCCGAGGCTCAACTTCCATCTCCTTCACCCCCTTCCGCTGCTGCCTCTGCCAGTCCCATGGCCCATCCAGCGACATTCAGCGGCGAGGCGGACGATTGCAGCGGGTTCTTACTACAATGCGCCTTGTACTTCGAGATGCAACCTCAGCTCTTCCTCACTGAGCGCGCCCGAGTGGCCTTTTTGATATCACTCCTCTCCGGCTGAGCATTACGGTGGGCACAGTCGTTATGGCAGTCTAAATCCCCTGTGTTATCTTCTCTGTCTGCGTTTACTGATCATATGAAGGAAGTCTTCGGGGATACCACTTCAGCACTCTCCGTTCAGGATCAGCTCTTCCATCTTCGACAAGTTACCAAATCAGTTGGTCAATATGCTCTTAACTTTCGTACACTGGCAGTGTCTAGTGGTTGGAACGCCTTCTGACATAGTTTGAATCCTCATATCCGACTACTGATGGTAGTTTACGATGACACCATCAGAATTGAGAACTTTATCCAGAAAGCCATCAGAGTTTCCCAACGACTGTCAGCCTGCTCACCGCAACTTGATCCGCTGAAACCTCCGCCCGCTACAACACCTGCCGTCCTAGACCTAGACCTAGAATATCCTCTTTAACAAAGATATCTGTATATATCTTGACCAATAATACCTCTGTTCCAGCGCAAGCCGACTCCGGCTCAGCAGGGAACTTCATCTCTCGCGACCACATCAAAAGGCTCAACATCAAGAGGAGACGCAGTCCCCAGAACCTAGAAATCCATTCCATCCTTGGAAAGCCGCTGGGGCGTGGTCGCATCTGTCACTTCTCCCCCACTCTGACGCTCAGCATTGGTAACTTCCACACGGAATGGATCACGCTCATGGTGCTGGAAGGATCGACCGCTGACATCATCCTGGTACGCCCGTGGTTACAACTGCACGACCCACGAGTGAACTGAAGCTCAGGGGAAGTCCTCCAATGGGGAGAGGTCTGTTCTCAGCACTGTCGACCTGCTGTCACGGAGTCCCATTCCACTCAGACCCAACCTGCCCACCTGAAATACTCTGATCGTCTTCGTTTGTTCCCATCAGTCCTTGGTCTTCATCGTCTCGTCAGCACTGTACCCTGTCTCCGTCTCAAGTCTGTCGACGTCAGCTAAGTTCAAACCATCTGTATCCACCCTGTGATTCATCAACTCTGTTTATTAAACTTCACTGTTTTATCTCATCCACCGTCTGTTCCTTCAGTGGTGTGTGCTCCAGTACTTTCTTGGTATTCTGACAAGACTCTCTACCATCCCAATCATTTCACAGTTATACAAAAAAACAGTACATGTAAAACAATAAGGGGTGAATTCAGGGTGATTGGGACACTTTTTGCCATTGAGATGACTTGGAAAAAGTGTCCCAATCACCCTGAATTGACCCAATATAAACATGTGCTACAATTACTGTGGGCTACATAGAATAGTAAAATATTAAAAATCTAAATTAGTGACTGTGTACTGTATGTATAAGTTAATGTTAGCCTGGCGTGGCCATACTCAATTCTAGTCAGAATTTGAGTCTGGTACCGCTCCATTGAGCTTTGATTATGGGGCGTGTTTCAACCGAGCCAGGAAAGACCTCAATTGGATAGACCCACAACCAATCAGAGCAACGGAGCGACGCGTAACGTTAGTTGTCAAATGTCAACAGAACTCAACTCAACTCAACCAAGTCCGTGTTTTTCTCCATGTCCGCGGGTTGAAGCGACCCCAATTATGTGATTATATAAACCCAGGAATGCGAATTTTAGCAGGCAACCTTGCCAAAATAACATATTTTGCCAACCAAACGTTTTGAGTAGCAATTGTGCGCGACATTGCAAAAACACTTGGAAACCCTGTCTGCACGCACGCATGATTAAGTAACGTTACAAGAAAAACATGAGTGTAAACGATCTTTGGCAGTAATAAAATAATTTAAGGATACACAGAGTACTTACCAACACGATCATCGTTTCTGAGAGAAATAGTGAAGGTGAACGCATATACGAACAAGTTCTCCGTTTAGGATAAGAGCAAATTCAACCCAAGAGCCTTCGATGACGTGGATGATTACGTTACTGTTGATCATCTGTCCATCATCGTCTAAAGCCCGCCCTGACAATTTTTCAGGGTTTTTTCAGGGAATTTTTCAAAGTTTCTGTTCGGGCATAATTCCTTCTCTATGGAGCGAGTCCAGACCGAATTGCCCAAGCAAAACATTTTGTGGGCGGGGCTAAATTCGGCTGGCATCCAGGCTAAGTTAATGTATTAACTAATGTAAAAAACGTATTGTAAAGTGTTCCCTATATATCCTACACGCACGCTGCATCCGTTTTTGGTATTTTTGTCACTGTGAAGCTGTACAACCTGCCCTCCATCTTCTGTGAGTCAGGCGATGCTGCTTTTACTTTCAGTGAAATTCAGTGTCTAGCAGTTGCTGTGATACCGCTGTCTTGGAAGTTTGTCAAAATGTCAGTGGTAAAACAGTCAATAACTCATCAGCTTCTAGTTTACCCATATAGGACCACACACACCAAGTAATTTTACATAAGATGCAGAGTCTAAAAATGGCCTATATTTGTTCTAATAGTGTCTAGGTTACCTGTAGCAATATTATATTGATTATCTCTTTAAGACTGTCGCTCTTTTTGATTTTGAAGACCAGTGATGGGAATAAAGGCGCTATAGATAAACGGCGTTACTAACGGAATAATTTTTTTCAGTAACGAGTAATCAAACAAATTACTGTTTCTCCCGTTACAACGCCGTTAGCGTTACTGAGAATAAAATGTGGCGTTACTATAATTGAGCTCACTGAAGCACTTTTCATCCGAACAGGCTCTCTGTCAGTCGGACCTGCAACATGTGTGTGTGTGTGTGTGTGTGTGTGCGCGTGCGGGCGTGCGTGCATGCCATGCGTGTTGGGGGGTGGGTGGGGTGGTACACATAACTGATGATGATTGGTGGGTGGGAGACAAGGTTGAGGTTTATAGGTTGAGTTCTCACACACACACACACACACACACACACACACACACACACGCATATGCAAAGTCACACACGACCAGGAGGAGTCAGAGCGATGGCAAGTCCAACGACTTCAAAGGTAGCTTTCGCAAGCTGGAAGTATAATCGCTACTTTTCCCTCGTTGAGGTGAAAGGTAAGAATGTTTATGTAACGTGCAACTTATGCCCAGGAAGAAAGAATCTCTCCACGTCGGTGGCAAGTAATTCTAATCTAATGAAGCGCCTCACATCATCACATTCCGCCACAAAATGAGTGGCTAAAAACCCAGGTGATAACGTGAGCTCCACTACCAAAGGAGTAGTATAGTACTGATAATATTTACACAATATTTACACTATAGTAGGTCTACTGATAATATTTACAATAATGTATTGAATTTGATAGGTGTCTCTCACATTGTCCCACAGCAACATTACAATAGTGTACATTAATGTACAATGTTTTATAATAATAATTTATTCTATTTAGTGTCCAATTCATTCATTTAATATATACATTTAATATTGGGGGCATCCAAGTTATTTGACATATTTGAACATTTGTAAAAAAACACAGTAATTACTTTCCTTGGTAATTCGTTACTTTTATAATGATGTAACTCAGTTACTATTTGTAAGAAGTAACTAGTAACTATAACTAATTACTTTTTTAAAGTAACGTGCCCAACACTACTGAAGACTAGATAATTTGTTAATTTCTCTTTTTTTAAATGGGAGCTGGGTGCATTTGTCAGTTGAGTCAAACTGCACCCAACTTCAGTGGCCAATGAAATATTGTCAGTCTCACTCTCATGTTGACATTACCTGTATGAGAACACACATGCAAACATATATCACAGATCATAAATGAATAATGAATAATACTGGCAGTTTTTGTTTTGCAGGTGGATTGGAGATTGTGGATGGATGAATGGTGGAGCACACACCTCGTAGTTGGATACAGGGAAGTAACAGTTTCGCAGGAACACAGAACAGAAGATGCTGGAGACACTGGGGAACTGGAAGACGATGGAGAAACACTGGAGAGCAATAGCATACACTTTGGAAACTTGGAGAGAACATGTAATGAGTCCTTCGCTCTACCAAGACCAGACAATGTGGGTATCTGATGTGTGTGCTTTTATACAGAGGGTGATTGGTGAGGGTATGAGCTGCAAGTGCAGGTGATCATTGAGTGTGTGCAGTTGGGAGCCAGGAGGGATTCTGGGAAACGTAGTGCTGAGGTGACTGGGCTGGTAACTAGAGATTGTGACAGAAGAGGTTTCAGGATTATTAGCTTCCACAACCCTTCCACTGCAGGTTAACTGTATAAGCTAACCCAATAAAACACAAGTCTGTCTGGGTACTTAGCTGCTCAAGTTTACAGAGGATTTCTGTTAATTAAAAAAAAGTTGAATTAACAGTGTTCTGCAAAAGATAATCATATGTCTTTGTTCTTCATAAATCTCCCTGAGGCAGGAGAATGATAATAATAAAATACAGATTAAATAAATTAAAATTGCATTTGAGGAAATCCAATATTTCTATATTCCAGTGTCTCCTTCCCCGGCCTGCTCACTGAATCCCTCTTGAAACCCTGCCCTTCCATCCTCCTGTTCCTCTTGACCCCGGTTCTCATATGTGCAATTGCTCATATGTGCAGCTCTTCTATTTTTTTTTCTCAGTATGTGAAGGAGGAATATTGGGAACAAAAATTACTTTCATGCTAATTATACTTTAAATTAGATGATTAGCCAATAATTATTTTCACAATTATGAATATGACAATGGGTTTTATCATTGATACTGCATTTATGACTCATTGACTAACTTAACAGCTCATCCTTGACCGTAATACATCCGGTAAAGAGCTGGTAAACTGGATGTCATAGCTCAACCAAACCCTCCTGAACTGAACCTGAAATGAAGTGTTATTTTTTGTGTTTTTGAGCAAAATGAAAAAAAGACAGAAACAGTTTATTTTTGGACTGTTATGTTGTTATGTTGGGATTTATAGAGCAGTTGTCACTTTGGTGAAGAGTAGAGCTTGTGTTTAGGTTGAGAGTGGATACATACTGTAAATTAGCATGTTGGTGTGTGCTGTTGCTAGCTAGAACCGAATAAGATTTATTTGAGTTACTTTGACGTCACTTGTTTTACTCTCTTTCATACTAACACACATATAAGGCTGTTTTATAAAAGCTCTAGCCTAAAGCACTATACTGGAGAACAAGCTAATGAAGTAATGTCAGTTAAAGTAAGGATGATTCAGCCTATTACAAGACACACTGCATTTAGTTTGAATTAAGTCAATGATTCAAACTCTGAGTGTAAACCTTTCTAAGCTTCTAACAGAAATATAAAAACAAATACACATATGACAAACAAGCAAACACAATGAACAAACAGCACAACACTAACTAAAGCATTGCATGCCTGGCCAAGCTGCTGTCACCAGCTGTCTCTGTGCTCACTGTTGCAATTAATTATGGAAGCAGTACTCTCTCTCCGAAGAAGGTCCATATTAACAGTGTCATTTATTCAGGTTGTAATTATTCAGTACATATTTGCTTAATTTTTTCATGCTACACCATGACAAATGAGGGTGTAAATTGCAAGGAATTGCAGTTTCACTCCTGTCAAACAGGAACTGTTCCTCTTGTTTAGCCATATTGTGGATAACTCTCTCTCTCTCTCTTTCTGTGTGTGTAAAGGTTTAGCTATACTTTTGAAAGTCAGATCTTGAAAATATCCCCACAAATATAGTGAAGCCTCGAAATCTGACTTGTGAGAACATTTGAAGTTATCCTGACTAAAAGCCTCATAAATGTTTTGCTTTAATTCGGCTGATACATACAGGTTTGTGTTAAAGTTGGGTCGTAATTTGGCTATTTTGAATACCTAGTGTTTTTTTGAGCATAGATTTTAATACATCTTTGACCTCAGGCTGAAACTACTGGACTGCAATCTCACAGCCTACCACTAGTTGGCACAGAAGACTAACATTTAAAGACTGTTAGTGAGCATGTGTGGGTGTGCTTGAGTAAATGTGAGAGCATTCATTTGGATGTGCGTGTATGTATGAGTGTATGTGTGAGTTTGAGTGAATATTATGTGTATTTGTCACTGCAATATTGTGTTTGTGTATGTTTGTCTTTATGCTGTCAGGAAGTAAACGTCCATGCAGACATTTTCAACCATTATGAGTGTACTAAGCTATCTGTAGGACTAACATCAGAGACACATAATCAATAGATATTAGACGAAACCCACACCCCCCACCTCAACCAATCAACAAACTGGCCTGTATTGTCTGAGAACCTTAACCCATGTTAGCCTCATTACTGCATTAACAAGATAAGATTAAGCCACTTGGAGAGATATTGATTGGCTCAAATTAAAGGCAAAGATAGTCCCTGACCCTAAACAAGGAAATTATGCTTGTTAACTGGCAAGTGCAAATGACCCGTGTATGTTCATGTGTGTGTGCGCGTGTGTGTAAAAGAGAGACAAAATCGTTCTGTGCGGCACTCAGCGATAAGAGAACCTTTACATAAAACAATTAGCAAAGGACAATACAGACTACAGCACTGGGAGAAAGCCCGGCGATAAGATCAGAACCATATCGACCTGCTCTGAGATCGCTTACACCGATTATTCACTGAGACACAAGACCATTTTCTGACACGTTGATGAGTCTTTCAAAGCTCTGTCTGAGTTGCTTGTATAGCACATCTGATATGCTAATAGTAGCGCATGGTTTTGATTTCTAAACAGATGTTACCTTGCCGTTGCCACAGTTCAGTAAAATGTCAAGGTATCATGCTGATGAAGTCAAGAGGGCGATTTCCATTTTCAAAACTTCACCTGCAGTCTAAGACGCATCATGCATCACTTCCTGTCATGCATCTCTTCCTAGGCTGCGTTCCACTCCACTTTTAGACACGCACTTGCGAACTTCCCTGAGCACTTCCCCTCAGGAGAATCCCGTCGCCATTTTGAAGTGCATTCCACTTCGTGAAGTGGACGAGGGAAGTTTATATGGACACACCCTCGCTCCCTCGACTCCCAACTTCATATATACACTTCAGGCAGCTTCATATACCACAATGCAATACGATTGTGACGTCACCGCATATCGCGTTTAGTTTACCCCACCACAAACAATTCTATGATATTTAATTATTTTTTTAAAACATTTAAAACAACCCAAACACACCTATATACTTATAGAATGCTGTATTTAACATTATTAAATGCATTAAACGTGTTTTTGGAACCAGCATACCTCGTTCTGAAACCGAAAACTCAGAGTTTCCCATCTCAGGGTAAGTCAACTCAGATTTCAAGTTAGTGATGTGGCTTTCGACACAGAGGCTTCGAAGCTTGTATAAAAAACACGAAACATCTCACAGTGAAGCACTGTACCGGAGCTTGATTCGTATTGCCATAATCATGTGCTCTGTGACGTCCGAAGCTTTGTTTTCACACACAACCACGTGATTGCTTCGTATTCTGATTCAAATGACGCAAACCTCTTGCACCGTTTCAAGTGTCTTTCGCTTATCTGATAGAATAGAATAAATCATAATACTAAATTACGATTAAATATTTAAATGTGCAGTTTTGTGCATGTTCATTTTGTATTAAATCCCAGTTCACAGGCACTTCATTCTATAATGATCCTACTTTTACTTTGCTCATATAAGCCTACATGAGCCTTGCCTATTTTTTCACAAATGTATTCATACATTGTGTAAGTACAATGATATGTGAAAGACTTATTTACATACATTTATATTTTCTTTGCTTTATACACAAATTGACAAATGACGCAAATGCAGCTTTTTCCACTTTTTGACCACAAGATGTCGTTAGTGTGCTCCGTTTGAAAAAGCTTCGAGTAATGAACCTTTTTATGATACAAGATTCGACGCCTCGGGCTGAATCCGAAATCACCCCCTAAAGGCCCATTTATACTTCTGCGTCGAGAGTACGCCGTAGGCTACGCGCGTAGCCGACGGCGTCGTGAGCATTTATACTTCTGCGCTGTTGTCTGCGTCAATGTGCAATTCCACATGCAGACGCTAGTAGGCAGTGTCCTCGGGCATGTTGGTGTAATCAAGACAACAGCCGAAGAAGAAGCAGTTTGTTGTGTAGAATGTGTGCATTCATGTCGGAGTATCAGCAGCAGTGAGAGAGCGGCTTTTCTTGCAGCTTGAGTTGTTGTATCTAATACAAATTAAGCATCTCTAGTTGATTAGTAAAGTTAAATAAGGCGATCTGGCGCTGGAATGTGTTTGTGAAATCATGCAGAGCTCGTGGCCGCTGTTTTCAGCAGCGGTTGCTCGAGCAATCGATTGCTGTTGCGGAGACTTCATTCACGAAATATACCCTAATGTGTCCCTGTTCTTGATATACAATTACTGATTAACATCTTTGGTTTTAATGAGAAAATAAATAAACTATACTCAGCGGATCTATGTATTTATTTACTACCATAAAGAATCGCTGGACTGCAAAATATTGTGTTATAGCAGTCGTAAGGAACTATCATCCAATTTCTTGACACACACACACTCCTATCGCAGATTTCTTATTTATTTATTGACCTGAGGGAAGGGTTCTGGCAGACCAATCACAGCACAGCGCTTGTGGTCCGCGTAGAATTGACGCGTTGTTACATTTTTGGAGAGGTGCGCGTCAGGCTACGGCGTAGGGTACGGCGTATCCAACGCGTCTATGCGTAGGGTACGCCGTACCCTCTGCGTGCACTCGACGCAGAAGTATAAATTGGCCTTAAACCCTCAATCACTATTCCCTACTTTAGTCCACTAATACAGTTCACTTGGAGGAGTGAATGAAAACAAGTGAGCGAATTCGGACAGCCACTGTGTGTACATCGGCTGTACACTCGTTATTGCGGTGCAATGTGGGATAGAATGAGTGCACTCAATAACGTCCACTATGGTTTTGGACACCACTACAAATGGCTGTCCCCTCAAATAGTGCCCTATTTCAGTGGTTCTCAAACCTGTCCTGGGGACCCCCAACCAGTGCACATTTTGCATGTCAAACACACCTGATTTAAATCATCAGCTCATTAGTAGCGACTGCAAGACTTGAATTGGGTGTGTTTGATGTGGGAGACATAAAAATTGTGCAGTGGTGAGGGGTCCCCAGGACAGGTTTGAGAACCACTGCCCTATTTAAGAGTATAGGGGGCGATTTTGGATTCAGCCTCGGTGTCGAAAACAAAGCTTTTCAAAGCTTCTAATCAATTGAACCAATTGCTTCGCAAAATGACTCACTGTTCCAAAGTTCAAACACCCCATGCTGGTTCCCCTTGCTGATCAAAACAGTGTAAATGCAACAAAACCCAAAATCAAACATGCATAAAAACACCTTTTACAAAGCCATTGCAAATATTTCATTCAAAGTAATATCTACAATGCAATCAACTAATTATCTAATAAGATTAAATATCAAATGTCTGTATAATATGTGTTCTTTTGTCCATTTTAAGGTTT
Source organism: Gobio gobio (assembly GCF_949357685.1). NCBI lineage: Eukaryota > Metazoa > Chordata > Actinopteri > Cypriniformes > Gobionidae > Gobio > Gobio gobio. The sequence goes on from NC_137098.1 coordinate 46,531,030, forward strand.
TGATTGTTCCATGGATGCCTCAGCTGAGGGGCAATCTCAGTGAATCCGCATGATTCATGGGTTCACAGAGATCATTGCCCCTTAGCGGAGAACCATTGACATTTCGAAACATTTCGAAAAAGTTATGACATAACGAAGCCTCATTTACTGAAATCACGTGACTTTGGCAGTTTGATACACGCTCTGAACCAAATCCAGGGAGACAGGCAGAAGAACAAGACCATGAAACAAAAAACAGAAATAGCACTCAGAAATGCAGTGTAACACCAACAAGACTTCGCAATGAGCATAAACAAGATAATCACAAACAGGAGGTAGTAATCAGAACATGATGAGTCCAGGCAATGGGTTATGGGAAATGTAGTTCATGAAGTGCTGGCAATGGACTAGGGAGGAATGCCCTCTGGTGGAGATCAAGGGCACTCCTGTTGGTGGATGTGACACCTAGCAACATCTGGTAACTATGGCAGAAAGGCCAAAGACACTTAAGTTGATTCCATTCTAGGAGAACTTTGGAGGCTCCAAATGAAATCCCAGTTCTGCCAGAGTACTTTAAAACAGCTCAGCATCAAAGAGCCAATGATAAATCCAATAATACAGCAGTGTCTGCACTAGAACATCTGTGGAATTATAATAATCTGGTTTGTGAGGTCACTCAGGCCACAGAATTACCGTTAGACTCCAATTAACGTGGAATGAGAAGGAACCAGACGACAAGAGGCCTCACCCTTGATTGAATTCAGACCTAATGCAGACCATTTTCTGATTGACATAATTATTTCCCTCCGCATTATTATATCTGCCTTCTGCAGTGTCTGCCAGGATCCAAATGTAAAAGTGAGCAACATTTCCCTAGACGTAGCTTTTCAGCAGCTGCCAATCATCCTTCATGCCCTTCTCTTAAAGAGGACACAGACTCGGGAAGTCAAAGTCGGACACAGTGATGATGGCTGATTTTTGGAAAGCTGTGAGAAGAGATTTCAACCTCAGCCGGTCTGTATTGTGCTATATGTTCAATCAGACACACACATAGAGCAATTAGTGAGTTTAAATTGAATATATGTATTATGAACTTAAATATTTATTCATAACAAATCATACTAAATTGCTGCTGGCTTGCCCAGATAATGACTAGTAGCCATAAATGGTTTGTATTAAGAGCTTATTCATATTTATGTATTTTATTATAAACATAGATTTCCAGGATTTGAATAATTTTAACAGTAATTTCTTACATTGAAATATTCACACTTTTACTGTGAAATCAGTGTAGGTCATGACATTTTAGTAGTAATGTAACAAATTACTGTAAAATATATTATTCAATACCATATTGTGCCACATTGTGGAATAATAGTGTAAATCTTTTTGTGTGTATGTCTGTTTGTCTTTTCTTTTTTTTTAACCGGGGGTGAGGTTGTATATTTTATTATTAGTATAATAGTGGGGATTTTCTAGTATTTCTTTACACACTGTACTGACAGGAAAATTATTTTGGAAATGTCTTCTGGGGTAAAGATGGGGCTTTGTACTAGACAAACAGTGCCATTACCTCTCTCACTATTTTAGGATAGTATGCCTCATTTCATCCCAGTTCAATACCCCATCCATTATCTTTACATTACTGACCTTAAATAAGTGTATTTTGCCCTTGTAAGAATATGGCTTAGTCCTGCCCACTGGGGTTTGGACTTCTATGTTGAGCGAGCCCCATTATGGACCAATGGCAGTGTTTTATTCCCCAGGTATTTCGGTTGTTCCATTCCAGTTCTTTCATTAGGATCCTACAGCAGGTACTGTAATCCCATTTTAAAGCTGCATGTCTGTTTGCAGAAACTGTCTTGAAGTGTTTAAACATAGCCAAAGAGTTTAGCCTAAGTTACGGGATGCTCTGTTTCTCAGGGTGTTGTCTTGTCACAGCTGTCTTTCACAGTTTTCACCACTTCTGTTGCTGGAATGCATATAAACAGTGATGTGACATTGTAGAACACCATCTGCCTCATCTGTTTCCATTCTTGGTTCCCATACTACCCATACAAGTCCTTGGAATTCTAGATGTGATGGATTTGATTGTACCGTTGCGGCTGGAATGCGCCGTGTACAGTTTATTATAGAGGCTATTGGCCAAAGCAGGGTTCTTCCTTGTCAGTGTTGGGAGTAAGGCGCTACAAAGTAACACGTTACTGTAATTCCACTACTTTTAGCGGTAACGTGCAAGTAACTAAATTATGGATGTTACAATTACTGAAATTTAAATGAGTTTGTTACTCACATTACTCTCTTTTGTGAAAAATTAACACTTGCAGGCAAGAAGTTCAAATCTAGGCCCTAGCTTGGCCCGTGTTTTTTTGTTTTCTTTCTTTTTTATCCTCCCTATTACACATTGTTGCAGTCATTAAAATAGTTCAGTTTTGTTTTTAATGTCAAAGTAGTTTTATTTTGTTTCGTTTCTTTATTAGTTCTTTTAGAAAAAGGTTTGGAGAATTTTTTTGTTTGTTAAATTAAAGTTTTTGTTTTTTAAAGTGACGACCAAGCGGCCAGTGGCTGACAATGAGTTAACCCAACACTTTAGCCTCTCAAATCAACTCTTGACTTGTCTTGCCTATAATAAAATCCATAGATATCAAACACTTCAAGCATCACAATGTTAGTTTAAACTACTATCCCCACCACCACCACCACCACCACCACAGTAAAAAGGCATTTTTTATAAGTTGAAGTTAGGCGTAGGTGCTCGCAAATGAAACGGGCTACACAATCTAAACAAATAATTAAAAAAAAAAAAAAAAACCTGGTGCTGGTGGACACTAAACACTGAACTACTGCTTGATTTGAAGGGCTTTTGCCCTGTTGATTACAATAAATAGGTCTAAAAATTATGTTTGTTGTTTATTGACTGGTCAGTACTGTTTGTATTTACATTTAAAAGACAGACACGAAAGTAACTGAAAAGTTACTTTCTAGTAACTAATTACTTTTGATAGACAGTAATTGATAAAGTAATTCAATTACTTTTAAAAGAAGTAGCTAGTAACTGTAACAAATTATTAATTTTCAGTAACTTGCCCAACACTGTTCCTTGTGTATTTAAGGAAGTCCATAAAGGCATGCAGTGGCTTCCTAAAGATAAAACTAATAATGTACTGTTCAGAAACCTTTCTGCATTAAAAAGTCCAGAAGAAAAGTTATTCTTCTTTTTTTCTGCTAACTGTTAGTGGAGTGTTCTTTTAGTTTTGCTAGTTTATAGCTTTTTTAATGATCTATTTATGTATATGTGTTCAGCACTGTTGTGTATCTGTCAGTAGGCTGGTGATATTTGGTTTCTTCTTGTGTTAAATTGTTGGAAGTGTATAGCCCTTAGTGTATAGTTTCCACCGAAATTACCCGTCACAATTTGCCCCAGGAACTTTTTTCCCAGGAACTCTTTTCCCCCCAGATCTGTTGCTGTCTGTGTTTCCATCGCGGTCTAAAGTAGCGTGAAGATTTGTCCGATGATGTCCACTGGATTCCGTCCTCCGCAAATAAACGTAATAAAGCCTGAACCTCATTGTCGGTTCATCTGTCATATTTTTAAAACTTCTTTGTTGATTTGAATAGCAAAGAACTCTTACTGCACGCACAACATACTTCTAGGTTGAAATAAAATGCTGCGTGAACTCAGAAGAAGATACCATTACCATCGTCCAGCCCCACCTTGCACTCATCACTGCGCCAGATCCAGAGCCCAGCCAGCCACCACTAACACCATACACAGACATTAAGCCAGAGCCCACTGCAGATGGGAAGCTCAAGTTGCCGCAATGAAAGAGCCAGATACGAGGACTAAGCCAACCATCGGCCCAAAGCCTGTGACGTTATGTCAGAAGTGAACTGACGAGTTGGGATCTCGTCTGATTGGGTGGAATTGGGTGAAGTGTGCAGTTGTGGTGCATTATACCTGCAAAATGCTGCCACCTGGTGGGGTTATCTACAACTCCTGTCCAGCGCCTGTGAGACAACAGCAGCTCTGGCTGCTAAGGCTTACAGTACTGTAAGTACTCTCTGTGAGTACCTCTGCCCTGCATGTGATGGCCACCCAGCAAGTCTACCAGGCCAAAGCACTCATTATGCAAGAGGGTACTTTTGAGCCAGGGTTGTTGCACGAATTGCGCACAGCGACTGACCTCGCCCTCCAGGTGATGAAAGTCACAGCACAAGCCCTAGGTCAGACGATGTCCACCTTGGTTGTCCAGAAGTACCAATTCTGGCTAAAACTTGCAGAGTTGTGAGATGTAAATGAAGTGTGCTTCCTCGATGCTCCCATCTTGCAAGGTAGCCTCTTCACGACACTGTCGAGGGCTGTGCCCAAGGTTGGGCAGAAGGAGACTGAGGCAATCAAGAGCCTTCCCCCTACATGACCTCTGCTACCAGACCATTGAGCGCTGTCCCTCAGTCTGCTCATCACCAAGGGCGTCCGTCCCCCTTGTGGTTAAAAAAAGAAAAAGCAAGTGCTCCGGCATGGCCAACTCATACAACCCCAAGATTGGTTTGCATGTCTCGATTCTCTCTCGACACAGACCTTTCCTTGTGTTCGAGAGTGGGGTATATCAGTATAAGGTCCTCCCCTTCGGGCTGTCCCTGTTGCCCCACGTCTTCTGAAGGAAGCGGGTGTTCGCATTCTCAATGCCTTCTCGATGACTGGCTCATCCTGGCCCACTCGAGAGATCAGAGATCAGTACAAACAGAGGGACCAAGTGCTCTGACATCTCAGCCATCTAGGGATTCAGGTCAACTAGGAAAAGAGCAAGCTCTCCCCTATGCAGAAAATCTTTTTTCTCTGTATGGAGTTGGACACCCATGACACCTATGACACCCATGTCCAGACCGCTGGAACCTCCACTGGTCTCTGGACAGGACTCAGAGGACTTAATTGACCTACCCCTGGCGGTGGGTATCACTACACCCTGTCTAAATGATCACTTCGACGAGAGCGCCCTCTACAAGGCATGTTTACGGTTTGAAGTGGAATCTGTTTGTCGAATGGTGTTCTTCTCACCAAGAAGACCCCCAGAAATGCCTGATCAGAACCATGCTTTCCTTCCTACAAGAAGGGTTGGAGTGAAGGCTGTCTTCCTCCACTTTGAAAGTTTATGTTGCCACTATTGCCGCACATCACGATGCAGTAGATGGTAAGTCTGTGGGAAGGCACGTCCTTATCATCAGATTCCTGAGAACTAAGAGGAGGCTGAACCCTCCCCGCCCTCACCTTGTGCCCTCTTGGGACCTCTCCTTAGTCTTGTCAGCTTTGCAGAGAGCTCCCTTCAAGCCACTACAGTCAGTTGAGCTTAAGATCTTGTCTTTTAAGACGGCACTCCTGACTGCTCCTGACTCGCTTCTGTTAAGAAGGTAGGGGACCTGCAGGCATTCTCAGTCGATGAATCATGCCTAGAGTCAGGGCCAGCCAACTGTCATGTAAATCCTAAGACCCCGGCCTGGATACGCACCACAACTGTTTTAGAAACACTGATAATAATAAGAAATGTTATTCGAGCACCAAGTCAACATATTAGAATGATTTCTAAAGGATCATAAGACACTGAAGACGGCTCCTGAAAATTCTGTTTTGCCATCACAGAGTTAAATTAAATTTTAAAATATAGGCCTATATATAGAAAAAAGCTATTTTAAATTGTACTAATTGGCAGTGTTGGGGCATTGCAAGTAATGAAAGTTATGTAATCAGATTTGTTAAAAATAGTTTTTACAAGTGATTCATGTAACACATTTACTTTTCACTTTACCTTTACAATAAATGTTTCCCATTTATTGACAGAGACCTCTCCTATCCTCATGTTAAGAGAAATCGGGAGCAAGTGGCAGAGGCGTTGTGTGCGCTATGTAAATTAATTAATTGAATGCAGCTCCATGTGTGAGATGACAATAAAATAAATAATACATATATAATTAAATTAACATTTAAACCTTGTTATAGGCTAATAGTGCATTATAATTAATATACACTCACCTAAAGGATTATTAGGAACACCTGTTCAATTTCTCATTAATGCAATTATCTAATCAACCAATCACATGGCAGTTGCTTTAATGCATTTAGGGGTGTGGTCCTGGTCAAGACAATCTCCTGAACTCCAAACTGAATGTCAGAATGGGAAAGAAAGGTGATTTAAGCAATTTTGAGCGTAGCATGGTTGTTGGTGCCAGAAAGGCCGGTCTAAGTATTTCACAATCTGCTCAGTTACTGGGATTTTCACGCACAACCATTTCTAGGGTTTACAAAGAATGGTGTGAAAAGGGAAAAACATCCAGTATGCGGCAGTCCTGTGGGTGAAAATGCCTTGTTGATGCTAGAGGTCAGAGGAGAATGGGCCGACTGATTCAAGTTGATAGAAGAGCAACTTTGACTGAAATAACCACTCGTCAACCGAGGTATGCAGCAAAGCATTTGTGAAGCCACAACACGCACAACCTTGAGGCGGATGGGCTACAACAGCAGAAGACCCCACCGGGTACCACTCATCTCCACTACAAATAGGAAAAAGAGGCTACAATTTGCACAAGCTCACCAAAATTGGACAGTTAAAGACTGGAAAAATGTTGCCTGGTCTGATGAGTCTCGATTTCTGTTGAGACATTCAGATGGTAGAGTCAGAATTTGGCGTAAACAGAATGAGAACATGGATCCCTCATGCCTTGTTACCACGGTGCAGGCTGCTGGTGGTGGTGTAATGGTGTGGGGGATGTTTTCTTGGCACACTTTAGGCCCCTTAGTGCCAATTGGGCATCGTTTAAATGCCACGGCCTACCTGAGCATTGTTTCTGACCATGTCCATCCCTTTATGACCACCATGTACCCATCCTCTGATGGCTACTTCCAGCAGGATAATGCACCATGTCACAAAGCTCGAATCATTTCAAATTGGTTTCTTGAACATGACAATGAGTTCACTGTACTAAAATGGCCCCCACAGTCATCAGATCTCAACCCAATAGAGCATCTTTGGGATGTGGTGGAACGGGAGTTTCGTGCCCTGGATGTGCATCCCACAAATCTCCATCAACTGCAAGATGCTATCCTATCAATTATGGGCCAACATTTCTAAAGAATGCTTTCAGCACCTTGTTGAATCAATGCCACGTAGAATTAAGGCAGTTCTGAAGGCGAAAGGGGGTCAAACACAGTATTAGTTTGGTGTTCCTAATAATCCTTTAGGTGAGTGTATAATACTGCATATTATATAACTGTAACTATATAACAAATTTGGTTATATTAATATAACTATATTAAATATATAAAACGCATCTGAATACCTCTTAGGCAAGCTAACCCTGGAACATAACCTGCTCAAGAGCACCCTGTACAAAAGCCTGCAACACACACACTCATTGTCTGTGCTCAACTCAAGCTTTGGATTATAATCTTACCTGAGATCCCTACCTCCGTGTTGTTCTCCTTGTCTCCACTCCAGCTAGTCTTCTTCAATCGCAATTATCAACTTTTATTCCACAATTCTGACTTTTCTAACAATTGCGAGATTACTGCAGTTAGACAACAACCATGAGGATGAAGCATAAGCATTTCAATAGAGGAACGGTGCACCACACGCACACTTTAACACCAACTAATGCAATTAGAGAGTAACGCAATATTGTAACATTTTACTTTTACAAGTAACTTTCCCCAACACTGATACTATTTCAAACTAATACACTTTTGACTGTATTTTTGATCAAATAAATGCAGCCTCTGTAAGCATAGGGGAATATGTTGATGTAGTGTGCCTGCTTAAACTGCATGTCCCATGTCTGTTCCGCTGCCCTCAAGGCAAACAGTTCACTGTGTACTAAAGAGGCTTTCATAAAATCCTCATTTGTCCCTCTGTAACCAGCATCAGCCTAAGAGAGCTTTCATTAGTCTACCTTCTCTCTGCCTCATCTGTCAATCTTATGTGTAATGGAGCTTGAAGGGGATAAAATAGAGTACAGAAAGAGAGGGAGCACATGGGGTGATTAATGCTTTTTAAGGCATTACCATATTCTTAAAGAGATTTCAGCCTTGGGCTCTTATCCTGAAACTAATTAAGTCCTTTCTCATACACAGACCTGTGTGGACCTACCTGAACCACTACAGATGGATGTTAATAAAGGAAGTCACCCATCATTTACCTAATACATACCTTGGGATTTTTCATTGTTTTTATCACTTAGTTTGTCAATCTGTATTTCAGTGATGGAGATTAACCTGCAGACTCTTTTTGCAGGTTACAACAATGGTGGCAATTAGTGATGTTCGATTCTTGAACGAATCATTCTTTTGAGGCCGGTTCTCAGGAAGTAACCAGTCAAGCTGGTTAACTAATCAATTTGAATCGAACTTTAGTTCAACCAACTGTCAAAGTTTTCAGAGGATTACAGAGGAGTCTGATGAGTTAGTTGACGATTCTATGCAAGCCTGAGGCACGTACTGGAAATATGCTTATGACTATTGTTAAATAAAAAAATGTAAAACCTGCAAAAACCTTTATCTGCATTTGTGCATCAATGCCTGTAATGTGTGCTGTAGGTGTGAAACTTTTAGGTATCTTATTCAAGATGTAGGCTATTCAATATTGGTCTGTCGTATCCGTCTTAAAGGATCCGTGAATGAAACCGTGACCACAAACATCAAACACCACTAACTTAAGTGAATGAAAGGCAATAATCAGCTAAATGTGTTCACACAAATAACTTTTTATTTAAATGTTTCAATATGTGCGGACACATTACTTTATTTGAATGTTTCTTGATATAACATGACAATGCAGGATTATCGGGATAACCGATTAATTTTTTTTTTTTTTTTAACCGGTTCATTGAAACAAACAGTCCGGTTTAATCAGAACTAATCCGGTTGAATCAGACTTTACATCCCTAGTGCGACAGGTGATGTCTTCATGAGTGAGTCAATGAATCATTAATTCAAGTGATTTGTTCAAAAAAGCAGATTCATTTAGGAACTAATCAAGTGAACGTCTTAATTAGTGAGTTACTGAATCATTCACTCAACCGATTTGTTAAATGCTGATTCATTCAGGAACAAAAAAAGTGGCCATCTATATGTCACAGTAGGCTGATGGGAGGAAGTGCATAACAAATGAGAATACTAGGCGACTGTGTGAAGATGGAAATGGGACTTAAACGGAAAACCTCTTAACACAGATGACACCAAACAAAGAACTTAGTGAAGATGGGAGTGGGACTTAAAAGGGAAATCTCTTAACACTGATGACACCAAACAAAGAGTTTAGTGAAGATTGGACTTAAATACACAAAGGAACGTCTCGGTTACGGATGTAACCCTCGTTCCCTGAGGAGGGAACGGAGACGTAACGTTAGTGACTAACGAATGGGGGTTTCGCTTAGAAGCCTATCAACTTCGAGTTTTGAGAAAACGCCCAATGGCGTGCCAATGCCATGGGCATGCGGAATTTGCATGCGTAACTCCGCCTCACTGCGTGAGTATATAAGGAAGTACGAGGCAATATCGCATTATGTTACCTGCTTGAGGAGCCAAGACTGAACTCCTGCGTTCCAGGTAGCACAGCTGATGTGGCAAGGGGACGTTACGTCTCCGTTCCCTCCTCAGGGAACGAGGGTTACATCCGTAACCGAGACGTTCCCTTTCGTTCAGTCACTACGACGTAACGTTAGTGACTAACGAATGGGGGTCCCAATATAATCCCGCCACTCAGCTGTCTTCCAGCGCCCTGCGTAAGTGTGAGTACCCTGTCGTAAGACTAGTACGGACGAAGGACTCCCACTTAACACAGGAATACCAAGGTACACTGGGAAGCATATCCCATTGAGGGAATGCCAAAAATGCCTACCCGTGGGGAGGACTTAAGAGACACATATGACCCGCTGAGGGTTGCATATGGAAGATCTCTAGGGTACCAGCCGAAGGTGGATTTTTAACCCTAGGGGTGGCGGGGACACGCCAAGGGAAGAAACCCGCTCACTGCGGAGACTTACGGTGAAATACACATGTGGGGGTCGCCGGAGGGAACCATGCACATGGGGCACCTGGCCGGACATGAGGGTCTGGGCTCGAAAGGGCAGACTGAACTGATGTCGGCGTCGACAGTGCTGGAGGAGCTCAGGGCTCTCGGGGAGCTCACCTGAGGAAAATATCGCACGTATCCAGTCCGTGGAGTGGAGTGGCGAGCAAGCGAAGACACCTGAGCCTGGCCCATCACCGGCCCCTCGGGGGGGCGAGTACATAGTCGGACACTGGCTCCACTCGGAGATTGTAGAATCTGGCGAATGTGATGGGTGTCGCCCAGCCTGCAGCTCTGCAGATGTCTGCTAGCGAGGCGCCATGCGCTAGAGCCCAAGAGGAGGCCACACTCCGGGTGGAGTGTGCCTTCACACCAAGGGGATATGGTCGGCCTTGCTGCTGGTAAGCCAAAGCAATGGTGTCCACTATCCAGTGAGACAGCCTTTGCTTTGAGAGAGCACTTCCCTTCCGCTCTCCACCATAACAGACAAAGAGCTGGTCTGAGGTCCTGAAACACTGCGTCATGTCTACGTACTGGACAGAGCAATGCCAAGGCTGGGTCTGCCTCCTCCAAAGGCAGCGCTTGCAGGTTCACCACCTGGTCCTTAAACGGAGTGGTGGGAACCTTGGGCACATATCCAAGCCGGGGTCTCAGGATCACGTGAGAGTTAGCCGGCCCGAATTCCAGGCACGCTTCGTCAACCGAAAATGCCTGCAGGTCCCCGACCCTCTTGACTGAGGCCAATGCGGTCAGCAGAGCCGTCTTCATAGACAGAAACTTAATATCAACCGACCGCAAAGGCTCAAAGGGAGGTCTCTGCAGAGCAGTTAACACTACTGCGAGGTCCCAAGAGGGTACGAGAGGAGAGCGAGGAGGATTCAGTCTCCTGGCTCCCCTCAGAAACCTGATGACCAGGTCGTGCTGACTTACCTTCTTGTTCTCCAAGAGATCGTGGTGGGCAGATATTGCGGCCACGTATACTTTGAGGGTGGAGGGAGACAGCCTTCGCTCCAGCCCCTCTTGGAGAAACTCAAGCACGGACCCGATCAGGCATTTCCAGGGGTCTTCTTGGCGGGAAGAGCACCAGGTGACGAAGAGGTTCCACTTCAACGCATAGGCATGCCGAGTGGACTCTGCCCTAGCGGAAGTGATGGTGGCGACCACCGTAGGTGGTAGGCCACTCAAACCTGCCGCGTCCCGTCTAGGAGCCACACGTGGAGGCTCCAGAGGTCGGGACGCGGGTGCCAAGGGGTGCCCCGTCTCTGAGTAAGGAGGTCCGGTCTCAGAGGAATAGGCCAGGGAGGGGCTGTCGCAAGGAGTATGAGTTCGGGGAACCAGGTCCGGCCGTACCAGTACGGGGCGACCAAAAGGACCTGCTCCTTGCCCTCCCTGATCTTGCACAGGAGCTGTGCGAGTAGGCTCACTGGGGGGGAACGCATATTGCGTAGGCCCCGCGGCCAGCTGTGCGCCAGTGCATCCGTGCCGAGCGTGCCCTCGGTCAGGGAATAATACAGGCTGCAGTGGGAAGAGTCGTGGGAGGCAAACAGATCTACCTGTGCGTCGCCAAACTGTTCCCAAATCAGCTGAACCGTCCGGGGATGGAGTCTCCATTCTCCCGGGAGAGGCTGAAACCGCGAGAGCTCGTCGGCTGCGTGGTTCAGGACTCCCGGAATATGGACAGCACGAAGGGACCTCAGGCGCTTCTGACTCCATAGGATGAGATTGCGGGCGAGTTGAGACATACGGCGGGAGCGTAGACCGCCCTGGTGGTTGATATACGCTACTACGGCCGTGTTGTCTGTCTGGACAAGCACATGTTGACCCTTCAGCAGCGCTCGGAAGCGGTGCAGGGCGAACCGTACTGCCAGCAACTCGAGGCAATTGACATGCAGGAGGCGCTGGGGTCCTGTCCAGGAGCCCGCGGCTGCTTGTCCATTGCACATGGCACCCCAGCCCGTGGCAGAGGCATCCGTCGATACGACAACATGCCTGGAAACTCGTTCTAAGGGCACACCGGCCCGTAGAAAACTGAGGTTCAACCACGGGGTGAGCGTCTGTAAGCAGGCCCGAGTCACTTGGACCCGGAGCGTGCCAGACTGCCATGCCCATCTCGGGACTCGATCGCGAAGCCAGTGCTGAAGCGGTCTCATATGAAGCAATCCGAGCGGCGTTACCGCGGCTGCAGATGCCATATGCCCCAGGAGCCTCTGAAATAGTTTCAGTGGAACCGCACTCTTGCTCTCGATTTGTCGGAGGCAAGTCAGCAGAGACTGCGCGCGCTCGCTCGAAAGCTGCGCGTACATGGCGACCGAGTCGATCTCCATACCGAGAAAAGAGATCCTCTGCACGGGGCAAAGTTTGCTCTTCTCCCAGTTGACCCGAAGGCCCAGACGGGCTAAGTGGTGGAGAACCAGATCTCTGTGTCCGCAAACCTGCTCTCGAGAGTGGCCTAGTATGAGCCAGTCGTCGAGGTAGTTCAGGATGCGGACCCCGTGCTGCCGAAGGGGCGCAAGGGCTGCCTCGGCGATCTTCGTGAAGACGCGAGGGGACAGAGATAACCCGAATGGGAGAACCGCGTACTGGTATGCCCGCTCCTCGAAAGCAAACCGTAGGAACGGTCTGTGTCGAGGAAGGATGTAGACATGGAAGTAGGCGTCCTTCAGGTCGATCGCTGCAAACCAATCGTACGGACGAACGCATTCGAAAAGGCGTTTCGCAGTCAACATCTTGAACGGAAGCCGGTGAAGGGATCGGTTCAAGATGCGAAGGTCCAGGATTGGTCGTAACCCACCGGTTTTCTTGGGTACAATGAAGTAGGGGCTGTAGAACCCCGACCTCATTTCGGCTGGAGGGACAGGCTCGATCGCACCCTTCGCCAGTAGAGTGGCAATCTCCGCACGCATGACGGGGGCATGGGCCCCGGTCACGGTATAGCGGACTCCCCTGTAACGGGGAGGAGCCTGCGCGAACTGAATCGCGTAGCCGAGCCTGACGGTCCGGGCAACCCAGCGGGACAGCCCCGGAAGCTGAAGCCAGGCTTCCAGAGACTGCACCAACAGGGTCATACGGACGACAGACGTACCCTGGGTGGGGCAGCGAGGCAGCGTTACCGGCGCGGACAAGGGAGGCTGTTGGGCGTCCCGGGGTTGGAGCACGGTTAACGGCTGCGCCCTGACAGAGGAGACCAGGGAAGGACTCGCGTTCCACTGGGGTCTGCTCTGCCAGGGGGCTGGCGACAGAGAGGGATGCGAGTGGCGAGACCCGAGGGTGGCGCGCACTGTCATCACCGGTCTCTGGGTGCTCAGAGACAGGAACATGAGTTCTTCCCAAGCGCTGCTAGCCCGGAGGCCAGCAGCGGAAGGATTTTCCCCCGGCCCTCCACCGGGGGAAGGAGAGGCCCTGCTACCATCCCCTGGGAAGAACTGGAACCCATCTCTGAGTTGTCCACCTCCATCCTGGCATTTAACCAGTCTGGGGAGCGGACTGGGCGACATCCTCAACCACCTCCACGGCGCGGCCCAGGTGAAGGCTGCTGCTGGGGCCGGGCGGGAAGAGGGAGGGCGCCCTCGGCGGCGAGCGGACTGAGGCGACTGGGCCGGCGGCTGGTGCAGCAGCTGGCCGCCGGGGCAGTACGTGTTACAGCCTCAGTCTGCTCTGGGGCGGCCGAGAACTGTTGGGCGCAGTTCTCAGCCGCGCCGCCGAAGAGGCCAGCCTGGGATATGGGTGAGTTGAGGAGGCGGGCCCGCTCAACGTCCTCCACATCACCAGGTAAGGCCCGGTGTTCTCCCGGACCACAGCTGTGGACATCGCCCGACCCAGGGAGCGTGTGGCCACCTTCACCGCCCGGGGGCGGGGTCAGTTGCGGCACGCAGCTCAATGAAGAGCCCTGGGTCGGCTCCACCCTTGTGCATGTGCAAAGGGGCGGCGGCCTGCCCGTAGCTCTGCGGGACCACGCCACCGAAGTAGACGAGCCCACAGGCTTTGGGGGGGGGTGCTTAGGACAGCCACACCACGCCACGTCAAAGCCCTCTGTGGACACCGTAGTGCGCAACAGAGAGTTCAACAGTGGGGGGGAGGGGGCCCCAGTGTACCCTAGGCCGCGGCCCCATCAAGGGCAGAGAAGGCGGAGGAGGCCACCAAACGGTCACGGGAAGCACGGGGACTTCCGGGACCGCGTGATCTCCTCATGCACCCCGGGAGCGAAAGGCATTGGGGGCGGGGCCCAACAGCTGTCGGGTGCCGCCCCCAAAAACCAATCGCGCAACCACGAGCACCCGCGACTGGGCGGAGTTCCACACCAGCGCGAGACTCGCGGCTGCCCGAGATAACATGGCTGTCAACTTTAGGTCAGATCAGGCAGTGCTAACACACCCGGAGGCGGAGCACAACCTAATCGTCATCCCCAAAGGACTCCAGCCCACCTTGGGATGCGGCGATCGACATCTCACTGCTATCCGGAGCGTGAACTGAACGAACGGGGCGTCAGAGACGGGCCGTAGATTCAATCCAACACTCACGGAAGCGATGTATAAGAGGGGGGCGTGGCCCGAGGAATGAACGTCGGGGTTCTTAATACCACAGCACCGCCCTCAGGTCACCCTGGCCACCAGCCAAAGTACCATCTCACTCGGGGACGGTAGATTGGGGTGTGGCAGAGGGGACTCTCTCTCCTCACGGAGATCATTGAGTCTCGACCGCGACATCGCGATGGTCACGCCCCCGCAATGGAAACGTGACACATCCGCAAACACTGCCCGAACGTGCTGAAGCCCAAACACGCTCGAGCAGTGAATGCGTCCATAGACAGCAGCGGAAAATCGATCGCACCCGGAAGTGCACGGGCGAGCCGTCTTGAAAAAGACGTGCCACGCGCAAGCTCTTTTTGTGAGAGGAAAGCCTCGCAGTCGATCCCGAAGCGCTCAGGGAAACACACAACAGCTGTCAAACGGACCACTGCGCAGATCAGCAGGCAGGAAGTATGCGATCACTGGAACGCGCCGTCACACCAACACCGACTGGAAAGCTGCTCGTCTCGAAGAAGCTGACAGAGTCTCAGAAGGCTGTAGGAGTGAAGAGGTAGGTACTCTTGGCTCCGAAAGCAGAACATAATGCGATATTGCCTCGTACTTCCTTATATACTCACGCAGTGAGGCGGAGTTACGCATGCAAATTCCGCATGCCCATGGCATTGGCACGCCATTGGGCGTTTTCTCAAAACTCGAAGTTGATAGGCTTCTAAGCGAAACCCCCATTCGTTAGTCACTAACGTTACGTCGTAGTGACTGAACGAAAGGGAACAAAAGAGCTAATGAGTTAATTAATAAGACAAACAATGGGTCTCATTCACTAATGTGTGACGGAGTGGTGCCACAGAGAGCCACAGAGTGCCACAGAGATCACCAGATTTGATGGTGTCACAGAACAGCAAATAATAATAATAATAATGAATAAACAAATCACAAATCAAATCACAATAAGATATACAAAATAATATTCAAACAATAGAAATAAAGAAGACTCGTAACTCAATTCGTCCAACAGGGGAGACAGGCTCGTATGGAGCAAACACATAGTTTGTGCTCGGGCACGGGTACACAGCATTCATATAAACCGACGTTTAACTGGGATACAGGGAACTGCACACTCAAAACATCAGCCAATCCCTAAGCGAAGCTAAAAAATCTGCTTTCCACAGAACAGTTAACGTACATACCTGAGAGGTGAGCAGTCTTAGAATCCACTAATGAAGCAAGCCGAAGGAAACACAAGGAGATGAAAAAGGCTAGAACACAACAATGAGTCATTAATACCACCAAAGCTAAACTGCTACCTGCTAACCGCACATACCTGCAGCTACTGTCAACAACAGAAAGGGGAGGAGCCAGACGGGACGCATCACAGGCTATAGCACAGATTCAACTACCGGTTTGTCCAGCCAAGCTGGGGGAAGGGTTCCTGCTGATATGAGTTTTCAGCAAGGATCGGTGCACATGCTTCATTTACGTAAATCTGTGGTGGGGACAATGGTATACACCACACCTCCTTCCTTAGGTGCCTTCAAGATCTGGTACACCAATGAACTACACAGGTCGTGGATTTTGTGTCTACCTCTCATGCTATGGTCGCGGAGGTATACCAACTGACCCTCCTTCAGTGGTGCTTCTCGTACCTGCAGATCATGCCTGGCCATTTGACGATCTGCCGCAGCCCCCAACCGCTCGCGAACACCCTCAAAAGCAACCTGCAACCGATCCGGATGCTCCAGGACCCACCTACTGTATGTACACTACCTGCTATCGGCTCTAAGTAGTGTTATAGGCAAAAAGTACCTGAGGAAGACAGAGTTGCCCCCTGCTTTGAAACCGGCAATGTGCGCAAAATATTGTGCAGAGTTCTGTTGAAACGTTTGCACTGGCCATTTCCAGCCAGATGGTATGGGGTAGTCCGATACTTTTCAACTCCATATAAGCAACAAAGCTGCTGAATGAGAGCAGACTCAAAATTACGACCTTGGTCCGAATGGATCCGACAAGGCACCCCAAACTTACAAAACCATTCGACCACAAGGACCTGGGCCACAGTCTCTGCTCGTTGGTCCCTTGTGGGTACAGCCAAGGTGTACTTGGTGAATATATCATTCATGACCAAAACGTTCTCAAGTCCGCTGCTGGAGGGCTCCAACAACGTGTAATCTAAAGCCAAAATGTAATTTGGCCGTGCAGCCAATAAACCGCCCCTAGCCCCCTATGGCTGGCGTCCACCTCCAGGATGAAAGGGGGTGAAAAATCAGCATAGGCAAGCACTGGGGCAGTGGTGAGTTTCCCTTTTAACTCCTCAAAGCTATTCTGATACTCTGCAGACCAGGCTTCAGCGACACGCGAATCCCTCCACAAAATGTCAGTAGTAGCTAGAAAACCCCAAAAATTACCGTAACTTCGCCGCACTGGTTGGACGAGGCCACTGTAACACCTCAACAGCCTCAATTTTACCTGGGTCTGTGGAGACCCCCTCCGACGAAATCACATGACCGAGATACTGCACTTCCCATTTGAAAAAGGCACACTTTGATAATTTGGCCTTCAAACCTTCCCTGTGTAACCGGTTTAAAACTACCTCCATCCGAGCCAGATGCTGGTCAACTGAAGAGGAGAACACAACAATGAAACCACCTGAACTTCAGTGACCTCTGGGGGTAAGCTAACCACATATTGTTACGTCTGGTGACAGGAAAAAGAGGCAGAAGATCCAATAGTGAGTTCAACAACAAGTGTTTATTATACTCAGGTTCACAGCTGTATATAGGACAGATCGGTGGGCACAGCGCAGGCGAATGAAGCAGACTGAAGCAGGCAAAGGCAGACTGACAAGAGCACCACTAAGAACAGCGACGCTGGGATGCAATGGGCAAACCGAACCATCGGGATCCAGGAATCCGTAACGAAGAGCCACGACCAGGAAACACACGAACAGTGACGCCATTCCTCCAATGCCAGCTTGACTGCCAACAATTCCTTGTTACCAATGTCGTAATTGCGTTCGCTGGTGATAAGCGATGGGAGAAAAAAGTGCATGGATGCATCTTATTGTCCGAGGAAGAGCGCTGGGAAAGAACCACACCTACCCTCACCTCTGACGCGTCCACCTCGACCACGAACTGATGTGATGGATCAGGGGCAACAAGAATGGGAGCCGAAATGAAGCGGCTCTTTAGTTTGGAAAATGTAGCCTCGGCTAAACCAGACCACCTGAACGTCGTTCTGGGGGAGGCCAATGCTGTCAGAGGCTGAAATTACGAATTAATCGTCGGTAGAAATTAGCGAACCCCAGAAACCTCTGTAGGGCCTTTCGGGAATCTGGACTTGGCCAATCCACCACAGCCTTAACCTTGTCGGGATCCATGTGTATTCCCTCAGACGACACGATATACCCCAGGAATGGAACTGACTGTGCATGAAATGTGCATTTCTCCACCTTGACAAAAGCTCATTCGCTAGCAACCTCTGGAGCACTAGTCTGATGTGCTGAACGTGTTCCTGGAGAGAAGAAGAAAATATCAGTATGTCATCCAGGTAGACATAAATTAACTGATCTACCATGTCTCTCAGCACGTCATTGACTAGTGCCTGGAAGACAGCAGGGGAGTTAGACAGCCCGAAAGGCATCACTAAATATTCAAAATGGCCCCGGTGGGTATTAAATGCTGTCTTCCATTCATCCCCCTCCCTTATGCGGACCAAATGATAAGCATTACGTAAATCCAATTTTGTGAATTCCGATGCTCCCTGCAACCTCTCGAAGGCTGAAGACATCAACGGCAAAGGATAAGTATTCTTTACCGTGATGTTGTTCAGTCCCCGGTAATCAATACAAGGTCGCAGAGACCCATCCTTCTTCCCCACAAAAAATAACCCCACCCCCGCTGGAGAAGAGGAAGGACGAATGAACTCGGAAGCTAGCGAATCAGAAATGCATTTCTCCATAGCCTCCCTTTCTGGATTAGAAACTGAATATAACTTGCCCTTAGGCGGAGACGTACCTGGCATAAGGTCTATAGCACAGTCATAGGGACGATGAGGAGGAAGAGAAGCAGCCCGAGACTTAATGAACACTTCCTTCAGGTCGAGGTACTCCTTGGGTACGTCAGACAAATCCACCGTCTCCTCCTGAAACTAAGAACTAGACACAGACGAACAAGCAGACACAAGACAAGAGGCATAGCACTGATTACTCCAGGTGGAAACGGAGCCTTGTCCCCAGTCAACCCTAGGGTTGTACTTAATTAACCAGGAGTGCCCAAGAATGATGGGGCTGAGGGGAGTGTCAGTGATGAGGAATTCCAGTGTCTCTGTGTGTACCCGATACCGTCAACGTGATAGGGTCCGTGATGTGTGTGATGGTGGGTAGAGTCTGACCATTGAGTGCGTGAACTGCAATGGGTTTGGAGAGGGAAGTGATGGGAATCCGGAGGTGAATCGCTAACGAGTAGTCCATGAAGTTGCCCTCCGCTCCGGAATCCACCAGGGCCTGACAGTCGTGGGATCCGGTTGCCCAGTGCAATCTTCCTGGAAAGAGAGTCGCGGACGAGGATTTCCTCAATGCTGCTCCACCCGACAGCAGCCTCCTCTCTACTGTTGGGCTTGATCTTTTAACGTGCAGCGATTGAGGAAATGCCCCGCCGAGCCGCAGTATAGACACAGTCCTACAGCTCTCCGACGCTCTCTCTCCTCCCGGGAAAGCCGAGCTCTACCCACCTGCATGGGCTCGGGATCGCTGGGTGGGCTGACCGTGTCTTCAGTGAAGTACTCCAGTGAGTCGGGTTGCCTCCTGGCACGAGAGCGCCGTTCCAACCTCGAGTCAACACGTAGAGCTAGTTCCATCAATCCATTCAAGTTCTTGGGAAGATCCATCATATCCATCTCCCGTGGGACACGGTCAGCCAGCCCATGCAGGAATCTGTCCCACTGTGCCTCCTCGTTCCAGTGACACTCGGCGGCCAGGGTGCGGAATTGTATCATGTAGTCCGAAACGGAGTGTTTGCCTTGGTGGATATCCGAGAGTCTGCGGGCCGCATCGCAGCCCGCCACCGCACGGTCAAACACCTGTATCATCTCCTCCTGGAGTGCCTGGAACGAGGAACAGCAAGGATCGTTATTCTCCCACACCACCGTTTCCCAACGAGCCGCACGGCCAGACAGAAGGTTCAATACCAACGCCACTCTGGATCTCTCTGTGGAAAATGTGACAGGTTGAAGTGAGAAAAATAAGGAGCATCTAGTCAAGAAAGATCGACACAGCTCTGGCTCACCCGCGTATCTTTCCGGCGTTGGTATCCTGGGCTTGTGCTGGCTGGTGGTGTTGATTGGGTTGAGGGGAACGGACGGTGGGGTGGGCACAGTGGGTGATCTCAGCTGTTGAATCTGGGTAGTGAGCTCGGACACCTGCGTCACTAGTGCTTGAACAGCCTGAGCAGTAACGGAGACCTGTTCATCTTGATGATCCATCTGCTGGTTACTAGTCGTCAGATAATCCTGCAGCTCTGCCATTCTCACTGGATCCATGGTGGTCAGATTGTTCTGTCTGGTGACAGGAAAAAGAGGCAGAAGATCCAATAGCGAGTTCAACAACAAGTGTTTATTATACTGAGGTTCACAGTTGTATATAGGACAGATCGCTGGGCACAGCGCAGGTGAATGAAGCAGACTGAAGCAGGCAAAGGCAGACTGACGAGAACACCACTCAGAACAGCGGCGCAGGGATACAATGGGCAAACCGAACCATCGGGATCCAGGAATCTGGAACAAAGAGCCACGACCAGGAAACACACGAACAGACAGGAACCACCGGACAACTGCAACAATCTGACAACAAGGCTGAGTGAGACACACGTATAAATAGCCCAGGTGATGAGTGCAGCAGGTGCAAGTGATCAGAGTGTTAAGCAATCAGAAACCACGCCTCCAACACAACCACACACACAGAGAAGGTGAGACGATGTATTCATGAACCGTGACACATATACCTGGTTGACAGTACCTATAACTGTGCTAGCATATTATATAGTACTACATCTACCGTGCTAACATTAACCACAGGTACATAGGCTGTACCACGGTCCACTGGTTCCAAAGAAGGAGATACCAACAAACCTGCTGGAAGACCAGAATCTGGTGGCTCAAACAGTACTGTACCACTCGAGTACTGTGCAGAGCAAGTCATGGAAAACCTATTTCATGGTGCCTCCTGGGATGCTACATGCCCGACGTCCACACACTTTAACTCGCCCCCCCCTGATCCGAGACTGACTGGGCGTCAATGTGATGGCAATGTTGTAAGGCCTGGAAAACAGAACTAGGGGCCTGTGACACAACAGGTAAATCGAAGAGACTCATGCCATGCTGGCCAAAGAGTTCCTGGTAGCAGCGGCTTAGGATGTTCATTCCCAGAACCTCAGGAACCTGAGCACACAAACCACCCGGAGGATCGTTGACCACCAGCACCCCGCAACCTAAGACCACTCGCCTGCAAAGCTCAACATCTAATTCTAGATAGCCGAGGTAAGGAATTGAGAGGTGAGCAGTCTTAGAATCCACTAATGAAGCAAGTCGAAGGAAACACAAGGAGATGAAAAAGACAGGCTGCAGCTACTGTCAATAACAGAAAGGGGAGGAGCCGGACGTGACGCATCACAGCCTATAGCCAACCAGCTCTTAAATAGGAGGCACTCCCCCCTGATAGGTGCTCACAGCTGTCAATCACCACCACTTCTCATTCATTCGGTTACACATGCAATGTGGGTACAAACGATTTTAAGAAAAAATCACAATTCACCAAAGATTTCGTAATATTTTTTTTCTAAATTTATGAAAAAATATAGGAACAACTGAAACCACACGTACACAAAAAGAACTTACTCTGTATGACTTTATAATCGTATTTAGAATTTATATTTCATAACATGACTGATTACATTGAAGTAGCTATATTGCATTAATTGTATTATATAATCCATATATAAAATTATATAAGGAAATTATTAAATAATACAATTTAATTTAATCTTAAATAGCCTACATTCGATCATACAGTTAAAGAGTAAGAAAAGCTGTGTTATAGCTTCAGCTGCAAAGTTTCTCTAAATAATGCAAATATATGCGTATGTACAGCTGGCTAATGAGATCTCTGTAATCTGGATCTTTATAAAAGGTGTTATTGTGAGAACTGGTGAGAATGGCAAAATTGGCGCATCTGCGAACAGCGGCAAGTTTGACGAGAGTGACGAAAGGCTGTAAGGAAAGCGTGTGCAGAAAAGCCTTATATGGCGATGCCGTGGGTGTGTTTTATGCAAATGACTAGCCTTGTGCACGCAGCCGCTCATTTAGAATACTACAAGGCTGCAGTCGAAAACCTAGGCAGCTGACTCGTTGCCTCGCTGCCTTATCAGACAATGACTTTTAAGGCAGCATTTGTGCATGAAGGCACCTCACTAAACCGATTTCGGACACACTTCTGAGGCAGTGTAACAGTGATCTACAATGATCTACAGCAAAATAGAGTGAGAAGTGGAAAATGTTGGCCAAAAACGTACACGTACACATAATCTGACCAGCAAACGCAACTTTCAGACGCCAATTTTTTTTTCTAGCTCAACTATCATAGAATGGAACGCACAGGATTGTGGCATATCAAAAGCAGCGGAGGATACATTTTATGCTGCCTTCAAAACTCTATCAGATGAAGGCATCTCAGGAGACAGGAAGTGAAGCTAACATTTGATTCAGACATGCCTTGATGCCTTCCTACCTTGAAATGTGTCCTCCGAAGGCAGCATTTTTCAGGTTTCGGACGCAGCCCGAATGAGTCTTTTATTCATTCATTCAACTATTTAATTCAAAAACACTGATTCAAACTTTGATTACTGAAATATTATCTATCTAAACTTTTGTCATATGCAAGCCACTCTAAAATGTTTAATATTTTTGGATCTCAAATATTAAACTCAGTTTGAGAGCCATAATTGTCCTCATAGTGTCTAAATATTTTGATGACCAAGAGTGGCAAATTCTCGTCATGTTTTTCAGATTTGTGGATATTAGTTTAGTGTTTCTTTGTTTATTGATGTGTATCTGCATTAAGTTCTACCAGAAAGACTCAGAAGGCCAGATGAAGTACAATGAAGTAACACATTTATTAACAGACCAGCAAGTATTATATTTAGAGTTTCTTTGGCGTAGGCCCCGTCCGTAGCTCCCATCTCAGGGATAACGGACTCTGCATTTCCTGCCTGGAGATGAAGGCAGGGGCGCAGCTGACCCCCTGGGAGGTATAGGCATTGACCATCCTGGTGGTGGTGGGGAGGATGGTGTTAAATGTTGGCGTCAGCATCTGGGAACTCAAACATGTGTAAGCGACCATCTTTTATACTCTGAGAATTAGGACATGATTGGTTAGGTCCGAATGTAATAAGTGACGTAACATTGAATCTTCCTGGCAGAACTTCACGCTAGAGCTTTCATTTCTAAGAAGAAATGATAGACCTGTAAGGAGTGAGTTCTTTAGTATAAGCAAGTTTCTGGGTAGGGTAATTTAGAAAAGGTTGATATAGGGAACAATCTAGTGGGAATAGAATGCATGTTCAATGTAGATAGTAAGCCACACCTACCTACTTTTTCATTCCCTTTTATGGATTATATAAAGACGGAAACATACGCACAATATAAAAGTGACCATAATAGTAATAAGGCCATATTATCTCTAAAATGCATATTTCTATTGTAATGATAGTGATGTCATTTCATGCTAGAAGGATGGGCTTTCCTCTAAGAGAAATGGTACCTGGGACAATTTAGTGATTTATATTTGGACTTGTTTGACACAGCCCATGCAATAGGGGTAGTCTTGGCTCTCGCCAGCTAGAGAACACAACACCCACATTTCCAGTAATTTTGGATATTCACGTATTCCCAAAACTGTCATTAATCAAGCTACATATGAAACAAAGATTTTTTCTTTAACACTTAGTGAATGACTAAGCCATATACAGACTGTAATAAAATCCCTTAAAGGTGCAATGCAGAACTCTGGCATCTCTATTGCCATCTGTGTTCATTGGCATTGGTGGTTCTATGAAGAACCTTTAACATCCATGGAATCTTTTCAATGTACAGTACAAAAGGTTGTATAGATTAATAAAATGTTCCTCACACTAAGATTTTTTTTCTTTTTAAAAACTGTCCACTGAAAGGTTCTTTGGGTAACCCAAAATGGTTCTTCTATTACATTACCACCCCATATATATATATATATACATGCACAACAGCCACTGCTGAATATATTCAGAATTTTCAATGTGGCAATAAGCCGTCAGCCAAATACGCCTTGATACTCTGACACGCTGAGGGTACTCCAGATTCTTGATTGCATATGAACTTGCATTGAATATACAGCTCTCATTCAGAAGAGGTACTGGGGAAATGAGTCATGATGTATTGTTTGCTGTTTGTTTCCACATACTTCCACACACAATTTGAATGATATTTATTAATGTTATCATATTATTATATGAATAAAAACCTATAACACATTACATTAACAACAAAGCATTGCACATTGTCTGTAGCACAGTTTTTTCTTTCCTCTCTGTCTGTTGAAGGTTATCCAGTGACCTGCCGATGCATTATTTTTACGCTGCTCAAATCCAGAGGATGATGCCTGTTGCCCTGATTTGACGTCACAGCCTTCAAAGGCCTTCAGTCTTTGAATCAGTGGCAGGCAGGTCTTGATGCAGAGATACGTGTCTGAGGAAAGCAGCAGCACTGTGGAGAGAAGTGGAGGCCATCCAGATTGGACAATAAAAAGCAGCAGCTGCTATGAGTTTGGAGTGCACTTCAGTGACCCCTCAAGGATGGTGGCCTGCTCCCTTCTTGTAATTACCTGCGCTTTCTGCTATGCTAGCGTGAAGCTGGGCTGCCCTCGTGGGGTGTGAGACTTTTTCATCTGAAGAGAGCATGACTGTGTGAGTGTGTGTGACATCTATTTCCTTTGTTTCAGCTGCCATAGCAGATGTTGGTGCTGATGGCGTGTTCAGTCGAAGTCTCAGATGTGCTGCCAACTTCTGATCTTAGTGTGGTCATGTTGTGAACGATAATATGGCCTCTGGTGATCATTTCGGCTACTGTGTTTGTTTGTGGAAATGTAGCAGCTGTCTTCAGAACCAAACTTATCAAATGGTTGATTGATTAATAGCAACCCAGTAAACATCTTGCATAGAACACTATATGTGAAGTGTGGCGTTATATTCATTAAACACAAACTAACACCGGCTGCTTTTATCGCAGCACCATCAAAATGTCACAAAATGTTATGTCATCCACTAGTTTACACTAATTTTAAAATAAATTGAAATTAAGATTTATTAAGTATAATTTACTTACCCCCGTATCATTACAAAAGTATGTGATTGTCCAGCTTCTAGGTGTTTTTCAGCATGTCAGTACTGTTCATTTCCAGACTTATCATGTTCATCCCTTGATTCTCATTGCTTTGAATAAAAGCATCTGCTAAATGAATAAATGTAAAATGTAAATGTGTGAAGAACAGACTGTTGGTTATTCACTGAAAATCGTTCCCATCAGCTCAAAACACTCAAAATCTCATTTGCAGTTCACACTCATTCATTCAAAACTTGTCACCTCAAGATGTGCTGCGGTAGGTTTGATGTCAGAGATGTCAAATGCCATCAACTCTTGCTTGTTTGTGACCGACTCCACAACACCACATTTGAATTTATGTTTTCAAATGAGATTTGAGAGTCATGGCATAAGCTAAAAAACTGATGTCTGCATCACGAGTGAATTACTTTTCTGAATCGGTTATTCCCAATAAATTGTTTTGATTTAGTCTGAATCATTCGGACTGCTCACTCGTGCACTGAATTGTTAGAAGCTTTTTTGGACACAAAGGAAAAAAAAGGATAGATTATGCGGATATTTAATAATTATTCAAAGTCAAGATTGCAGAGAAGGTGTTACCAATGTCACCAAAGTGACCTTTTGGTGGTGCATAGAAAAAAACTATAACAACGTTTCCCTTATGAGACTGCACTGGTTCCTTGCACATCATTCCAATGTGTTCAGTTATCCACCTTCAAACAAGGTCAGTCTGCTTACAAGCTAAGTATACTTATTTGGCCTATCTCTTCAGAAAGAAGCCAGACAGCTTGTGGAGATCCCCACCATTCCTTCCAAACAGTGACACAAAGCTCCTGTCCCTGCTGAGAGCATTCTTCTCTCTTGCAAACTAACCATTACGTCAGGTTGATGATTTAACCCAAAGCAGCTCAACTCACATTTTCCACATTCCATTCTTTAACTGAAAATAGACACACATTGGATGAGAGCAATTTTATTACTTTAAAAAACTGTGGAAAGATAGCACATGAATCAAAGTGTTTTCGTACCGCTGAGCTGCCAGATCATTGCCCAAAGACAGTCATGGAAAAAGGTGTCATCGCTAGTGACTTCGGGGGCGATGCATATCGAGCATTCCTTAGTCAGTGATAGTTAGGAAGAGGAACAGTCGAGGACAGCATGGACCAATGCAGGCCCACGCTTCCCACTTTCACTCAGCTCAACATCAATACCTCACACTAATGTTTACAGTGGCACGCGTGTCAGGGTTCGAACCACATACCTCATCTTGTTTTCACAATGCTCAACATGCCATAACAAAATGTAATGAGAGCACGCACACATTCTCTCTCTTTCTCTCACCCACACACTGTATTTCTCTTCCTCACACACAGACAAATGAGTAAATAAATTCTCCCAGAGAAATTCATGCTAGATATATTCAAACTAAGATTTTTGTGAATTTTTACAATTTTTATTCCTGTTGTCACACTTTTGCCTCTAGTTTTTTATTTTTTAAGTATGTACCATATATGGACTTGAACATCTTAACTGGAAGTGCTGAGACAATGTCTCCCTTCGTGAGTATAGGAAAAATGTCATAGCTGAAAGAATGCAAAAGCATTATAAGGATGGATTACATTACGTACGATTATGGAATCGGGCCGAGTCTGTGCTTGTCTACTCCAGTCGTTTTGATCAAACCTAGTACATTAAAATGTAATAATTTATCCAACCACGACTTACAAATGAGGAGAACAATAGAAGCAATCAACAATATAGGGAAACAATATGCAAGTGCTGTGACTAGTGCCAGTTAGTCTAGCACAGTACACATAGCATGGTGTGTGTGTGTGTTTTTTTTTTTAAATAGACATATAGAATAGTAAGTGTTTGTATTAATGGGTCAAGTGTTGACAAGAAAAACGTGTTTTCAGCTGTTTCTTGAAAATTTCTAAAGACTCAGCAGCTCGTGTTGAGATAAGCAGGTCATTCCACCAGCATAGTAGTGAATGATGCTCCATGACTCAAATCTGATGTCATGTGGTGATCAGCCAATAGAAATCAAGCGTGGGGTCACAAAGCTTAAAGGCATAGTTCTCCCAAAACTGAAAATGTGCACCCTGATGTTGTTCCAAAAGAAGATAGTTTGAAAAATTATCCAAAACAAAGTGGAACTAACAAAAACAGAACAGAAAATGTTGTGTTCCTCCCAAATTGCAACCCAAAAAATAGCAGCAAAAACAAAATCAAATAGCAAAAATGTTTAAATTCAAGTGTCATATATCCCCCTATAGTCTGTTCCTGGTGTGTGATGATACCTACAGTACAGTAGTATATTTGAAATTGTTTCGGCTACTAAAAGTGAGGTAATGTGATGCAGTCTTTATGGTGTATTGCTCTTCTTTCGCTATAAATTTCCTACATTTCTTTCTCTTGTACTTCTCCTCATGGCACACTATCTAGTCTGCACCTGCAGTATTGCAACACTACAGCACTGTAGGAGGCATTTGCATCCTAAAGCTTCAATCAGTCTATCTATCTGGCCACTGACATTTTTCTTTTTTAATATTTCTCCTCAGTTCCCCCTTTTTTTCATCCCTCCTCATCTTCCTCTACCTCCCGGCCTATTCCTCTCATTCTTTCTATCGCTCTCTCAATGTAATTCTCACCTCCAGCAGCAGAGCGGCTGACTCACCCTCTGCCTTATTAAGCTCCTGCCAAATCTGAGAGATTAAACTGGAAGGGATGATGAGAGGGAGAACAGAAGGGATGGAGGGATGAATAGACAGAGGGAGCCCCTCCAGTACCTTACACGTTTAGTGACAAACTGGAGGTCACGTAGACAGCCATAAAACACTGGTATTTTCAGTGAGCCAATCTCGTTTTTTCGCCTGGCTCAGGTAACCGTATCTCATGCTACAGAGAAATGGCTGTGTTGGCTATATCTTTCTCACTGTCATTCTGTGTTTTCCCTTTACTCCTCAGTTTTTGATAAGGTCATCTGATGAGGATAGACAAATTTTGATAAATATCATGGACTCTTCAGAAAACTTTAATACTGATGGAAATGCCTTTTGCTTTCCATTTCGGATTTTTGGCAGCAGTTAAAAAAAAATAACCATAGATATCGGTGCAACCATGTTGAAGCATGCAAATTCACATTTGCCAACAAAACAGCAAAAGACTGCAAAAAGCAGTTTCCCGGTGTGTTGACCGATTTCAAAACACAGCATCATGAAGCTTCGAAGCGTTATTAATCAGTGAGTCGATTCAGCGGTTTGGATCGCCAAAGACGTATTTCAGCAGTTTGACACGCGATCCGAATCATGAATCGACTCGCTGATTCATAACGCTTCGAAGCTTCATGATGCCGTGTTTTGAAATCAAGTCATTACAAGTCGTTATTTAGTTTTTTTTTGCGCACAAAAACTACTCTCGTCGCTTCATAAAGTTATTGTAGAACCTGCACTGTAGTGAGATGGACTTTGTAACGACGTCTTTAGGACCTTTTATGGGTCTTGAGAGTGCACAGTGCATTGTGCCAATGGAGGCCTTTCTGAGCCATCGGAAAAGTCCCACATACACAGGTATTTTTATAACCAGAGTTTTTCCTCCTCCGTGTTCAGAAGATAAAGGGAGGACTTACGGGTGTCGAACGACATGAGGGGAAGTCATTAATGACAGAATTTTCATTTTTGGGTGAACTAACCCTTTAAGAGATTGCACTTTGTGCATTGGAAGCATTCAAATGTCTGTTTTGTATAGCTACCTCTGTAAAACAGGAAGTAATTTATTCAATTTATTCAAGTTGTAGCATATTACTTTTGTAAAGCTACAGAACTTGTTTGACTCAATGTTTTGTAAATTTGAGCCATGTGTTTATTAAGGTCTTCAATAAAACAAGATGAGAACTTAATATTCCCAGCACTTTCTGTGATGTAGTGCTTTTTTTCTCTTTTTCATCAAACCGCAGTTTTTGCAAGTTCCCGCAATTTCGTTGCATAAAATTGCATAAATATCCCGCATTTTCCATTGCATTGTTTAAGAAAACGTGCCGATTAATCAAGGATTTTTTCTGAAACCTACAATTCGCACATCTGCTACAATGGCGAAAAACTCGGATGTGTGTCTAATGTTACCTTTGAGTGCAGGTGAGGACACGTTCGAGCTGCATTCGGTGCAGTTGGAGTTGGAGTCGTTGGAGAAGCAGATTCGCGGCCTACTAGACAGACAAGCCGTGCTGAGAGAGCGACGAACAGCGCTTGAAACATTGCGCGCCGATGCTCTCAAGTCAGTGGATAGTAACCTTTTGACTCCGACCTCGTCTACTCCGCGTGTTTCTCTGCACAGGACCCAAGCACCCAGGACGCGATCATCATCCCTGGTTTCGTTCACTCTGGCACCGACACAGCACCATGGACCCTGGATGTTTCCACAGCGGAAGACGCGAGCCAGGACCAGAGCTAGGACCTCTCCGCCCCTCCCGGTCTTCGAGATCTCCACCCGGAACCGCTTCTCCCCTCTTCGCGAGACGGAACGCGACGCTGTGGTCATCGGTACTTCCATCGTCCGGCATGTTCACGCTACCTCAGGTAAAGGCAAGGTTATCGCTCACTGCTTTCCTGGTGCTCGTGTTCTCGATGTCGCTGCGCAGGTCCGAGATCCTGAACGGTGACGAGCGCATCGGAGCTGTCGTGCTGCAAGCGCGAACGAACGACACCCGGCTGCGGCAGATGGAGGTTCTGAAGAAGGATTACAGGAGTCTGGTCGAGACGGTGCGCAGAACATCGCCTGAAGCAACGATCATCGTGTCTGGACCACTTCCCACGTACCGACTAGGACATGAAAAGTTCAGTATATTATTTGCTCTAAATGAATGGTTAATGTCATGGTGTAATGAACAGAAGCTGCTCTTTGTAAATAATTGGAATCTGTTCTGGGAGCGACCTAGGCTCTTCCGTCCTGATGGCCTTCACCCCAGCAGAATCGGAGCGGCTCTTCTGTCGGACAACATCTCCAGGGCGTTGAACACAATATGACTAGTAAGTCAAAGTCCAAATCACAGTCTTTGCTGTCCTAACTTAATTGACATAAGTACCAATGTAGAACATTATATAGAAACTGTGTGTATTTCTCGTTTAGTGAGGTCAAACATTAAATCTACTGTAGGATCTAGGAAAAATCTAATTGTGATTAAACCAGAAAATCTCAATATTAGTGAACAAAAACTATTTCTAAAACTAGGTCTTCTAAACATTAGATCGCTCACACCTAAGGCGGTTATTGTAAATTAAATGGTCACAGATAATAGTTTCGATGTACTTTGCCTTACTGAAACCTGGCTTAAGCCAAATGATTATTTCGGTCTTAATGAGTCTACTCCACCAGGATACTGTTATAAGCATGAGCCCCGTCTGATTGGTCGTGGCGGCGGTGTTGCAACAATCTATAGAGATATTCTTAATGTTACTCAGAAAACAGGTCACAGGTTTAATTCGTTTGAAGTACTAGTGCTAAATGTTACGCTCTTAGATATAAGAAAAAAATCTGTATTATCTCTAGCCTTGGCTACTGTATATAGACCTCCAGGGCCCTATGCTGATTTCCTAAAAGAGTTTGCAGACTTTCTCTCAGATCTATTGGTCAACGTCGATAAAGCTTTAATTGTTGGAGATTTTAACATACACGTAGATAACACAAATGATGCGTTAGGGGCTGCATTTACAGATCTATTAAATTCCTTTGGGGTCAAGCAAAACGTCACTGGTCCCACTCATCGTCTTAATCACACACTAGATTGAATTATATCACATGGAACCAACCCAACCGATATAGATATTATACCGCAAAGTGATGATGTCACTGACCATTACATGGTAACTTGCATACTGCGTACTGCTGAAATCTGTCATGTTGCGCCACGTTATCGGCCAGGCAGAACAATCCTTCCAACCACTATAGATAGATTCTCAAATACCTTACCTGATCTGTCTCAGCTGCTAAGTGAACCCAAACAAACAGATGAACTAGAGGAAATGACTAGCAGTATGAGCACCATTTTCTCTAGTACATTAGAAATTGTTGCACCAATTAGATTAAAAAAGGTTAGAGAGAAAACTAAAGCACCATGGTACAACAGTGCTACACATGTTATCAAGAGAGAAACTCGTAACTTAGAGCGTAAATGGAAACAAACTAATTTAGAGGTCTTTAGAATCGCGTTGAAAGATAGTATGTCACGTTATAAAAAGGCCCTAAAAGCAGCCAGGGCTGAGCATCTCCGCAAACTAATAGAAAATAACCAAAATAATCCAAGGTTTTTATTTAACACTGTGGCTAGACTAACAAATAAACAATCATCGCCTGAGCAAAATATTCCGTTACAGTTTAGTAGTAATGATTTTATGAATTTCTTCACTGAGAAAATAGAAAGCATCAGAAACAAAATTGTAAATGTACAATCTTTAATGATGTCTTATGATTCAACCGCAATTTTCGCCCCTCAAGAACTACTACACCGCTTTACAACTATAGGACAGGAAGAGCTAAATAAACTTATCATTGCATCTAAACCAACAACATGTTTATTAGATCCAATACCCACTAAACTACTGAAAGAGTTGTTACCTGTAGTGGAAGAGCCTCTTCTCGATATTATTAACTCGTCTTTATCTTTAGGTCATGTTCCAAGAATATTCAAGTTGGCAGTCATAAAACCGTCTCAGGTTACGAATGTAACCATTGTTCCCTGAGAACAGGGAACGAGACGCTGCGTCAGCTTGACGCTACGGGGAACGCCTCCGGCGTGACAGGTGCCTGAAATCACAATACCAAAACGTCAATCCTATTGACCGGCGACAGCCTATGATGTCATCAAGGTGCGACCAGGAAGTATATAAGGGCGCCTTGCCAACATGACAGTATCAAATCGTCTGAAGGGACTGTTTTCAGCAGGCAGGCCCTGCGGCATGGCACAGCGACGCAGCGTCTCGTTCCCTGTTCTCAGGGAACAATGGTTACATTCGTAACCTGAGACGTTCCCTTTCGAAAGGGAACTCGCGCTGCGTCAGCTTGACGCTACGGGGAACGATATACCAACGCCGCCATGCCGACGGGAGTGCATGCCCACTGGCAGTGACAACTGTCAAGACAAGCAAATTCTACTGAGATGCCTGAACCACTCCCCTTCTGGTCACATTAGGCTGTCAGTGACAGCGCTCCCTACGGTCATAGCCCAAGCTATCGCCCAAGAAGGAACCTTCACACACATGAGGTCCTTCCCAGGCCCTGCTCGAAGGCCTGGAACCAGCCCATTCGACTTAGAAGGGGTTCCTTTAAGGGAACGTGGCAAGGGAACTACGAGGGAACCCTATGCCAGTCACTATTCGGGAGGTTCTCACCGAATGCCACCAGGGAGACCTGACCAGGTGACCCAGACTAATGTGGGACACGTAATACGGTCAACCCTGTCTGTACAGTACAGAGCCTCTGGTACTCGCCTCCGAAGAGGCATCCCGCTAGGGTGCTGCAAAAAAGGCAGTGACATCCACTAGCCAGATCTCAGAGACGGGTTATCCCGGAGAGCAGCTCTCAGCGAAGTGCTATATAACCCTTGCTAGCGAGGGGAGTTTAGCCGCTCGATCCTCGGATCTACCAAGCACCTACTTTAAAACGTGCTTAGGAGGCCAGAGGCCTTACAGGCTGATTATGCCAGGGAGGCCCCGAAGGGCCTACGACCCTTAACCAGCGCCAAGCGGCCGTAAGCTCATAGTAGACCCTCATACGAGAGGAGCTCATAAGCCTGCCTGGTAGGTAACCATGCAGTAGGCAAATTATGAAAGACCCCTCCCGTGGGGACCGCATAGCAGCAGTAACGTCTCGTCGTGCTAGGGTAAGAGCACCGCCTCCAGGTCTCGCAAACGGCCAGAGACCGGCGCCTGATAGCGGGTGACCACTAGCTGTCAGCGTAAAGCCAGTTGTGCGTTCCCACCCAGGGAACTCGTTCCTCAGGGAGGCCGAGAGGGGCCTCCACCTGATGACAGAACATGCCGCCCATAGCCAGAATGTGCTACTCATAGCACTCCATGGTCACCGCCTCAGCGGCTGCACTCAGGGAGGCCAGTTGTGGCCTACTACCTACTAGCACTCGTGCTAGCCATCCAGTGCCTACTAGCAGTTTGTACCAGCCGTCGAGGGACTTAATGCCAGTCGTGCCCCCTCGGGGGAGACCAGGCAGCGCCTGCTGACCACAGCAGGCCCTCAGGGAGGCCAATCGGGCCTACCATCTGAGTAAAGGTAAACCAAACCGGGAGCCTACCCCTCAGGGCGGCCTTAAAGAAGGCTGGCTGCTGCGCCTGGGCTGGCGGCAGCTGTCTGCTGCTGACAAAGCCTGGAAATCCAGATCACACCTGGGGACTCATCCCCAAGGAGACTAGCTGACGAAGTTACTGCTGATGTCAACACC
This sequence comes from Gobio gobio, assembly GCF_949357685.1. Taxonomy (NCBI): domain Eukaryota; kingdom Metazoa; phylum Chordata; class Actinopteri; order Cypriniformes; family Gobionidae; genus Gobio; species Gobio gobio. The sequence goes on from NC_137098.1 coordinate 46,564,437, forward strand.
AGTGGAGAAAAACCTCCAGGGCCCACTCGTGGGCCACGGCGTCGAGACTTCCTTGCAGGGAGGCCAGTTGACGCCTACTACCTGTTCTGAAGTCCAACTGCCCAGACTGCCCAAGCTGGCTACTAACAACCAGCTGGCTCCTACGCCCTGGGGCTGGCTCCATCCCAGAGGCAGCTAGGGACAACTTGCATCGCCGTGTCCTAGGGCCCCTAGGACGGCGCAGTCTCTCGGGCAGCGCCTACAAACATGGACCTAATCACATTGCCAACAGCAGTGTACTCAGCGAAAGTGCTTAAACAAAGACCCTCTAAAGCGAGGGGAGTACAACTTACGTCACCTGCCTCGGGGCGGCTGTCCTACTTTCCATGCAGCGGCCAACCATAAGTGCGAGGGCGTCAGCCATTGGCAATGCTCGGGCCTCAGGGGAGCATCCGACCAGAACCTCCACAGAGGTTTATCCGATGTTCAGTTCAACCCGAGCCCTAAAGGAGGTGGAGCAGAGACATAGAGCAAGGGTGAAACAATACCTTTTTTCATTTTAGAAAATATAGAACCCACCGGCCGAACATCCTCCAGGAAGAGGCCGGGGGCCGCCAAAAGATGGCGGCCACCAAGCTCTGAAAGGCGGAAAACGGCAGATAAAGTCTGATCGCAAACCAGCGAAAGACGCTTCACTCCGCCCCACGACCACTGGCAAAGTCGCTGTCTGCTGCAACACCCCGACTGCGTTACTCGTAACCCCAGAACGCAGAGAAGGGGGCGGGCCTTGGCCGGACGACTCTGTAACAAGAGGAGGCTGAAACAAGGATGCATAAACCACGCCATGTTCTTATAACAAAAGACAGGTCAGGGGCGAACAACCTCATAAAAGGGAACGCCCCCATCCTTGACAAAGCCTAGGCCAAGTGGTGCGACGTAAGACCGCACTAGATCCACTCAGGGCTCGGGAAAGAAATATTATCACCTCTAATATTACTCTGAGGCCCCGAAACCCCTTTTCCCAAAGCCCCGCAGAGCTGGGCGCAGATCTTACTACAGCTCGCGCACTAGCGCATACCCGGTCTTCAGCTACTTCCCACTTCTACGCTAGGAAAACACAGCTAGCCCTCTACACTACAAGCCCTCGGGCAAGAGCGCGAATTACTCACCCACATAGTGGGAAAAATAACACGGAGAGGCAGCAAGACTCAACTAGCAAAAGTGAGGCATACACACACAACCACATAATGTTGCAAAGAAGATCGTTCTTAGCTTACTCACGGGGAGCTGCAGGCCCTGCGAAATCCCGCGATGATCCAGAAGTTTTCCCCAGCACCCTCTCAGGGGAGCGACGGTTCAAAAGTCCTGAAAAACATAGTTTTGAAAATGTTTCGCCCTCATAGAGGGGACTCACCAATCGCTCCTAGCGGCGCGTCAAACCAGCCTTTTCTTTTTTTACTAAGCTAGTATCCGCCCGCCGCCCTGAGGGGGGCACTTCAACAAACAAACCAGGCGGGCCGTCAGAATCTTACATTTCCTGCTCATCATAGGCCCACCGGCCTGATGTAAAAGCGCCCGGGGAAAAGTCAGAGGAAGGGAAAAACAGCATTCATCTCCGCGCCCTCGGGGGCGGAGTCTGCTGCCTATGCTGTCGGTTGCCAGCCCCGGCTTCCCTCCTCTTCCGGTTGCGGGTGTCCCGCCCCCTCAGCGCCCCGCTCCTCCGCGGCGGGGGCGCTCGAGAGGCAACGCTGGCTCGCTGCTCCTGTCTCCAGCCCTCAGACTGAGACGGGAGAGGGACACCCGACCGCCTGGGCGCTGTCCCGGACCTCCGCGGTATACATGTCCTAAATGCCGCCGAACGCGCCCTCGCCTCTCTGAACTTTCCCACCACCGCTTCTACGGAGGTGCCGAAAAGCTCAGAGGGCGATACTGGGGCATCAAGGAGAAAGATTCTTTCTTTCCCCCCGATGTCCGCCAGGTTGAGCCACAGATGTCTCTCCGTGGCCACCATCGCCGCCATCGAGCGACCGATGGCGAAAGCAGTTTGCTTGGTGGCCCGGAGAGACAGATCCGTGGCCCGGCGCAGCTCGGCTACCGCCTCAGGGGTTAGTCCCACCCCCTGATCGAGGTCCCCCAGCAGGTCTGCCTGGTAAGCCTGTAACACTGCCATCGTGTGTAAGGCTGCCCCGGCATGACCCGCCGACATGTATGCCCTGCCGTTCAAGCGCGCGGTCGTCCTGAGAGGTTCAGACGGCAGGGTGGGAGTCCTTAATGTCGATAGCTGCCCGGAGGCGAGGTAGTTCGCAAACGCCTCGTCTACGGGCGGCAACGCCACATATCCAGCCTCGGGCAATCCCTCGACATCAGCGAAATTAGCCCGCTGATGTCGATGGATACGGGCTGAATAAGGTTTCTTCCATCCTTTCGCGATCTCTTGGTGGAGATCAGGAAAGAATGGAAGACTCCCGGGAGCTGGTTGGTCACGGGCGGGGAGATAACGGTCGTCCAACCTACTCGGACGCACGTCATCTCTCCTAACGCGCTGCCAGGGCAGCTGCAGTCTACCTGCAGCACGCTCCATGACCTCCAACAGCTCCCCATACATGGGACAGGATGGTTGAGAAGCCTCAGCCTCAGGCGCTTCATTCGCCTCCTCAACCATCCTCTGCTCAAATGGAAAAGCAGCAGACGAGGGGGAGGAACTCAAATCCTGCTCCTCCTCCGAGGTCTGCCCCTCGCGATCTGGCTCGTTGTCTGCCAACACTACACCGGTCTCCAGACGACGAGCCAGATCCAGCTGGGAACCCCAGGTCTGAAGCCGCCGCTCAGCCTCAGCACGAGCGGGGCCGTTCCCAGCTGCTGAGCTCTCTCCCCTCGAGAAGAGAGCCAGACGAGAGCGGAGCGTTCTCATGGGAAAACGCTCGCAGTTCGCACAGGATGCTCCCTCGAGAACATCCCGTGCGTGCTCTTCCCCCAGGCAGTATACACAAAGTGTGTGCGTGTCATCAGGTGTAAGGTACCTGGTACAGGGATCCACACACTTGCGGAAGTGGCGCTGCTTCTTGGCACACTTCATTCCTTGTTGACGCTTTTCTTCAAATGCGATAACAGGCAAAACAGTCACTGAAGACGAAGAGATACTGTCATGTTGGCAAGGCGCCCTTATATACTTCCTGGTCGCACCTTGATGACATCATAGGCTGTCGCCGGTCAATAGGATTGACGTTTTGGTATTGTGATTTCAGGCACCTGTCACGCCGGAGGCGTTCCCCGTAGCGTCAAGCTGACGCAGCGCGAGTTCCCTTTCGAAAGGGAACTCTCATTAAGAAGCCACAATTAGATCATAATAACCTAGCAAATTACAGACCAATTTCAAATCTTCCATTCATGTCTAAAATACTAGAAAAAGTTGTGTCCGCTCAATTGTGCTCTTTCTTGCAAGAAAATGATATCTATAAAAAATTTAAATCAGGATTCAGGCCGCATCATAGCACAGAAACCGCGCTCGTTAAAATCACAAATGATTTACTTCTAGCTTCTGACCAAGGCTGTATCTCAATACTAGTTCTACTCGATCTTAGTGCTGCGTTCGATACTATAGATCATAAAATACTATTAGATCGACTTCAAAATTACACTGGTGTTCAGGGACAGGCATTAAACTGGTTTAGATCGTACTTATCAGACCACTACCATTTTGTCTGTCTAAATGGGGAAAAATCAAAGATAACGTCAGTAGACTATGGGGTGCCGCAAGGATCCGTGCTAGGCCCTCTGCTATTCTCAATATATATGCTGCCACTTGGTAATATTATAAGAAAACATGGAATTAATTTCCACTGTTATGCTGATGACACTCAATTATATATTTCATCACGACCAGATGAAAACGCTAAATTATCTAAACTGACAGCGTGTGTTGAAGATATTAAATACTGGATGACGTGTAATTTTCTGCTATTATATTCAGATAAAACGGAGGTATTACTTATTGGTCCAAAAAACTGCCCACAAAACCTCTCACAATACAACTTTAACTTGGAAGGATGTCTTGTCACTTTATCCACTACAGTAAAAGACCTGGGTGTTATATTAGACCGCAACTTGTCTTTCGAAAATCATATTTCATATGTTACAAGAACGCATTTTTCCACCTTAGAAACATTGCTAAGCTACGTAACATGCTATCTATTTCTGATGCAGAAAAGTTAGTTCATGCATTCATGACCTCGAGACTAGATTACTGTAATGCTTTATTAGCTGGTTGTCCTGCATCATCAATGAACAAGCTACAGTTAGTCCAAAACGCAGCTGCTAGATTTCTTACTAGGTCAAGAAAATATGATCATATAACACCAATTTTATCATCTCTACACTGGTTACCTATTAAGTTCCGTATCAATTACAAAGTATTGCTACTGACCTATAAAGTCCTAAATGGTTTAGCTCCAGTGTTTTTAACGGATCTTCTATCGCCCTACAATCCATCGCGCTCTTTATGATCACTAAACTCGAGGCTTCTGGTCATTCCTAGGATATCTAAGTCCACTAAAGGAGGGAGGGCATTTTCACACTTAGCTCCTAAACTCTGGAATAGTCTTCCTGATATTGTTCGCGGTTCAGACTCGCTGTCCCAGTTTAAAACTAGATTAAAGACGCATCTCTTCAGCCAAGCATTCACATTATAATTACCTTTTATACTACAGTTAAATCGGATCAAAAGCATTAACCCTCAGAGCCCGACGGCATCGCCCACAACGTCACACGGCACCTCCGATAAATATCTATATTATTTCATGAAACTTTTATCGATTTTCTTACCGTTTTTTCCAGCAGAAAGCTAACGAGCTAGCCATCACGGGGGTGTCTTTAGTGTCTTTGTAGCCTTTACAGAAGGTTTTCTATCCAGCCTGGAACATGTGCATCTTTTTGGAGTTGTTCAGCAATAAATCAAAACGCTTACATCCAAGATATATCCACTTGATGTCCATAATTTATAAATTTTCCGTCATTTTTGCCGCTAGCGTAATGCTAGCTGCCATTTTGGATGAGGGTTTGACCAATGACAGGCTGATCCGTCATCCACGTTGGTGTGCGTCTTTACGCATGAACCACAGCTCTGTTATTGTGGAGAGAGAGAGACGCATGGCAATAGTGTTGATAAGAGAGAGAGAGAGAGACGCGCTGCAGTTTTGTGGAGAAAGTTTGAGGAAAAAGTTTGAGGAGAAAGTTTGAGGAGAAGTTCCTGATAGGAACTGTTTTGAGGCTTGGCACCAGTAAATATCCAAAATCCAAAGAGGCCAAAAGCGCCTGGACTTTTTTTGGAAAAATGTAAATAGTTTTGGTTCTGTATAAGTTATCATGTTTATTCCTGAGTTCCAGGACTCCAAAGACTTGAACAAACTGTTTTCCAGAGGAAATATGCTTAGCTTTTATTTATTTGTGTGTGTTTTCAAAAAATATTTGAGTGATTCAATTTCCGTTTTATGTTTTAATTTGTCTTTATGGTCCCATAACTTATTTTACATTCAGGTGACATCAATGCAACACAAATATACTGACAGTGCAACTTGTCTTGAAAAAAAAGAGGTGTGTCAATTGTCTGTGCACAACAGGGTTGATGTTTTACAAGCTTTTTTTAGTAAATAACACCAGGCGGAAAATTAATTGTAAAAATACCCTTAGGTCTTAAAGGGCCTGAACAGCAGCTATGCTAATTATTTCCCATCTGCTTTTCTGTTGTTATCTCGGGACACTATTCCCGAGGTAACTAGTTCGTCAGCTCCAGTTTGTATCCAGCCTCTCATGGAGACTTCAGATGCCCCAACACCTGTGATGAGACGACTCGACGCCTGTGAAGAGACAACTGAATGCCAGCGTTGTTATGGCCTAAATTAATACATGATTGATTAACTTATTCTAACATTTTTCTTTAACATTCTCTTTCTAACATTTTTCAATGTACATTTATGAAATGCACTTTCTGTAAAGCTGCTTTGAAACAATGTGTATTGTGAAAAGCGCTATACAAATAAATTTGAATTTAATTTAATTGAATTTTTGCCCGCAACAATCACAAAAAAAAGCCGCATTTTTCTGGAAGGACTGGCTAATAGTCTGTTCCCTCAGGATTGGTTCTTCAGGATGGGTTTCAGCTACATCCTGAATGCCATCCAGCTTTAAAACAGAAGATTCTGCCATTATTATCCCACCTTTTTTTCTATGAAGCACTGCAGACATTTTGAGAAATCTTTACAGTTATTTATTCATGATAGTTCATAGTGGCAAGTCATGTGCGATAAAAGACACCATAAAAAGCAATACTTTATTTAAAAAATACAGATTTCCAAAAAATATGTTCCATGAAAGGTTTGATGATATTTACGGCAAAACACCATTGTTCTTGCGTGTCATAATTAAAGTTTTTTTGTGTTTCTACTGCATTAGAGAAAAAATTTGATCATTCATAGATCAAAATATATATAGCATGGATATATTTATATATTAATATAAATATATAAAGATAATATAATATTAATATAGTTATTTATTTATTATTTTTTGTTTATTTATTATTATTGTTCCAAGTGAAAAAAAAGTTGGAATGAAAGGTTGAATAAATAAACAATGACATACATTTCATTTTTGGGCAAACTATTCTTTTGAATCTTTTTCAAGTCTGTTTTTCTTTCATATTTTATGATTTTACCCTTTTATGTCAGACATTCTGGGATTAAAAGAACAGGCAGTACACAGCAGACTGAACTGTGGGTCAGTTTTCAGCAAGGCAATGAACAGAACAGAATGCTGTGGTGAGATATGAGTTTAACAACAAACATAATGTAATTCAAGCTGCCATATGTTAGGTTATAGTTAAGCTTAAATAGTTAAGCATGATTTGTTTGGGATACATTAATAAAGACAGAGAATCAAGTTGGAAGCACATTTTTTAAGCCATTAGAAGAATGCCTCAAACACAGGCACTGTACAGTACGTGCACATTTATTTTTTGATAATAAACTTTTGAAAATAATATATTTACCTTATTATATTAAATGTATTGCTGGATTTGAATAATTTTAAAAGGAAATTGTCCCCCCTGCCCAGTTTTTCTCTGATTATCATTTTTCCCCCTCTTTTTCATAATCGAGGCATGTGCAGTAAAATAATTAGCATGGCGTAGTCCAGAGCTGAGCACAAGTGCTCTATAGTCTCTCCGGGTCTTTAATAAGGCTGGCCGATGAGTCATCAGCAGGGCCTGAAGGAGGGAGAGATGGGGAGAGGGATGCTGTTGCATATATCGCATACGAGTATCAGTTACAGATTTACTGCAGCTGCGTGGTTTGCTCGCACACTTCAGCACAGCTTAATTATGACAAGAGACATAATAGAGTGCAGACAGTTGCTCATTCAAGTGAATAGTGCAAATGAAACGTCTTGTACATTGGCTGGAAGCTTTGCAGCCACATTTCCAGACTTTCAAGTCATTTTAATGTTGCTGTCAGAACATGCCAGGGAATCACAAAATTATGCACAAACGCTGTCTTTATTGAACACTGATGTATCATAACTCTAATCGGGTTCCAGTTGACAACATGGGCTACCTCCAGAGACATGTTACTGTTATTTTTTACAATCAATCAATAATGATTTGCTGATTCACGTACTATTACAGAAGCAACCACACAAATATACCCGTACCAGATACCAACTATATTCACTTTGACACTATAGGAAGATGAAGCTGATACCGCCCCCTCTTAAAACAGGTCATATTTTTTGTGTTTATTGGGAGAAAGACAATCATAGAGGCTTAGAGTTAATGTTGAGCAAATTATGGCATTTTTCAGTTTTTTTGGAGATTGGAGGGTAAATGTGTTAAATTTATGCTCAAACTGACACTGAATCTACTTGCAAAACAGAACCATCTCCTTAACATCTTCTGCAAATTAAAGTCTTTGTATTTCAGCTGTAACACAGCACACAACAAATTAACAATGTAGTGGCTGTGAATCAGAACGCTGCTAAATAAATACCTCTTTTTTTTCAAAAGTCACACAATCCCTGCATGATTAGATTAGGCATGAAGCATAAATAGCCTTTCCGATTCTCCAAAATACATCTTGTATAGCCAAACAATTACTAGCAACTCTACAGCAACTCTCACATATGAAATGCAAAATGAATTTCCCTCATAAGCAATTTGCGTCACAACTTTACTCCCATTAAGATCGGTAATATAGGCTCGCTTCCTGCAGAATCTTGTGTGACTCAGGCCTTTCTGCTCACTGATCTTAGTATGAAGTCATGATCCAAGGTCAAAGATCACAAGCAGAGAAGCTCATTTGCTCACTCCCTTCCCCGCTACCTTCGCTCGGCACTCCCATGCTGTTGGTGTTTGTCTAATGAATGAATGAGTTGGAGTGCAAAGTGAAGTGTTAAAACATCCAAGGCAAGTGTCAGATCAAAGTGCCAATTAGGCCTGCCACATATCCTGAGCGCATAAATTATCACTTCTCCATACAGATCAGACTCAGCGCCACCAACAGCTCCCTGTGTATGCTGCACTGCCTGTGGGCCGTATAATGCAGCACACATGCTGATTCAAACCTATTACTCTGAATGACAAAATCTAGAGGTTAATTATAAATGCACTGCTCATTTTTAACAGATGTGGCTTGAGTATCTCTGACATTCAGCAACAATATTCAGAGCCATTACTCCTCTCAAGCCTTCCAGAGTGACTAGAGAGAGAAGCTTTTTCTCTGTCCAGTCAGCAGGTGTCAGTCAAACCAGAGTGTTAAAAGGAAGAAGGGAAGAGATGAGGGGAAAGAAACATGTGCAGCCTCTCGTCTCTGAAGCCCGTCATCTCATCCAAGAAAAAGCTCAGAGGGGCATGAACCTGAGGTGATGACGCACGGAAGTTGTACTTGTAATCCAGCCCATGCAGAAAAATCTGGCTGAAAAAAACAACAACAAAGGAAGAGTCATACCGCTCCGTTCTGCAAGCACAACTTTCTGCCACTCTCTTTCTCTCTTCTGCCTTTTAAAACAGACACAGTATAAAGCGTTCAGGCCTGGAGAGTTGCTTGAAAGAGCAGGGCATTAGACAGCATTTTTACACTGGCTGAGCTCTTGGTATTATCAGTTCCTATGACAGAACAGGGGCCCGAGACATCATTGACACATCAAATAAGAAGGATAGTCTTTTGGAAGGCACAGACATCTGCAATGCAGGAGAAAAAGTAGGTTCCTTAAAATATGAAGCCATCTGATTAGAAGCATGTGCAATTAAGTACCCATTATGGAGGACATGTCTCCCAATAATGATTATATAGTACTTTATATAGTACTACACACTGGTTGCTCGATAACAATTTAGCCCCTATTCAAAATAATTTCTCTTGTATGGGGTTCAATATAGAATCTACAAAATGCTCTAGTTCTTTTAGCTGTTGTAGTTTTTGTTGTAGTTTATCGTGAGTTAGTTTTACAGTGATATATAACTTCACATCAGATATGAATAATTATTTAAAATAATTATTAAACAATATCATTTTTTTGATTGCGCTTAGAAAACAAATGCTACAAGGAAAAATTTCTCTCTAGATGCAGACTTTTGAAATTGTTTTGATGTTTGATTTCAATGCATAACTGAAAAGTAAATTGCAGTGGAATGCAATTCAAATATATGATACAATATTTAAAAAATCCTCATAAATATTCATTAATATGATCAATACTTGAGTGTTGAGTGTGTCAACCAACAACACATTCTTATTCTCCCTTTGATCCAGCAAAAGAGTTCTGCATGTGCTACACTATTTATTTTCTTATAATCTGGCTCTTAAAGTTCTGTTTATCATAGAACATGCTGAAGTAATATTTAATGGGGTTTTTTTTCATATCATATCATCCCCTTGTCATTTAGTTTCCCCAACATTCTATTATTTTATCTGCTACTACGTGACAATCTATCAAATATTTGCTGGCCAGCATGGTGGTGGCCAATATTTTCATCTGTTCATGTTCAACGGAAAAATACAGTCAATTAGCTGCTGTTGTTACAACCCTGTGTAGTGCAGCAGGGAAGAGAAGATTCTGAGCTTCCACAAAGACAGGTTTATTTATAAGAAGATCACAGAACACCATACAAAGTAAACATAACAAACAAGAGCGGACAAGGAGTGCTGGGAGTGAGTTCAATATAAAGGGAGTGCAAATGACGAGGACAAGGTTTCACATTCAATTTCATTTCTACCATATTGGAGAGAAGTGTAGTAGCCCGTTGATCTGCAATTCGCGAGTCTTTAATGCAGAGACTCTCATGTGTTTGCAGTTTACATATAATGATGCATTTAAAAGTCAAATGGCCACACTTATCATTACAAAAGTTCACAATGCTGCTGCAGGTGAAATATAATGAGGATAACATTGAATAAATATATTTTCATCAGGTTAAATACTGATAATTGATCACTCAAGCCCCTTAATCTAATGCCGCGTTCCAGGCAACCCGTAACCCGTGTTTTTCCAGCCTTCTACCCGTGAAAGTGCACTGGAACGGCAGTCAAACCCGTGACTTCCCACCCGTGAACTCGTACTAGATCGATGTAGGCCTACTCTCAGTTACGAGATCTGACGTCACATAGCTCGCGAAACAACAATGACAGCCCCGTACATATGCGGTGTTTATGAAACAAATATACAATTAACGTTAGATAAAAGGTATAACAGCTTCTCTTGCCGTATGTGCCGTTTTTTCCCCTCCGTTTCCCTCAAATAAGCAAGTAAGCACCTTTGGCAATAGAAATGATTGTAAATTTAGCATAAGCCTCATACTGTTACAAACAGAGGTGACACGGATAACAAAGGCAGGTGAAAGCAGAGTTTATTGCTGAACCAGGAAGTGAGCAGACACTAACCAGTGCCTCCACTCCTCCAGTGCGAGCTTGATGGCGAGGAGCTCTCGGTTGCCGATGTCGTAGTTAACCTCCGCCGGGCTGAGCTTGCGGGAGAAGAAGGCACATGGATGGAGACGGCTGGGGTTCCCCTGCTGCTGAGATAGGACCCCACCCACCCCGGTGGTGGAGGCTTCCACTTCCACGACGAAGGGGATCTCGGAATCGGGATGAACCAAGAGGGGAGCTGTCGTGAAGGCATCCCTCAGGGTCTGGAAGGCTTGGGTGGCGGATGGGGTCCAGGACAGAGACTTGGGCTTGTTGCGGAGAAGGCTGGTGAGGGGACTGGCGATGGAGCTGTAGTTCTGAATGAAGCGTCGATAGAAATTGGAGAAACCCAGGAATCGTTGCAGTTCTTTTACGGTAGATGGGGTTGGCCAGGACCGGATGGCTTCCACCTTCCTCTCATCCATCCAGATGCCACTGTGATCGATGCTGTACCCGAGGAATTGCACTGAGGGCTGATGGAAGGAGCATTTCTCTGCCTTGAGGTAGAGCTGGTAGTTCCTCAGGCGTTGAAGGACCTCCGCAACGTGACGGCGATGGTCGGCCATGCTCCGGGAGTAGATCAAGATGTCATCAATGTAGACCAGTACGAACCTGTGGAGACACTCCCGGAGCACCTCATGTATGAAGTCCTGGAATACGGAGGGGGCGTTGGCGAGTCCATATGGCATCACCAGATATTCGTAGTGACCTGTGGGCGTGACAAAGGCGGTCTTCCACTCGTCCCCCTCACGTATCCGGATGAGGTTATACGCGCTGCGGAGGTTCAACTTCGTGAACACAGTGGCACCACGGATGTTCCAGGGCAGCTGGGACGAGAGGAAGGGGATCCCGGAATTTGACTGTAATGTTGTTCAATGATCGGTAGTCAATACAAGGCCGCAAGCCTCCGTCCTTCTTTGCCACGAAGAAGAAACTCGAAGCAGCAGGGGAGGTGGATGGACGGATGTAGCCTTGCTCCAGCACCTCCTTGATGTAATCCTCCATGGCCTTCTCCTCCGGAAGGGAAAGGGGATAGATTTTCCCCCTGGGCACTGGTTCACCTGGCAGCAGATCGATGGCGCAGTCCCATGGCCGATGGGGAGGCAGCTTGGAAGCCCGTTGGGGACAGAAGACGTCTCTGAAGGGGGCGTAACAGGCGGGGACATCCACCAATCGTCTCTCTACCGGACTCTCGATGGACGTGGCACAGACAGGGAGATCTTGGGGATGCGGAGAGGGACGAATCGGTGGAGATGGGAAGCAGTCCGGGAAGCAGCTGTCGCCCCACTTCAGGACTTCTCCCGTCTTCCAGGAGATAACTGGGTTGTGCTGCTCTAACCACGGGCGCCCCAAGATGATGTCAGCAGTGGATTCCTCCAGAACCAGCAGGTGTAGTCGCTCCATGTGGAGGATTCCGACTTGCACTCCGATGGGCTCAAAAACCTGCCTGGAACGCAGCATAAACCTCTCTACTTAACCGTCGGACTCGCACATCCGTCATGTTTGTAGTTTTTTAACACTTTTTATCCGCATTTGTTGGTCTAATCGAATCCTTGTCCAATATGCAATGGGTTGTGGGCAATATCAGCCGTTAGAGTGTGCGTCGATCTGCACTTCGAATTCTGACCGGAAATAGTAGACCATCCGGATATCTTTGGAATACTCTTTTCAACATACTACGATTTTGACATACTAATTCTATTTTTGAATACTATTTAGGGCAGATAGTATGCGAATTGGGACACAGCAATACAAAATGTACAGGGCTGGTGGTACTCCAGGACAGGTTTGAGAACCACTGCACTATGCAATATCACTGCAATGTGAGGAGTTTCAAGTACTGATTTCTAATATATATATATATATATATATATAATGGACCATCCTCTTTGTCCTAATCCTCTTTTTGGAATGAAAACCATTACCAACCAGATGATCAATAAGCTCTTTCTCCTGCTTTCGATAGCAAGCCCTTCCTCAGCACCATGGTCATCTCCTCATTCAAAGTCCTTCTGAGAAGAGTCACCCAGCCTCCTTGCAGTTCTTGGCACTCTCCTGCATTTGATTTGCTGAGCAGCAGGGCTTTGAGGCCTAACATAAAAAGCTAAACAAAATCTGCCACTGATGCTTTATTTACTTCCTGGACAGTTTGTCTTGGGTTGTTTGTTGTGATGTGAAGAAATGAGTCAGGATGAGTCCATACTGTGCATTTTCTGATGCTTTGCCATCTGCACATACATCTACACGTGAGCCATGAGTGGCACAAGGATTGAGATTTGAAGCAAGAAGAAATAATGATGGAACAATATAACTCAATTCTTTAGTGTTTCTCAAAATATCAAAACCATTGTCTACGGCTTAGAATGACAAGGATGGCACATTTTTGGTTTATCATTTTATAAAACCTACAGTACTCATTTTCTTCATCTTTAAAAATGTCTTTATTTTATGTTTTAATCAATGAGATTAATGAGATGTTTACACTCATGAAATACCCTTAAAAACTACAGTCCATTCATCACCATTATTTAACCATTTCATCCATATCCGACTCCTGGTGATTCTATGGGCCATATCTCGCCATACGCGAGAGACTGTCCATGAATTTTCTTGCCGATGATTTTTCCGGGATAGGTCGCCAGGTCTTTCCCCAACCCTCCCCATTACACCTCTGTGGACCAGACCAGTGGAAGCATCGGAGCAATCAGGTCTGGGACGCTGCCCATGTACATCACACAAGCATCACAACAACACACAAGCATTCACACCAACAGACAATTTAGCACCTCCAATTCACCTATACTGGCTGTTTTTTGAATTGTGGGGGAAATCGGAGCAGCCGGAGGAAACCCACAAAGACACAGGGAGATCATGCAAACTCCACACAAAAAGGCCTCCTGGCTTAGCCAGGACTCGACCCAGGGACATTCTTGCTGTGAGGCGACAGTACCCACCCAGCCATTTTGCAGACCAAATGCTACATTACTGAGCTAAAAGCTGAATGTGTGCAGTAAAATGGAAATTAAATAGTAAGAGAAATGTAAGAGGTTACACTATTGTGTGTGACGTTTATTTTGTTGTAATGGTTGACAGAGGTATATCACATGCACATTATGAGGGGGCCATATATGATTCATCCTCCCATGACTGTGCAGCTGTTACTCTGTTAATGATGTTTGGAAATGGAACCAGAAATAGCATGTATTACGTACAGTAAGCTTTCAACGGTAACATTGAATAGATTTTTATGGATTACACAGCTCCTTGTTTTACTTTCCTGAGGAAATTATTCCAGCACAATTAGAAACTGACTTTTGACTTATATTAGTCTTGCTGTCAGCACCCAGGCCATAGTTAATTAATAATTCACACAGTAATTAAGATTCAGATTAGAATTAGTGTCTCAAATAAGGGAACCAAATCAGGGCGCAGAACTCGCAGAGAGAATTTAGTTGAGTGCTGGATCTTTGTAATGGATGTCAGTATAGTCTATTTAAATATAGACTCATATAGATTAAAGGCCCACTGAAATCAAAATCAAGTTTTTTAGCTTTTAGTATGATTATCTTAGCCTTAAGGTTATGAATAAGCTGGTGTGTTCCAAAACAATGACAACATTTGCGTTTAGGAGATATAAGCATTCAAAACTTACAGTCTCTCACTTCCGTTAAAACGAATCACAGATTTTGATGACATCATCGCAGACTTCACCTTCTCATCAAATCTTCTGTCCAATCAAATGCGCTCTAGAATCTGAAGTCCCGGCCCCTGCATTATAAATAGACCCTGAACTGCGTCTGAAAACAGTCAGTTGTTCACGCATTTACTATTTTCTACATGGTGAAAGGCACATAGCGCACTATACATGCGATAGGAATCGATTCAGACGGTGTAAATATGCTTTCAGTTGAGGCAAATGAAGTCTGGGTTCATGATAGTTTCATGCGCACCGCAGCAGCGCACACACAGTCTAGAGCAGACCCGTTGACTACAGACACGAGAGTGCAGCGCAGATCATATGCGCGAGTCTGTGCAGACAACAAAACATATCGGACCCATTTAAATGCTGCACAGAATGCTGTATTTCAAAGAGATATGGAAGAGATTATGATGATAAACGGTTAGATTCGGAGGAAACTGGCTTTAAAAAAACAGAAAGGCTAGTCAAACTGTGGTAATAACGAAACGCTATTGGCTGTTTCAAAAAAGGGGAGGAGCTGCTAACAGCTGCAGCCGTTTTAGTTTAAATTACGTCAACACATTGAATAATGCTGCACAATCCAAGGCACCTCAGTGGGCCTTTAAATTTAAAGTGACTGGGAGGGGACATGTTCAGTTCACTCGTGGGAACGTGATCATATGTTGTGGCCACGAGATATTAATTTGTGGAAACGTCACATTAAAGTCATATAAGTCATAATTCGTGGCCACGAGATCATTTTGTCAAGGTAACAACATCCTTATTTCGTGGCCATACGATGTAGATGTAAAGTTGTGGCCTTGAGGCCCTATGTTGAGGGGAAGACATATTATCTACAACAAACTTAATTTAAATGCTTTCCGTCTATAGGCACCATCGCGCGCAATATAATAAAATTGGGGATATGTTAATATATTCAATTTTTAATTTCGCACTTTTTATTAATGGAAAAAATAACAATTATATACATATATATATATATATATATATATATATATATATATATATATATATATATATATATATATATATATATATATATATTGTGACAAGTCTCCCGAGCTCTCGTCAGCGTCGCCCTGGCACCAAACAACGATCACCTGCCAGCACTCAGCACGGGCCGGATTGGCACAGCTGCAGGCGATCACCACACCACATAAAGCACCGCACATGGGAACACCAGTCTGAGCACGAACACTCCATGAAGCAGCGCACTAACCTTTCTCTCTCTCTCAGACAGCAGCCTGTGACACTCTGGCCACCCAGACCCTCTGACGTCACCGCGAGTCACCACTGCACCACCGGGAAGAAGGAAGAACCGCGCACCAAAGACTTCACCTCACTGTTTGTTCACCTGCTCACAATAAACCCACCCTCCGGGGGCTTTTCACCTAGCACTGTGTTGCGTGATTCTTCACCCTGCCACAGTGGTGGAGAATGCGGGCAAGAGCGTGAAGAATCACCAACCATCCCCGGACTTTTACTTTGTTTTTTTTTCCCTGTTTCCCCAGTCACTCACGAAAACCCGGAAGTAGGGCGGCGTTCCTCCCCATCATGGAAGACCTGCTCAAATGCTTAACGGAAGTGAGTGCACGTCAGCAACAGATCGCTGAACACCTGGCAGCCCGTCAAGCATCGATAGAAGAAGAGTTCGCCGCCCTCCGCCTCTCCGCTGCCCAACGCGTTCCGCTTCCTGATCCGCGAGTCCGAGCAACCCAGCTGCTACCAAAACTAACGTCTCAAGATGATGTTGAATTATATCTGCAGATGTTCGAGACCACGGCGGTTCGAGAGAGCTGGGAACGAAGCGAGTGGGCGCGGGTCCTGGGACCCCTATTGTCTGGTGAAGCTCAAAGAGCATACTTTTCTCTTCCCGCTGAGTCGGCTGATAATTATGATGAACTTAAGAATGAAATCCTCGGACGTCTTGGGCTATCCGCCATCTCCGCAGCCCAGCTGTTCCATGAGTGGGAGTTCAAGCCTCGACGCCCAGCCCGCGCCCAAGCCGCAGAACTGTCGCGGCTCACACGTCACTGGTTGCTCGAGGGAACACCCACCGCGGGTCAGGTTGCGGAGCGCGTCACCGTGGACCGGATGCTCCGAGCTCTCCCACCGCCCACCCGGCGGGCGGTGGGAATGACAAATCCGGCAACCATCGCCGAGCTCGTTGAAGCCATCGAGTTGGCGGAGGCGGCGATGCACCGTGAGCCTGGGGAGCGAGCGCCGTCCTTCCCTCGGAGGGTGGTCCAGGAGCGACGCACGCCGGAAGGTACCCCGCGACCAGTACACAGGCCAGCGGCTCCCGGCCCCGTGGACGAACCGATGCCCACGGAGGAACCGGCCCCGCCAGCACGCGCATGGTTGGCTGGTTGCAGCCTGCATCAGGACCCACCCCGCGGGGCTCCACGAGCGGAGGTAAAAGTGAATGGACGGTCGGTCCTGGCCCTCTTGGATTCCGGGAGCTCGGTCAGTCTCGTCTAAGCCACCGTCCTCCCACCGCAGAAGGCCGTCAAAGCACAGCTCCCGATTACCTGCGTTCACGGCGACACTCGTCATGTTCCGGCCCGCCGAGTGACAATATCAGCGGGCCCTGGCGCCTGGCCAGTGGAGGTTGGCGTGTTGAAAGATCTTCCGGTTCCTGTGCTTCTTGGGCGGGACTGGCCGGGGTTCGAGGAGCTTCTTCGGGCCACCACGCAGCCAGCCAGCTGGGCCGGGAGCCGCCCCCATAGTCGTCGCCGCCGGAAGAGGAGCCACAACACCGCCCTGCTGGCGACAGACAGCGGGAGAGATGGTGAGTCCCCCTCCCCGGTTACTGACGTGTTCTTTTATGTCTTCCAACAGGTCCAGGGAGGGGGCTCGTTCGCGAAGGCCCAGCTGGAAGATGACCGGCTCAAGCATTGCTGGTCGCAGGTCCGGACAGTGGATGGCCACGAGCACCAACCAGCACCCCATCCTCTCCCGCACTTCGTCGTCAGGAACGGCCTGTTGTACTGTGTCGCCCAGCGAAGGGGGGAGGTAAAAGAACTGCTCGTGGTTCCCAAACCAAATGTGGAAATGGTCATGGAGCTAGCCCATAGCCATCCGATGGCCGGCCACCTGGGAACCGCCAACACCATCCAGCGCATCCGGGACCGTTTCCACTGGCCAGGCTTGGATGGAGAAGTGAAGCGGTTCTGCCAAGCCTGTCCCACCTGCCAGAGGACCGCGCCACGAGCACCTCCCCCCAGTCCGCTCATACCGCTGCCCATCCTCGGGGTACCTTTCGAGCGAATTGGAATGGACCTGGTGGGGCCGTTGCCGAAGTCTGCCCGTGGACATGAACACATCCTGGTGATTGTCGACTACGCCACCAGGTATCCAGAGGCACTTCCCCTACGGAAAGCCACGGCCAAAAACATCGTCAAGGAACTCTTCCTCCTCTGCACCCGAGTCGGCATCCCAGCGGAGATACTGACGGACCAAGGAACTCCCTTCATGTCCCGGCTAATGGCTGACCTCTGCCGGCTGCTGAAGGTGAAGCAGATCCGGACCACAGTATACCATCCGCAGACAGACGGCTTAGTAGAGCGCTTCAATCAAACCCTCAAGCAGATGCTCCGGCGAGTGGCCGCCGAAGATAAGCGAGACTGGGACCTGATGCTTCCATACGTCCTCTTCGGAGTCCGCGAAGTTCCCCAAGCCTCCTTGGGTTTCACCCCCTTCGAACTACTCTTCGGCCGCCAGCCACGGGGGCTCCTGGATGTGGCCCGGGAAGCCTGGGAACAGCAGCAGCCGGCACCTCTCCGCTCCGCCATCGAACACGTGAGGGAAATGCGTGAGCGGATCGAGAGGGTCATGCCATTAGTCCGGGAACACCTGACGAAGGCCCAGCAGAGCCAACGGCAGCTGTACGACCGGGCGGCTCAACCCCGCGAGTTCCAGCCCGGCGACAGGGTCATGGTGTTGGTCCCCACCTCCGCCTGCAAGTTTCTGGCGACCTGGCAGGGTCCGTTCACGGTCATAGAGCGAGTGGGTCCTGTCAACTACCGGCTGCGCCAGCCAGGCCGGAGGCGTGAAGAGCAGCTATATCATATTAACCTGTTGAAGAGGTGGGGACCAGAGACCAACTCAGCGCACTGGCCTCTGTCGAGCCCCCGTTCGTGGACGTGGGAACACAGCTGTCGGCCCCCCAGAAGACGGAGCTGGATCATCTGGTCCGTCAGTTCTCTGATGTGTTCTCCACACGTCCCGGGCAGACCAAAGTCATCCAGCACGACATCCGCACACCACCTGGCGTCATTGTGCGGCAGCGGCCCTACCGGGTCCCCGAGGCTCGGAGACAGGCCATCGAGGACGAGGTCGGTGAGATGCTGAAGTCGGGGGTAATCGAGCCATCACGCAGCCCCTGGTCCAGCCCCATCGTCATGGTCCCGAAGCCGGATGGCACCCTCCGCTTCTGTAATGACTTTCGCCGGCTCAACGAGGTCTCGGAGTTCGATGGCTACCCGATGCCCCAAGTGGACGAGCTGCTGGAGCGCCTGGGGAGGGCTCGGTATATTTCGACGCTCGACCTAACGAAAGGTTACTGGCAAGTTCCCCTCACCGACTCCGCCAAGGAGAAGACGGCGCTCTCATCACCCAGTGGGCACTGGCAATACCGAGTCCTCCCCTTCGGCCTGCACGGGGCCCCCGCTACGTTCCAGAGGATGATGGACATTCTTCTACGTCCCCACCAAGCGTACGCGGCAGCATACCTCGACGACGTAGTCATCCACTCCGAGACCTGGCAGGACCACCTGGAGCGGTTGCGGAGGGTGCTCCTGGAACTCCGGCGGGCTGGGCTAACCGCCAACCCCCGGAAATGCCATCTCGCCCTCGCCGAGGCTCAGTACCTGGGTTTCCGGGTGGGTAGAGGACTGATCCAGCCCCAGCAGAAGAAGATAGACGCCATCCTGTCGACGCCCCGCCCGGAGACCAAAACCCAGGTACGAGCCTTTTTGGGGTTGGCGGGGTACTATCGCTGTTTTATCCCCGACTTCTCCACCCTAGCATCTCCCCTGACAGACCTGACCAGGAAGGGGCAGCCGGAGAAGGTGCAGTGGGACAGCAGCCTGGACAGGACCTTCCGGAGGATCAAGACCGCCCTGACCACGGAGCCGGTCTTGCGGGCGCCGACTTCAACTGCCCCTTCCTGCTGCAGACGGATGCCTCGGACACGGGCCTGGGAGCGGTCCTTTCCCAGGTCCGCGAAGGTGAAGAGCATCCGGTCACGTACATCAGCCGTAAGCTGACCCCAGCCGAAACCAGGTATGCGGCGGTGGAGAAGGAAGCCCTGGCCATAAAGTGGGCAGTCCTGGAGCTCCGCTACTACCTGCTGGGACGCCGCTTCACCCTGATGACCGACCACGCCCCGCTGCAGTGGATGGCCCGAGCCAAGGACACCAACGCCAGGGTGACGCGGTGGTTCCTGGCGCTCCAGGACTTCCACTTTACGGTGGTACATCGGGCCGGGACGGCCAACTCCAACGCGGACGGACTCTCCAGGCTGTGGTCAGCTTACGCAGGTCTGTCAGGGCGCACTCCCCGCCCACCCCTATGTTCCCCAATGTGTGTGTCTAACTATCGTTACAGGACCAGAGCGACGCTTAGGGGGGGGAGTGTGACAAGTCTCCCGAGCTCTCGTCAGCGTCGCCCTGGCAACAAACAACGATCACCTGCCAGCACTCAGCACGGGCCGGATTGGCACAGCTGCAGGCGATCACCACACCACATAAAGCACCGCACATGGGAACACCAGTCTGAGCACGAACACTCCATGAAGCAGCGCATTAACCTTTCTCTCTCTCTCAGACAGCAGCCTGTGACACTCCGGCCACCCAGACCCTCTGACGTCACCGCGAGTCACCACTGCACCACCGGGAAGAAGGAAGCACCGCGCACCAAAGACTTCACCTCACTGTTTGTTCACCTGCTCACAATAAACCCACCCTCCGGGGGCTTTTCACCTAGCACTGTGTTGCGTGATTCTTCACCCTGCCACAATATATATTTGTCATGATTCACCAGTGAGAGTTCCCTTGATTACCACCTGAGGGCACTCCACCCGGACTGTCACTCCATCAAGGACTGCATCTCCCATAATCCTTTGCCCGGACGCATCGGCACTCATTGATTACATCCACATGTGTCTCATTACCTTGTTTATCTCACCCTATATACACCTGGTTATCTCATTCATTCATTGCGAAGTCTTGTTTGTTCTATAACTGCATTTCTGAGCGTTTTCCCTGGTTTCTTGTCTCTTGGTTTTGGATTACTTGCCTCTTGGTTTTGAATTACTTGCCTGTTCCGTGGAATACCCTTTTGCCTGTCTCTCCTGTCTTGTTTGCCTGTTTGGACTGCTTGCATGTGTATGACCTTTTGCCAGTTTTTTGACTACGATTGTGGATTATCCTTTAATAAAGCTGCGTTTGGATTCTCAGCCTTTGAGTCTCGGAGCAGTACGTTACAATATTATAGGCCTATCAATTTCTGATAATTCCATGTTGATATGGTCGTGCATTTAACTCGTGGCCATGAGAAATAGATATCGTTCCCTCAGCATATGAAGTCGTGGCCATGAGAAGAAAAAAAAAAACACGTTCCCTTAACATATGATCTCAAGGATCGCGTGGCCAAAACATAAGGATGTCTTTACCTCAACAAAATGATCTCGTAGCCTCGACTTATTATGACATTCCTGCGAGTTAATATGAAGTTCCCACAAATTAATATCTCGTAGCCAAGACATATAATCACTTTCCAAAGGACCACGACAAAACTAAGTGAATTGAACATGTCCCCTCCGGGTCACCGTAGAAATGATCTAGCTATGCAAACATCTTTGACAATTTGATAATCATAGAAAAGTTCAGGAATACAACTGAAAAGGATAGTTCACCCAAATATGAAAAATCTGTCATCATATACTCAACCTCATGTCACACCAAACCTGCATGACTTTCTGTCTTCTGAAGATACTTTGAAAAACAATATTTGACCTCACTAGCTTTGAGTGTATGGACAAAAAAAATCTAAATAACTTTTATATAACCATCCCTATATTTGTTTTATGATTTTCAATAGTCCTGGAGTGCAATGAAAGCTTCATTCACTGTAATCTTCTATAATAGTTATATATCACAGTGGATGTGTGAGTGAATGAATGGATAACGTACATGCCTAATAACATTTAGTCTTGTGACACTGAACATCTCCTGACAGCTCAATCCACTCAGCCTTCACCTCATCACAGCCTTTGCTAACAGCATGTCTGGTAAAACTTAAAGGCATTAATTCATTTTGGCACGCTCACAGTCCTTGATTGCATTTTTGACAACAGTTTGCATGAGATGGCTAGCTTAAACAGTGGCGCTTCCATACTGAGATGATTCAGTAGTTTATAGTGTGTTTTAGAAAATTACTCAGCAGTGTATGTCTGGTGTCTACAGAGGATAAGTGGGGCAGATCAGGTGGAGGTTATCACAGCGGGCTCCCACCATCTCAGCCACGCACTGTAATCAGTCTGCTGATGGGTCATAAAGGGCACTGTGCCCACTATTCCGCCTCTTTCCACTTGTAGCTGTGGAAATCACTATTGGATTACTTCTGACACAGATGTGCCTGCTCAGAAAGAGGATTGTCAGATTGCTGATAAAATATATTGAGGTTTCCTCATGTGATTCCATTCATTCCCTTTGATGCTGTACAGCTGTCATTTTGCTCTTAACCATAGATGGCGTGTTGTTGCTGGTGTTTAAAATTATTACATTTCATGTTATTATTTAATAATTACATTAATGTAATGTATATTTCAAAGATTTGTATTATTCATTATAACTTGTATGTCACTTTCTGTGGGATCAATCAGGCCTAATATGAATGCTATTAAGACATACTTCAGTTTAAAATAATAGGCCTGAATTATAATATGGGTAATTCAGATGTAACTCTTTGATTGGGATTCTGTAATTGTATTTGTCAATCTTTCAGCTACTAATCACAACAGCTAAACTGTCAAAAAAGACAGACAAAAGTCAAAAGTCAAGTCAAACTTTATTATAAAGCACAGTTGTACACAACCATAGTTGATCCATAGTGCTTTACAGTAAGAAAAGGGATCCAGTGATAAAGAGAGGCCCTGATGTTCAGAGGTAGACTGTTACAGAGCTTAGGGGGTCTGCAGAGAAAGTTTGATCTCCTTTTGATTTTCAGCGAAACAGAGGGACATACAAAAGTAATTGATAACATAATCTTAATGACCTACAGGCTGTGTATGAATGAGATCACAAATATAGTCCAGGGCCATTTTGTGCAGTGCATTGTACACAGAAAGAAGAATCTTAAAGTCAACTCTAAATTTGATCTCAATTTTACCAATGCAATGAGACAAGGACAGGAGAAATATTATCCATTTTCTTAGTTTCTGGAAACAGTCTGGCTGCTGAATTTTGAGTAACCAAGACAGGGTGGATTGACGTATAGGCCAACATACAACATACAAGTTACAGTAGTTCATTTGGGAAGACATTTTTGTATGAATCATTATTAGAAAGGAAGTGTTTTGGAAAAAGCTACTCTTAACAACCACATGTACATGCTTGTCAAATTGGAGCAGAGGATCAAAATAGAAAAGATTTATTGCATGACTGTGTAGGTTGTTACTTAAGGAGCCTAACTGTCTTTTAATGGAGTTGTCAGTAGCAACAGGACCTAGCAGAAGCACTTCAGTTTTATTTTCATTCAGTAGGAAATTACATAAAACATATATATATATATATATATATATATATATATATATATATATATATATATATATATATATATATATATATATATATATATATATATATATATATATAAAATAATAATAATAATACCAAAATATACATACACCACTGTTCAAAAGTTTGGGATCAGTAATATTTTTTTTCTTTTCAAAGAAATTAATACTTTTATTCAGTAAGGATACATTAAATTGATCAAAAGTGACAGTAAAGACAGTTACATTGTTACAAAAGATTTTTATTTAAAATATGCTGTTCTTTTGAACTTTCTATTCATCAAAGAATCCTGGAATAAATGTTTTTTAACGGTTTCCACAAAAATATTAAGCAACTGTTTTCAACATTGATAATAATAAGAAATGTTTACTTAAGCAGCAAATCAGCATATTAAAATGATTTCTGAAGGCAGCTGATCTCACTCAGCAACGAATAGGTTCTATTTAACGAGCGTTCCATAGCTGGCGCGGAAGCGCGCGTTTCAGCCTCCGCGTGTGAAGACCGACGTGGGTAAAGACATCTGTATTCGACTCTTCCTCTGCGCGACTCCTCCGAGGCAGGGACTCCGATAAGGCACCGAGTTATCTCCTTCTTCTCCCTTCTTCTTTCTTTCTTTCCTTCCTCTCTCTAACCATGTGCGTCCACTCCATCCCCGTTATCTCGCAACCACGACCCACTATTACACGTAGACGTAGACGGCACCGTAACACTGCTAATCTACTTCCTGTTCCCTCCTCCTCTAATGCCTCTCCGTCTCCTTTCTCTGTGGGGCTATGGAATTGTCAGTCAGCTGTCAATAAAGCTGACTTCATTCCTGCCTTTGCCACTCAATCCACCCTCAAAATCTTGGCCTTGACTGAGACCTGGATCCGTCCAGAAGACTCAGCAACACCTGCTGCTCTCTCTAATAACTTCTCTTTCTCCCACACCCCTCGCCAGACTGGGAGGGGTGGGGGCACGGGTCTTCTCATTTCTAACAATTGGAAATACTCATCTCACACAGCTCTTTGCGAAAACAACACATTTGAATATCATGCTATAACCCTTTCATCTCCCACTAAAATACATATTGTAGTCATTTACCGCCCCCCCAGGTCCACTGACCACCTTTGTTGATGAGCTAGATGTTCTGCTGTCCTCATTTCCAGAGGATGGCTGCCCACTCATAGTACTCGGCGACTTCAACATTCACCTGGACAAATCTTATGCTTCAGATTTCCACTCCCTCCTAGCTTCATTCGACCTCAAACGCCTCATCACGTCACATACCCACAAATCTGGTAACCAGCTGGACCTCATTTACACACGCAACTGCTCTACAGACAATATCTTGGTCAAACCTCTACACATCTCAGATCACTTTTTCATCACATTTAATCTTCAACTTACTACTCACACACCACCAGTTCCTCCACCAGTTACTTTCAGACGAAACCTGCGCTCACTCTCTCCTTCTCATCTTTCCTCTGCTGTCTCTTCCTCCCTTCCCTCATCCACACAATTCTCTTCTATGGATGTTAACACTGCAACTGACACTCTATGCTCCACCTTAACTTCATGTCTAGACAATATCTGCCCTCTTTCTTTTAGGCCAGCACGAGCTACTCCCTCTAACCCTTGGTTATCTGATGTTATTCGTGAACATCGGACAACACTCAGGGCAGCAGAGAGGAAATGGCATAAATCAAATCACCCATCAGATCTAGCTAAGTATCAGTCTTTGCTCTCATCCTTCTCGAATGAAGTACACGCAGCTAAATATTCTTATTTCCAAAACAAAATCAGCAGCACCTCAAACTCACGCACACTATTCAGAACATTCAACTCTCTGCTCTGTCCTCCTCCTCCACCCCCCACCACCTCCCTATCTCCAGCCGACTTTGCACAATTCTTCACAAACAAAACAACAACTATCAGCAATCAGTTCTCACCCCCCTACACTGTGGATTTTAGATCAGCCACTTCCACGACCGAACATACTCTCTCCTCATTTTCCACACTCACTGAGGCCGAAGTATCTAAACTTCTCCTCTCCAGCCATCCTACCACCTGTCCCCTCGATCCCATTCCCTCACACCTCCTTCAAGCCATCTCTCCTACTCTTCTTCCTGCACTCACACACATCATCAACACATCGCTCTGCACTGGCACTTTCCCTACCACTTTCAAGCAGGCACGGGTAACTCCACTGCTTAAGAAACCCACTTTAAACGCATCACTCATAGATAACTACAGACCTGTCTCTCTCCTGCCATTCATAGCAAAAACTCTTGAACGAGTTGTTTTCAACCAGGTTTCATCCTTCCTCTCACAGAATAACCAGCTGGACTCGAACCAATCCGGTTTCAAAAGGGGCCACTCCACAGAGACTGCACTACTGTCGGTCACTGAAGCCCTGCGGATAGCTAAAGCTGAGTCCAAATCATCAGTCCTTGTCCTCCTTGATCTATCTGCTGCCTTTGACACGGTAAATCATCATATTCTTCTGTCCACCCTCTCATCACTGGGCATCACAGGGACTCCGCTCCATTGGTTTGAATCTTATCTCACAGGTAGGTCCTTCAAGGTTGCCTGGAGAGGAGAGGAATCCCAAGCGCATCAACTGACCACGGGGGTTCCTCAGGGCTCAGTGCTTGGACCTCTCCTTTTCTCCATTTACACTACTTCATTAGGTCCCATCATACAGGCACATGGCTTCTCATATCACTGCTATGCTGATGACACTCAGCTCTACCTTTCATTCCAACCAGACGACCCCACAGTAGCTGCACGAATCTCCGGCTGTCTGGCTGACATCTCTGCATGGATGAGTAAAAATCACCTACAGCTCAACCTGGCAAAGACTGAGTTCCTCATCTTTCCCGCCAGTCCCACTATGCAACATGACTTCACCATCCAGCTAGGTGCATCCCTGATCTCCCCTTCAAAATCAGTCAGAAATCTTGGAGTTACATTTGATGACCAGTTGTCCTTCAGAGATCACATTGCTAAGACAGCTCGCTCTTGCAGGTTTGCGCTCTACAACATCAGGAAGATCAGTTCCTAACAGAACACGCAACACAGCTTCTTGTCCAGGCCCTGGTTATTTCTAGACTTGACTACTGCAATGCGCTTCTGGCTGGACTCCCCTCTTGTGCGATCCAAACACTTCGAATGATCCAGAATGCAGCGGCACGTCTGGTCTTCAACGAGCCCAAAAGGACCCACGTCACACCACTCTTCATCTCTCTGCACTGGCTACCACTCACTGCTCGCATCAAGTTTAAGTCGCTGACGCTTGCCTACAGAGCCACCACGCACTCAGCTCCTGCATACTTTGACTCGATTCTACGTCGTCACACCCCCACCAGAAGCCTTCGTTCAGCTAAGGAGCGAAGGCTTGTGGTACCATCACAGAGAGGCAAAAAATCCCTCTCCAGAACATTTTCATTCAACGTTCCCAGCTGGTGGAATGATCTGCCCACGCCATCCGAAATGCGGATTCATTGACAACATTCAAAAGTCAACTAAAAACTCATCTCTTCCGTGAGCACTTAACCTCCTAAAAAAAAAAAAAACTTTCCTTTCCTCTTTTCCTCCTCTTTCCCGCCCTACTCTAGCCTATGCTACACTGAGAAATGTACACGGACCAAGTATTTCAGGCACTTGTTGCGCTCACTCGACTCTTCACGACCAATCGCTTATTGTACCCCCAAGTTGTAAGTCGCTTTGGATAAAAGCGTCTGCTAAATGCATAAATGTAAATGTAAATGTAAATGAAGGATCATGTGACACTGATGATTGGAGTAATGGCTGCTAAAAATTCAGCTTTGCCATCACAAGAATAAATTACATTTTAAAATGTTTTCAAATAGAAAACAGTTATTTAAAACTGTGATAATATTTCACAATATTACTTTTTTTACGACATTTTACGTCGGTCATTACCTCTACTTACCACATGATGGAACCATCTCCCGAATTCCGAACCTCGGTTCCACCTTGTTACCCTCATCAGTCAAAGTATTTAAGGACCTGAACATCCCCTCTAGCTTTTCAAAGTCTTGTATCTTGTGAGTGCATTACTGAGCATTATTCCCACTGCCGTGTTTGCTATGTATTATCTTTCTTAACTAGTGTTTAACCCTTTGCCTCTTGTTCTGGATTTGTTTTCCTTATTGGACTGTCTTACTGGTTTGAAACCTCGCCTGTCTTACAACCTTGTCTTCATATTTGCCTATTAAATACTCTGTACATAGATTCCAATCTGCCTCCAGAGTCTTTCTCATTACAGAAGACTTCGCCATCAACCGATCCCGCAGCACCACTATAAGCTAAGTTGTTTGTCCCCCGCCATGGATGAAGTTCTCAGCCATCTGAACCAACAGTCCACCACCTCAGGGATGGTGTCTTCCAACAACACAACACCAGTGCTCCACCGGCTGTATCCACCACTGTTAATCCTTGCATCACTCTCCTGGAACATTTTAATGGCACCCCTGGAAGCTGCAGAGGATTCCTACTCCTGTGCTTACTTTATTTTGCTCAGCAGCCATGACGCCTGAGTATGCACACCACTTTTGCACACTGGCTGCTCAAAGCACCCTGACCTCCCTGTCTGCTGGCCCTTGTGCTATTGGGGCCTTTGATCTCTGTGGGGAACTTGGCCACTTCTTTTCTGCCTGCTTGAGCCATTGTGCATCTCCAGCTTCCATATACACACATCGGTAAGTTCAGTATACAAAACCTCTGCTCAAGTGAAAGCGCTCAAATAACCCTCTTCTGGTCTTCTTCATCCCTTGTACATAGCTTACCGGCTGTGGTCTCACCTAGGTGTTGACCTCCCTCCCTTTCAGTGTAACACCACCATTCTGGTAATCATCTGCCCTTTCTCTAAAGCTTGTTGCCTCATTCTCCACTGCAAGCTACCTTCAGCGATGGAAACTGCCGTAGCTCACTTCCGCTGTATTTTGCTTCTTTGGCCTACCAGAATACATCATCTCAGATCGAGGACCCCAATTAATTTATCGAGTCTGGAAAGTTTTCTGTGAACTCCTCAACATTAACATCAGCCTCAAGTCTGGGTTTCACCCACAGTCCAATGGGCAGGTAGAGCATCTCAACCAGGAGATTGGCTGGTTCCTATGAACCTACTGTAGCCAAATACAACATGATTGGACTTGTTTCTTACCCTGGGCAGAGTATGCAAACCCTCCATGGGCATGACCCCGTTTGAGTGGGTACTAGGACTCTACCCCCCATCCCCCTGACCCCTGCCATTCCCTAGTCTGGAGAATCAGCAAATCTTCCATCTGTGGACCAGACCAGTGGATGCATCGGAGCAATCAGGTCTGGGATGCTGCCCATGTACATTTGCAACAAGCTGTCCTTCAACAAATGATCCAGGTGGATCTGCGTTGGCGCCCCTTTCCTATGCTTCGCCCGGGACAAAAGGTCTGCCTGTCTACCGGTGACCTCTGGCTCCAGCTCCCATGCAAGAAACTCAGTCCCAGGTATGTCAGCCCTTTCAAAATCATCAGTCAGATTAACCCTGTAACATACAAACCACCGCATCTCTTTAAAAAAAACCTTGTGAAGCGCAAAGCTGATAGTGTGCCAATCGTAGGGAGGGGGTTAGTTGCTGGAACGGGTGGGCTTCTCGCATCACTGGACAGGAGTTTGATGCTCATAGTATCGGATGAGTAAGCCTCACTGGTAGTTGGCTGGGGATGGTCGCACCTGGGCAAGCTCCTGCGGGAGTGGGGGAGATAACACTGTTGAGGCAGTGAAAGCCAGCTGGACGGAGAAATGGAGCTCTTGCAGGAGCAGAGGAGATAACACTGTTGCAGTGGAGGCAGCTTGCCAACTTGCATTCCAACTATTAAACAAGCAAGTTGGACAGAGAAATGGAGCTCCTGTGGGAGTGGTGGAGATAACACTGCTGGGGCAGAGAAAGCAAGCTGACAGTGAATGTAAATTTATTTCCACTAATTAGTGGACTGATGTTGATGTATGTTTGGGTGTGAGAACAAGCTTAAGCTAAGAAATTAGCTGATAAGGGTTTGATGAGCTTCTTTGGTGTGGTAGTGAGAGGATTAAATGTAGCTTGTGAAAGCCTCAGATGACCATCTACCAAGTGTTTGAATCTGATGCTGGTGGAGGCCTTTTTGGCCAGCTGTGGTTGCATGCAGTTAAGTAGGATAGGATTATTCCAGGGAAGATGGCGTGACGAATGTGTGGTTTATCAACTCTGAATATTAAGGTGCTGGGATTGGGATTGGGTCTGCTTCTGATGTCAGCAGCCTGAATGTCTGAAAAGCAAAATGAGAGAGAGAGTCCGCTATTTCATTTTTGGACCCGGTAGCATGTTTGGCAGTTATGATGAATTGATCACAGGCTGAAATACATATAAAGCGTCTTAGGGGAGGCATCAATGCAGCAGAGTTTGGTGTAGGGCAGCGCTCAGTCCACTTTCAGGGTCTGAAAATTCCTTTATGATGGCCTGTTTCAGCTGCTGGTAGTCCAAGTGGATGTTTCCTGGCTGCCGAGCCAGAAAGCGTCGCAACTCTGGGCTGGATGTAATCCAGAGCAGATAGAGTCTATCTTGGTGGTTCACACTCGCTTAAGACTGCAGGTAAAGGTCAATGTCTCGTAGGTAGGCATGGACGTCGTGGTCTCCTGCAAGCTTTGGTGTGAATGCAGGGATGTGTCTGGCCATTTGCTTGAGGTCTTTAGGAGTCACTTCACGTGCCATTTCAGCGTTTGTCTGAATTAATCCGTTTCCTTCTGCGGCTGCAGAGGCTTTAAGGAAACTGGCTGGTGAAAAGTTAAGCAGAGGGCTTTGGCTCCTCCCCCCTTTTGCGTCGGTGCGTAGGGCTAGGGGTGAAGTTCAGCAGGATACATCTTTCTTGCGGGGTTCATTTGCAGTTGGTTGGGTCATTTTGGTTCTTTTCGGACCACATCGAGCTCGTCGTTAATGCTGCAGAATTGCTGAGTCAGTGTTTGAACTTCAGCTTCTGGCTGCACGTAGATGGTCTCCAAGGGCCACACTGGCTGTTTTTAACATAAGGCTGTTGAGTCTTTGTGTGAAACAGCGCTCTTTCAAAGTCTTGTACGGTGGCGTTATCCAGCTGCTCTTGGTACCCAGCAGCTGTCAGAGGCTCCTGAAGACCAGTGATCTCCTGGGGGATGGGTCCATAGACCTCGAGTGAGTTTTAAAGATTAGTTGTTAAATTGGACAAATAATTGTTTGCATAGTTTGCAAATCTGCCAGAATCATTTTAGGGCATGGAAACTGCATGTTTAAAATGTTTAAATATTGCAACAGAGAATTTATAATTTAAAATTAACTACCAGAAAAATCAAACAAGTGCTGCACTGTGATAAATGCCATTTGGCCAAACAAACAAACATCTCTCTCTCTCTCTCTCTCTCTCTCTCTCTCTCTCTCTCTCTCTCTCTCTCTCACACACACACACACAAACACACACACACACACACACACACACACACACACACACACACACACACACACACACAGACAGGGATATGAGTGGTGCATGAGCAAGGATCTCATATTGATTTATATGAGGAAAAACAACTTGAGCTCTGCAGATGCTGGAATTTGCATTCAAAGCTGACATTTCATACCCACTGGTTAAACATACAAATAACACAGTGAAATTGAAAACTTTTCTGTATGATAATTAAATCAAGTATGGTGAATATCTTATTATTTGCGGTAACCCTGTTTTAATGAGACAGTGAGGGGGGAAAGTGTGAGAGAGAGAAATTATTAATTTATTTCAACTTTACCTTTGGACTACAATGGTCCCCTGAGCCTATGAATCAGAGTATGACTCATCTTCATTTAGAAAATGCTCCACATCAGCATTAAGAAATGGGCTTTGTGGAATGAATGTAAGTCTCCGACTAATTACGTTCAAATCTTAGCTTTGTGATACAGCGGCACTGCAATTCACTATGCAACTGCTGCAATCATTACAAAAACACTACATGATGATCTTTCCAGTGGGGCAGACTGGTCCACATCTGTGGGAGGGTGAGTAGGCAGGGTCTTAATTGATACAATGATACAATGGTGATACAATGCAAATGAGTACCATTGAACCTCATCTTCTTTTGGCCAGGATATCTATCAGGCTGTCCGTTAAATTAGATACTGGACAAATGTTTTGAAGGATTTTTATGCTAGGTATGGCTTTGTAAAAACAATGATTTACCTATAGACGTTGTTCCCTTTCCAATGGGAACTCACATTGCATCCTCTAGAGCAGTGGTTCTCAAATCTGTCCTGGGGACCCCTCACCAGTGCACATTTCGCATGTCTTCCTCATCTAACACACCTGATTCAAATCATCAGCTCATTAGTAGAGACTGCAAGACTTGAATGTGGTGTGTTAGATGAGGGAGACATACAAAATGTGCACTGGTGAGGGGTCCCCAGGACAGGTTTGAGAACCACTGCTTTAGAGGACACTTTGAGGAATGTCTCCAGTGTGACTGTTGTCTGAATCACGTATTTAAACGTGACAATGTCATTAGACGACCAACTGGTGTGACCATGAGCATAAAAGGGCACCTGTAGACGTTGTCAATTTCTTTTGACTTCAGGATCCGTTTGTTTGCGAACGTGAATATCATCTGGCGCACTTTGTGCATTAGTTTAGTTCTATAAGTAGCTGAATGCACGCATTGTGAGGATTTCTCAATTCAAAGTTCCATTGACTTCGTCCCTATTCTCTACGGATGTGGGACGTGCGTTTGGGTGACTCGTTGATGTGCTGGGTAAGATGCATTCGCAAAACTATCTACAGAGACAGGTAAGGAGCTTGTCTTCTCTGTTTTCTTCTAAAAGAGATAGTAGTTAGTATTTGCATGAGCGGATTCGGCTCTCAAGGGAGTTGAAGGCACTTATAGCGATGCATTTGTAGCTGTTCTCATATGACTCTTTTTAGAGTGACAGAATCTGGCATTTGTAGTAACTTAGCGCACTTAAATCCAGAGGGAGTTAAATGTGTGTTGTGTGTGGATGTTGCTGTGATTTGTTCCACCCAGGCTCCAACCTGCTATCATGAGAGTTAAGCACCTACTCTCTGTGGCTCAGGTCCCGCGGCTGTCATTGCAGTGAGGCAGGATCTTGTGCGAGGGTTGTAGGCAGAGTGAGGGAGGAGTCAAACAGGAATATTTTTGTTTAAGCTCTTCATGCTAGCTCTGGTACTGATTCATTTGCTAGATCTAATTCTGAGAAATTAGACACAGAATTAAGGTTGAAGCTGTCTCCACTTGAGTATGGGTCCTTTAAGTAGGCAGCTCCCTTATGTTCTCTTAAGTTGTAGCCTAGAGGCTGGTGTTTAAGCAGGTGGCTAAGGCCTCCGCTCTCCTGAGCTCCACCTAGACAGTGACATTAAGTGTGTCGGCTCTCTGCGGGCTGCTGTGATAAGCTGACTTTAAGGTTTCGTATGGTTTGGCAGTTCTCATTCTTGAGAGTCATTCTTCTGAGGCTTCCACTTACCTGATCTCCGTCTGGACAGTGACATCAAGTATGTTGGCTCTCTGTTGGCTGCTGTGAGAAGCTGTCCTTAAGGTGGAGTGTAGTTTGGCCTCCTCTCGCTTAAGAGAATCGTTCTGCTGAAGCCTCTGCTCACCTGAGCTCCAGCTAGACTAACATCAAGTGTGTCAGCCCTCTGTGATGCTGCCTTATTAAACTGTCTTTGAGGTTGAGTATGGTTGGCCTCCACTCACTATAGAGAGTTGTTCTGCTGAGGCCTCGCTCATCTGAGCTCTATTTTGACAGTCACATTGAGTGTGACATTTTAAGTTGTGGGCATAATGATTACAATATATGGAACATTTAGCATTGGTGCATGTTGATTCGGAGTTTGCATCATCTGAAGTCCACGCACGAGTTGGATAATCATAATGTCCTCTTATGATAACTTTGGGGCATGTTTGATATGCTGATGTTTCAAGGTAGTAGCTAGCTCCCCCCGATTTGGGGTTATATAAGCCCTTGTGGTAATGAAGTAGCTGTCTCCCCCAGAATTTGGGTCCCCTAAGCAGGAGACCCCTTCATTTATCTATGGGAAACTGCCTTCCCTGTTTTGGGTTCTTTTAATAGGCAGCTTCTTAAAACTAAGCATATTCACAAGGTCGTAGCTGCCTCCCCATATAGTGGGTTCTTAAGCAGACCTTGTGTTAGCAGTGAAGTAGAAACTGCTTCCCCGACTCTGGGCCCCTAAGCAGGCAGTTTCCTTGTGTGCTCCGGAGATCGATAGCTTGTTTGAGCTTGGGCCTCCCATTTGGGGTTCTGTATGTAGGTCCTATGTTCACACAAGAGAGCTCGAGATGGTCCCCAGACTGCAGGGGCTATCGTGGAGTGTACCCTCCCCGTTTCTGGGA
This sequence comes from Gobio gobio, assembly GCF_949357685.1. Taxonomy (NCBI): domain Eukaryota; kingdom Metazoa; phylum Chordata; class Actinopteri; order Cypriniformes; family Gobionidae; genus Gobio; species Gobio gobio. The sequence goes on from NC_137098.1 coordinate 46,598,267, forward strand.
TATCTTCTCTTGGGTCATCCACGCTCTGTTCCGGCTCAGACAGACTTCAGAGACTATAGCATGTCTAACACTTTGCAGCCGTTTTCTAGTTTCCTCTAATAGGCATTCCCTTATAGGTTTTCTTTATTAGGGTCTATCATCCCTGTTTTTAGCCTAGTCAAGTTGGGGATCACTCACAGTCATGAGCATAGGACTCCCCTCATTCAGAGTGTCTTTCTACTGAGTCCGCACCTTCCCAGAGAACCTATCGCTGGCGAGAAGTGTTTTTTGCCTGAGCTTTGCATCCCTTCTCACTGGTTTAGCAACTTTAATTCAGGAGTGCTGGCCTTGCCAGATGCTGACCATAGGTCAGACAGGGTAGGAGCATTTAAAACGCTCCACTGTGATGTTTAGCGGTTGAACCAGATCTCTCTCTCTCTCTCTCTCTCTCTCTCTCTCTATATATATATATATATATATATATATATATATATAGAGAGAGAGAGAGAGGCCAGCAGTTCGTGCAGACCGTATTTTATAGATACATATGTGTGTGCATGCGTGGTGCTCAATAAATAACAAACTGACAATAAACTATACAAAAAGTTCTGATACATGGAGTGCTGAGCCGTTGCGTGTACACGCGCCACCATCTTGGCATCTTCAAAACATGCTTGTACTTGTCTATATATTTAGACGTACTTATCACACAGATGTTTTATAATGTTATACATCAGATGCTTTTCTACAACAGTTAACCAAAAGTTCAGTTAAGACATTACAGATAACGTACAAATAAAGATACTTTTAGATGTTTAATTGCTATTTTGAGCATTGGGATCGCTAGACGAGGGCTTTATGAATGAATTTTTGTGAAAACCTGTTGTGAACTTCAGTTGTTTCTTGAAGAAGAGACCAGGAGACGTTGGATCAAGACAGAAGTGATTCTTTTAATGAGAACTCTCTGTGCTGCAGGTCGTCCGAAAACAGTCTGATTTAACAGTATACCTGATAGGTTATATACATTCCAAAGGGGGAGGGGTTATACAGCAGAGGAGACATTCAAACAAAGGAATGCATATGTTGTGTAGGTAAAGGACACACCCTACTATGAAATCCCTACCAGTCCCATTGAATCAGCATAGCTATTCGCATGCTAATGCTGGCCAGGAACTCCAATTCCAAGAGCCATCCCAGAGCCATTAAAGACAAAAGGGGCAACGTCTGGGCTCCCAAAGGTGGACTCTCAGTGATCTGACTCATTTAAAACACAATAGAGAAAAAAAGGTCTGGCAGGAAAGGAGACTCTTACTAAAGCCTTTGAAATCAGTAAAACAGGTCTGTAAGATGTGCGTAGCAGACTAATTCATCTGATATCATCATTTTTACCTAAAATGCTAAATGCAATGTACTTTCTAAAATTTGTAACCCCACAAACCTCAAAATCAACCAAAATTTACATTCTTCACTTGTTTTGCCTGTAGCTCGAAATTATACTGTGCAGATTCCGACTACTTTTGCCAACTCTTGTCACATATACACTATATTGCCAAAAGTATTGGGACATCCCTCCAAATCACTGAACTCAGGTATTCCAATCACTTCCATGGCTACAGGTGTATAAAATCAAGCACCTAGGCATGCAGACTGATTATACAAACATTTGTGAAAGAATGGGTTGCTTTCTGGAGCTCAGTGAATTCAAGCGTGGTACCGTAATAGGTTGCCACCTGTGTAGTAAGTCTATTTGTGAAATTTCCTCACTACCAAATATTCCACAGTCAACTGTTAGTGGTATTATAACAAAGTGGAAGCAATTGGGAACAACAGCAACTAGGCCATGTAAAATCACAGAGCGTGGTCCGTGCATGCTGAGGCGCCAGTGCGCAGAAGTCGCCAACTTTCTGCAGAGTCAATAGCTACAGACTTCCAAACTTCGTGTGGCCTTAAGATTAGCTCAAGAACAATGCATAGAGAGCTTCATAGAATGGGTTTCCATGGCCGAGCAGTTGCATCCAAGCCTTACATGACCAAGTGCAATGCAAAGCATTGGATGCAGTGGTGTAAAGCACGCAGCCACTGGACTCTAGCGTAGTGGAGACATGTTCTCTGGAGTGACGAATCACACTTCTCTGTCTGACAATCCGATGGACAAGTCTGGGTTTGGCGGTTGCCAGGAGAGCTATACTTGCCTGACTGTTTTGTGCCACGTGTAAAGTTTGGGGAGGGGGATTATGGTGTGGGTTGTTTTTCAGGGTTTTTCCAGTGAAAGGAACTCTTAATGCTTCAGCATACCAAGACATTTTGGACAATTTCATGCTCCCAACTTTGTGGGAACAGTTTGGGGATGGCCCCTTTCCTGTTCCAACATGACTGCGCACCAGTGCACAAAGCAAGGTCTATAAAGACATGGATGAGCGAGTTTGGTGTGGAGGAACTTGACTGGCCTGCACAAAGTCCTGACCTCAACCTGATACCTAATTAGAGTGGAGACTGCAAGCCAGGTCTTTTCAAATTAAACCCTATGGATTAAGAATGGGATGACATTAAAGTTCATGTGCATGTAAAGGCAGGCGACCAATGTGCATGTAAAGGTTGTCTCCCCCTGATAGCGGGTCCCTTGAGTAGACAGCTCCCTTAGGTCGTGAGCAGTGCCGCCGCACATCACGCGCTGCGCGTAGGGCACCAAGTGCTCAGGGGGGCACCACAAGAAAATGCTCTCTCTACAGGTACTGGTCGTGAGTGACAGGCAAGGGAACTATTGTTTTCTTGTGCCAGTTTTCTCTTAAAGGGCGTATTACAGGTTAAATTTTCAAAATGAATATATAACTTTGTATGAAAATACCGTATGAAAAGTTAATTGGATTTTAAAATGTTTTAAAAAGACATGAGGGCACAAATTTGAAAGTGACCGTTTCTTTGACTGTTTGTAAAAAACATTGTTGTTTTTTTAACATCGCATCATTTTACGCCACAAAAGGGAGTTGTTTGCCAGGCTCTGCGTTGGCTCAGTGCAGAGTAGATTGGTATTTAGTGGCAGTTGGTGTGTTTTCGGTAGTCATGGTAAATTTTTGTGTTTGTGGTGGTTGCACTCCAGCCTGTCAGGACATTGATTTCACAGGTTTCCTAACAAGAAAAAGGACGGTGCTATATCTTCCGTGCCTGGGTGGCGTTTTGTGCAGGTGAAGAGACGGGTCTTCTGCATCTGCTTCGAAAAACCATGTGAAAAATGCGGTGGTGTGTAGCGTTCACTTTAGACCATAAGATTATCTTAATTATCTTATTACTTAAGGAGTTCAACATTGTAATAGTCCTGTAAAGGATGATATTAAATGAATAAACCTCCACACGCGATGCTTCTTCAATTTTTTTTTTTTTTACGTGAATCAATTTCAACATGGATGAATACAAATTATCTACATTAACACAAATGCATACAGTCTCACACTTTTCAAAACAGTTTTGAATTATGTGCTGGTAATGTAAATATTTTATTAATTCCATTTATGTTCATTCAAGTTCACTCAACTACATACTCATGACGTCATATACATCACACTATCAGTGAATCGGCAGGAAATAAACCCATAACACAGAATTAATGAATAAAGGATAACATGAAACACATACAATAACACTAAACTATCTGTGGTTCGACCGCCGGCGAGAGACATTATGTTCACGGATCTCTCAGAGATGCAGCTCGAAGAAAACGTGAACTGTGCAACGTAAGTCTTGTTTTGTAAACATTTGCTAACTACCAAATCAGTCGTGATGAGAAACGTTATATAACGTAATGTTTGTGTGGACGGATAATAACAAGTGAGACATATGCCTGATCAAAGCTTATTAGTTTCTGTTATTGGTAAGTACAACACTCCTAGAAGACCAATACTAGCTTTGCTATTGCCTGATACATGATAATAATCTGTACAGTATTGAAATCTGATCACAGTGTTACATATCTTTTGCTAACGTGTATATATCTATAAGCTAAGCCCTCTTGGCCGCATAGCAGGCTCATAATTTTATGGCTGTGGTCCGTCATATGAGTATGAATAAACATTTACAATTTCCTCAGCGTCCGAAGTCCGAACTGCGTTGCGATCCATTGTTCTCCTATTGTTGAAATTGACCGCACTCCCTCCTGTTGCATCACTTCCGTTTTGCCATTTCCAGATGCAGAAGTAAAATTTTCTCACAAAACGGACTCCAGAAGCCTTAGTAGCGTATTTATAAGTATATTTTTAAGAAAATCTTGTTCCTACCTTATTTCTCTATACATTGACAGTGGGGGCTCTAATCTGCAATATGCCCTTTAAAGATAATGTCTGGCATAAAGGATGGCATGGCCATTTCTTTGAGCTCCGCCCGTCTTAGGAGCTTGGGTGGTGGCGGTAGGGAATAGTGTCACTGACAGTTGCGAGTAAGAGCTGACTGCTGCATCTAAGTCTGTTGAGTGCTTGTTTGTGCTTGTCACAGCCATTTAAGCAGTTATTCCCTCAGCATGGTGGCATGAGCATTTGTTCCCCAAAGTGTCCTCTAGAGGACGCAGTGCGAGTTCCCATTCGAAAGGAAACTTCTCAGGTTACGCATGTAACCATGGTTCCCTGAGGAACAAGACACTGCATCTCTCTGCTATGCATCGGGCCTGCCTGTATTCAGCTCCTTCAGACAAAGAAATTGATGATGTCTTATACAGGTGTCCTTTTATACTCACGGTTGCACCAGTAGTGACGTCACGGACTGTCTTCAACCAATGACATTGTTGCAGGCTAGAGACGTTCTCCAAAGTGTCAGCTAGAGGACACAGGGTCTTGTTCCCCTTCTCAGGCTAACATGTTTAAATGTTGTTGTAGTGGACCCCTAATGATGGCCAAAACCAGTTTAGTGTACATCACACAAAAGATTAAGCATCCGTTTTCACTCCAGAAAATCATCATAAGAGCTGAATACACAGTTCAAGAAGTGCACATTAAAGTCTTAAACTGTCTCTCTCCCTTGCACTATCATCAACATACACAACAAATGACACAAAAACTCTCGTTACAACTCACAGTAAACAAATATTTAAACACCTTATGGCTTTTCAGGGGGTGCTCAATAAACTGGTAACCTTTTTACCCACAAACTGTAATAAAGTGTGGGCTCTCCCTTTCATTACTGCCGTGGCCAGTGTCGCTGCGAAGACTATAAGTTGGATCACGAACAGTTGCTACTATTCCACCCTTGAGTAACAACTTTTTTGTATTGTCCCTTTGTATTGCCCCTCGTTCACAAAGCAGTCTGCTGTAAAATGAATCACGCAGCTATAAACAAATTTAGATATATGCGCATTCCCCTAAAAAAATAAAACCAATATTGGGCACCATATTTTGTGTTACCCATTCATGTAAGAATTACTTATATTTCATGATAGCAGCTTCTACTGTAATAAAATTCTCAGAATGTCATCTGCTACATCTCTGCTGCCCAGAGAGAACTGCCTATTAACAGAGTTAATCCCTCTAACCTTTATCTGCAATGATACTCCAGATTCAGTCAGCAGCACACTACCAGTTAATAATTGTCTAGGAGAAGTTCAGGTCTCATGCTCATTCGAAGTAATCAGATACCATTTTGAGCCTGTGATATTGGTTTGGGTTTTTGCGCTGTCCTCGACATTGTGATTAACACCAGAAGCATATTTCTTCAGTTGAATTATGAAACAGAATCCTTTGTGAATGTGACTCAGCATGCTCCATGACTTGGGAAACAGATGTCACATTGTTTCCCATGGTTACCGCTCTAGTTTTACCAGAAGTGATGCTTTCATTCAAGCCTAAATCTTCAGAATGGGACAATTCAGTCACAGGATACATGCAGTACATGGCTGTGTCCGAAAGCTTAAAAATGCTGTCTTCGGAGGATGCATTCCAAGGAAGGAAGGCATCAAGGCATGTTTAGTTCAATGTTAGCTTCACTTCCTGTCCTAAGACACCTTCATCTGATAGATTTTTGAATCCTGTTCCATTCTGTGACATTTGGGCTGAAAGTTGTGGTTGGGGGTCAGTTTGTGTGTAAATGTATGTTTTTGACCAACATTTTCCACTTTTGGTGTAATTTCTAGCAAGAAATATTCGCTTAGTTATCACCAAAGCTCTCTCTATTTTGTTGAATTTTTTTAAACCGTTACGCTGCCTCAGAAGTCTTCAGTTTTCAGCAGGTACCTTAATGCACAAAAGGCATTGCCTGCAACAAGTCAGGCTATGTCTATGAGCTCTACTGTGGTCAGAATTTGCTTGTCATTAAAGGTTACAGTGTTGGGGAAAGTTACTTTTAAAAGTAATGCGCTACAATATTGTGTTACTCCCTAAAAAAGTAACTAATTGTGTTACATAGTTACTTTTTATGGAAAGTAATGAGCTACATTACTTTTGCATTACTTTTTCTCACCTGGGCTGGTCTTGCTTGTTTGTTTTTTTAAAGTTTGTTTTTAGAGAGCTGGAGAAATGAAAGCTCTAGCGTAAGTTCTGCCAGGAAGACTCAAATGTTATGTCACTCATTACATTTAGATCTAACCAATCATTATCTTATACTTGGAGTATACAAGATCTGTACTTACACATGTCTGAGTTCAGATGATGACACCAACATTCACCCCCATCCTCCCCTTCATCTTCAGGCAGGAAATGCAGAGTCTGTTACCCTTTGAATGTGAGCAACAGACGGGGCCTACACCAAAGAACCTCATCATGCACTATTTTGCTTTCATTTTCTGGTCTGATATTAAAGGGTTAGTTCACCCAAAAATGAAAATTCTGTCATTAATTACTCACCCTCATGTCGTTGGACACCCGTAAGACCTCTGTTCATATTCGGAACACAAATGAAGATATTTTAGTGTAAAGCTGATTCTGAGAAAGGCTTCAGTTAGGCCTCCATTGGCATTCAGTACATTGACACTTCCAAGATCCATGAAAGGCACTTAAAACGTCGTTACAAAGTCCATCTCACAACAGTGGCTCTACAATAATTTTACGATGCGACGACAATAGTTTTTGTGCGCAAAAAAAATCAAAATAACACCTTTATCCAACTTTATCAATTATTTTCAGACACGTTTGAACACGTAACCTAACCCCACCCATAAATATACCCATTTGTGTATTATAAAAAACAGGATATAACAGGCAGATATGACTGCAGGCACAATTTATTCAAAAAGTACAAATATTCCAAGTGTTCCGAGGCCAAACGATTGATTTGTGTGAAGAAAATCAATCAGCATCTCCATGTCACGGTTCATCAATTCATTGTCTCCTTTTCTCTGTTCATGTGAGGTTGTGTTGAAGGCGTGGACACTGATTACGGTGCTCATCACCTTCACCTGCTGCACTCTATCACCAGGCTTTATATGCAGGTCTCTCACCCGCACTCATTGTCAGATCGTTTCAGGCTTCCCTTGTGTGTGTTCGTCGGCTTGTGTTCCTGCTCCCTCCGTGTGATCTCCGTTCCGGTTCCTGGATTCTGCTGAGCTGTGTTTACCCGTTGCATCCCTGCTTCGTTGCCTTCCTAGGATTGTCTGCCTGCAATTGCCTGCCTGCACCTGCCGTTCTGCTGGGATCTGCCTGACCTGTCTCCATTGCTTCTTTTGTGACTTTTGTTCGACGTTTTGTCGCAGTCATACTGAAATAAATGAGTATTTACTAATCGCTATTGGATCCTCCTGTCTCTCATTCGCAGCTGTAACAGAACGATCTGACCAACAAGATGGATCCAGCGAGGATGACTGTGCTCCAGGATTATCTCAATTCAAGCAACCAGTGAGTTGCTCAGGCAATGCAGGCTCTGGCGAAACAGGTGTCCGAGCTCTCGACCCAAATTCAACAACTAAGAGCTCCCACTGCGCCCCCACCACCGCCGCCGGTTCCCCAGCAACCAAGTAACATCAACCCGCACGAACCCCGGATCCCCACGCCTGAACGCTATGTGGGTGAGCCCGATCTCTGTAGATCATTTCTAACGAGGTGTTCTTTATTTTTTTCGTTGCAACCCACCTCGTTTTCCACAGAAACATCCAGAGTGGCGCTGTTGATCAACCTGCTGACGGGGCACGCGGCACGCTGAGGAACGACGGTTTGGGAGAATCAAGATCCGTGTTGTTCCTCGTTCCTTGCACTCTCTGAGGAGATGAAACGGGTCTTTGACCGAGCAGCCGTGGGGCACGAGGCGGCCCACAGGCTCGCTGAACTCCAGCAAGGCAATAGACACGTTTCCGACTACATCATTGACTTCCGAACCTTGGCCGTGGAGTGTGGATGGAACGAGGAAGCACAGTGGGACAGATTCCTGCATGGGCTGGCTGACCGTGTTCAGCAAGAGGGGTACGCCTCCTGGAGGATCTGCCTCCTGATCTCAACGGACTCATGAAACTTGCGCTTCAAGTGGATTCGCGTCTGGAATCCCGAGACCAACGCACACGTATGAGAAGGACCACGGATGTTCACGAGTTCCTTGGCGCTAACACGGTCAGTTCCACCAACAATCCCGAGCCCATGCAGGTGGGCAGAGCTCGGCTTTTCCGGGAGGAGAGAGAGTGTAGTAGATCTGGAGGACTCTATCATTACTGTGGCACGGCGGGGCATTTCCTCAACCAGTGTCCAGTAAAAGATCGAGCACGGCAGTAGAGAGAAGGCTCATGTCGGGTGGAGCTGCGTTGGGGAAATCCTCGTCTGCGACTCTCCTTCCGGGAAGACTGCGGTGGGCAACCAGATTCCACATCTAGCAAGCCCTCGTGGATTCCAGAGCGGAGGGTAATTTTATTGACCGTTCACTGGCACACCAACTTAGGATTCCCGTCACCCCCCCTTTCCAATACTATTGCAGTACACGCCCTCAACGGTCAGACATTACCCACCATCACTACACCACTGACAGGACCACACTCACCATTTCTGGCAATCACTCAGAGACTATCACGTTCCTCCTAACGGACTCCCCTCACGCACCCATTGTCCTCAGTCATCCCTGGCTTAAGAAGCACAGCCCCAGGATTGACTGGGGACACAGTACGGTCGCAGCTTGGAGTAATCAGTGCTATGCCTCTTGTCTTGTGTATGTGTCTAGTTCTGTGTTTCAGGAGGAGACGATTGATTTATCTAACGTGCCAGAGGAGAATCTCGACCTGAAGGAGGTGTTCAGTAAGTCTGCTTCTCTTCTTCCTCATCGTCCCTATGACTGTGCCATAGATCTACTTCCAGGCAAGTCTCCGCCTAAGGGCAAATTATACTCCCTTTCTACTCCTGAGAGGGACACCATGGAGAAATACATTTGTGATTCTCATGCTTCTGAGTTCATTTGCCCTTCCTCTTCTCCAGCGGTGGCGGGGTTCTTTTTCGTGGGTAAGGATGGTTCTCTGCAACCTTGTATTGATTACCGAGGGTTGAATAACATCACAGTAAAGAATACGTATCCTTTGCCGTTGATGTCTTCAGCCTTCGAGAGGTTACAGGGAGCATCCATATTCACGAAATTGGACTTGCGCAATGCTTTTCATTTGGTGCGCATAAGGTAGGGGGATGAATGGAAGACTGCATTTAATACCCCTAGGGGCCATTTTGAATACTTAATCATGCCCTTCGGGCTGTTTAACTCCCCAGCAGTCTTCCAAGCACTAGTCAATGACGTGCTGGGAGATATGGTTGACCAGTTAATTTATGTCTACCTGGATGACGTATTGATTTTTTTTCTTCTTCTCTCCAGGAACATGTCCAGCACGTCAGACTAGTGCTACAGAGGTTGCTAGAGAATGAGCATTTTGTCAAGGCGGAGAAATGCGCGTTTCACGCACAGTCTGTTTCATTTCTAGGTTATATCATCTCATCCGAGGGAATGCGCATGGACCCTGACAAAGTTAAGTCTGTGATAGATTGGCCAAGCCCAGATTCCCGTAAGGCCCTACAGAGGTTTCTGGGGTTCGCAAGTTTCTATCTGCGTTTCATTCGCAATTTAGACAACTAGCCGCGCCTCTGACCGCGTTGACCTCTCCCAGAACTGCGTTCAGGTGGTCTGGTGCAGCTGAGGCTGCATTTACCAAACTGAATAGCCGCTTCGTTTCGGCTCCCATTCTCATCACCCCTGATCCCTTACGTCAGTTTGTGGTAGAGGTGGACGTGTCAGAGGTGGGGGTAGGAGCAGTTCTCTCCCAGCGCTCTTCCTCGGATGACAAGATGCATCCTTGCGCATTTTTTTTCTCTTCGTTTGTCACCAGCCGAACGCAATTATGACATTGGTAACAGAGAGTTGTTGGCAGTTAAACTTGAATTGGAGGAGTGGCGTCATTCGCTAGAGGGGTCGGGGGTACCTTTCATTGTGTGGACCGATCATAAGAATCTGGAGTACATCAGATCTGCCAAAAGACTCAACTCTAGGCAGGCTCGGTGGTCTCTTTTTTTTTCGGACGTTTTGATTTTTCTCTTTCGTACCGCCCGGGTTCTAAGAACATCAAACCAGATGCTTTATCGCACGTTTTTGACCGCTCCGAGCGCCTGTCCACTCCCGAGTGCATTTTACCAGAGAAACTGAGTTTCCACACTCACATGGGAGATCGAATCGAAGATTAAATCAGCCTTAGAAGGGGTAACGCCTCCGCCTGGTGGACCACGGAGCCGATTATTTGTACCTGAGGGAGTTCGGTCTGACGTTGTATGATGGGGTCACTGCTCCAATGTAGCTTGTCACCCAGGGGTTAATAGAGCCAACGCATCTCATGGATTGAGTACGCGCATAATTCGTTACCAGTGTTAGGTACGGGCCTTTCGCCATTTGAATGTAGCTTAGGGTACCAGCCACCAATTTTTCTCAGTCTGGAATCCGAAGTCGCAGTCCCCTCCGCTCACGACTTTGTCCAGAGGTGTCATGACACATGGAGTAGTGCCCGTGAGACTCTGCTTTAGGTGGGTAGACGCACCAAGGCCCAAGTCGATCGCCACCGGTCTAAGCCCACCGTCTATGTTGTGGGTCAAAAAGTGTGGCTTTCCTCTAAGAACATTCCTGTGAGTAATAAATTAGCCCCTAAATTCATTGGCCTGTTCACTGTCACCAAAATTCTTAGTCCGGTGGCAGTCCGCCTCAAACTACCTCCCGCGTACGGGAGGATTCACCCCGTGTTTCATGTCTCCAAATTAAAGCCCGTTTTTCCCGTTAATCCGCCTGTCCTGGTTCCTCCCCCGCTGCGGCTCGTAGATGGGGAACCTACATATACGGTAAATCGTATTCTGGACTCTAGGCGGAGGGAACGCGGATTCCAGTACTTGGTGGACTGGGAAGGTTACGGTCCAGAGGAGAGAAGTTGGGTTCCTGCCAGGGACATACTAGATCACTCCCTTATCGATGATTACAATCAGTGTTGGGGTAGTTAATCAAAAAAAGTAATTAGTTACTAGTTACTAGTTACATCTGTAAATTGTAATAAGATTACTTTACTAGTTACTGTATCTGAAAAGTAACTACACTACTTATTACTTTACTTTCCCATTTCTTAATTTACCGTGTAGATATATGGATAAACATCATGGTTCTATGGCAGTTTCCCCAAACAAACAAAAAGGACTACTGTCAAATAAAGATAAAGAAAATAATAATAACAAATAATTTAAATACAAGCAGCAGCACAAATAAATACTATTGAGCAAAGACACTAATAAAATAAACAATGCTTTTCAGGTTTTTCAGGTACGTCTAACATTAGTTGTCAGGTACAGAAATCAAATGTAAAATAACATTGCATATTTTACTGTATAAATTAAACATTAATCCTATTAAATTTACAAAATCTATTCAATCAAGAGCAGTGAGTGATGCCCTTGTCTTTTGTTGTTTGACATTAAACAGACAGCAGTAAAGGCTACTGCCCCTTTAAGACCTAATAAAACTGCCTTTAGACCAAATAATACTGCCCCTTTAAGACCTAATCTAGGACCTAATGCTCGGATATGCGTCGTTTTAAGGCATATACAGACTATGTCTGCTAGGATACTCATCAAGATGGGCATGTTGACATAGTTTTTGTGTGAGTTTGTCCGTTCAAGAGCAAAACTTGAAAGAGAACTCAATATTTGCGCACTGTGAGACGTGTGCGCGCTTTCGGATGAGTGCATATAGACAAAATATTCTCAGAGCGTGCGCAACTTCTCATTTGTGATGACGGCGAAAATGACAGGTATTCGAACATACTGCAGCACTATATGCATTGAACAAAGTTTACAAAGAGAGAATTTGAAGGACTTTTACACGGCACTCCTGCTCTTGTCAGACGGCACCTCGGTTGGGAAACACTGCTCTATGGCAACGGTGCACGCAGCACTTAAACATATCAGGCAAACACGGCTTGAGTAACGCAGGAAAGCGCGTTCCTATAGTCTAGTAAAGTAGTGTAGTTACCAATATTTTTAGTGTAATGCGTTACTTTACTTCGTTACCCAAAAAAGTAAAATCGTTACTGTAATCTGTTATTTTGTAACTCTTTACCCCCAACACTGATTACAATCGGCAGGTAGGTCCTCCTGGGAGCTCCAAGAGGCGCTCCTCGGGGGAGGGGTACTCTCACGGTTCATCAATTCATTGTCTCCTTTTCTCTGTTCATATGAGGTTGTGTTGGAGGTGTGGTCACGGTGGACGGTGCTCATCACCTTCACCTGCTGCACTCTGTCACCAGGCTTTATATGCAGGTCACTCACCCGCACTCATTGTCAGATCGTTTCAGGCTTCCCTTGTGTGTGTTCCAGGCTTCCCTTGTGTGTGTTCGTCGCCTTGTGTTCCTGCTCCCTCCGTGTGATCTCCGTTCCCGTTCCTGGATTCTGCTGAGCTGTGTTTGCCCGCTGCGTCCCTGCTTCGTTGCCTGCCTGGGATTGTCTGCCTGCACTTACCTGCCTGGGATTGTCTGCCTGCACCTGCCGTTCTGCTGGGATCTGCCTGACCTGTCTCCATTGCTTCTTTTGTGACTTTTGTTCGACGTTCAGTCACAGTCATACTGAAATAAATGAGTATTTACTAATCGCTATTGGATCCTCCTGTCTCTCATTCACAGCCATAACACTCCATCTGCCAAAGATCATGAACACATTTGTTTATGATCTTTGGCGGATGGATATGCTGATTGATTTTCTTCACACATATCAATTGTTTAGCCTCGGAACACTTGGAATATTTGTACGTTTTGAATAAATTGTGCCTGCAGTCATATTAAGTCATCTCGTGACTGATCGTGTCATGCTAAAGAGTTGAGTGTATGATTTGAATGAGATATGACTGGGTGGAGTGTGTGCGTTCACGGAGCGGTGGGATCATCATTTCATCGATTAAAACATTAAGATCAGCTCTGTTCTTCACATAAAGATATTGTATGACTTCAGAAGACTTGGAATGGAACATGAGATAATACTTTCATACTGTTTTTGGTCTTACTGAGCCTGTTACATGTTTTTTATTATTGGGAAGCGGATAGATTTAGGGTAGGAGTGGGGTTAGTTGCTCCAAAATATAAAGTAGCATATAAATATTTATAAAATCATGTCTACTTTTACAAATGCAAAAAAAATTAATGTGCAAACAACTGAAATCAATGGAGTTCCCTGCACATCAGAAAATTATGCTAAAGGGGTACCCTGTGCGTCAAAAAGTGATGCCGAAGGGAACTGTCCAGGCATCAGTATGTGACGAGTTGGTGTGAGACCGTATTGACCCTGGAGGGCTGACCCCAGTCGAGCACTTCCAGTCCTCTGGCAGTCCAACGTGCAGCACACCTATTCTTTAGCAGCAAACCTTGCATTTTTAAAAAAAGATTTATTATGATAGGACAGTAGGTAGACAGGAAGCAAAGTGGGAGAGAGAGAGAGAGAGAGAGGGACGGGATCAGGAAAGGTCCACGAGCCGGGACTCGAACTCAGGTCGCCCGAAGCGCGCTATATGTCAGCGCACTGCCCACGAGGCTATTGGTGCCGACCAAACCTTGCATTTGAATAGCCATGCTTCGGTTAGACAAGAAGGTCAACTGCGGCCTCAGAGAGTCCGGAGGCCGCCAAGATGGTTCAGGGACTTTGTTTGTTCCCTCGAGGTCGAGGAACTTTGTGAAGGGAAGCAGTGTAGTAAGTCTAAAGAGTGTTTTATGTTTTATCCAGGTGTGATCTAAGTGCATATAAGTTATTTTCCTGTGTTATGTGTTCTGATTACGTGGGGCTTTAAGGGGTGGGGTGTTCTTCTGAAGAACGAGTCTACGCAGTTATGTGTGGGTGGGAACTGGGGGAAAAGTTCCAGAAGTTTGGAGTTCACTGTCTGTGAGGCAGGAGCATCGGCCACACAGGTGCTCATGTTAATAAAGATAATTGCCTTAAAACCGTTATGTGAGTCTGTAATTTTCTCTCTTCGCTACAGTACATACAAAGTAGAGTAAAAGTATACTTTTTTTTTTTGTTAAAAAGAAGTATACTAATAGCATGCTTGAATAAACCTATTTTTTGTAAGGGCAACCATGCACATTTAGTGCTAAGACTTGACTCTTGAACTGTTGATGGATATGGAAACAGACCTCTGAACTGCCAATCATAAAGTTTATTTGATAGAAATAAAGGCACACATTGTAATTAGGAGAAATTAAAGAAAAAAAGTACGCACATCAAACCCATGCTTGGAACAGTTGCAGCACACATTGCAGCAAACTTATATATAAGTTTTTATATTATATATCTTAAAGGGTTAGTTCACCCAAAAATGAAAATTCTGTCATTAATTACTCACCCTCATGTCGTTCGAGACCCGTAAGACCTTCGTTCATATTCGGAACACAAATGAAGATATTTTTGTTGAAAGCTGGTGGCTGAGAAAGGCTTCAGATAGGCCTCCATTGGCATTCTGTACACTTATACTCCCAAGACCGATAAAAGGCACTTAAAATGTCGTTACAAAGTCCATCTCACCACAGTGACTCTACAATAATCTTACGATGCGACGACAATAGTTTTTGTGCACAAAAAAAATCAAAATAACACCTTTTTCTAACTTGTTACTGCCTTCCGTGTGTGCCTCCACGACGCATGCGCGAGAATATGACGCAGATCCGGCGTTCGGACAGATGACCCAGAAGCGATTTGTTGACAAGCAGAGGAAGACGCGCGTGTCTAAGCTGTTGGATTCTACATTGATCGTGCTTTAGGTCTCGGCGTAGTGCTCAAAATGGGGCTTAAGTTTGCATTTCATGGATTCCCGAACCCCGGCGCTAGGCATATTCTCGCGCATGCGTCGTGGAGGCACACACGGAAGGCAGTAACAAGTTGGAAAAAGGTGTTATTTTGATTTTTTTTGCGCACAAAAACTATTGTCGTCGCATCGTAAGATTATTGTAGAGTCAATGTGGTGAGATGGACTTTGTAACGACATTTTAAGTGCCTTTTATCGGTCTTGGGAGTATAAGTGTACAGAATGCCAATGGAGGCCTATCTGAAGCCTTTCTCAGCCACCAGCTTTCAACAAAAATATCTTCATTTGTGTTCCGAATATGAACGGAGGTCTTACGGGTCTCGAACGACATGAGGGTGAGTAATTAATGACAGAATTTTCATTTTTGGGTGAACTAACCCTTTAATATATATTTTGACTGATGAAAACATGAGAGGTCAAAACTTTGCAGTGGCTGAACACAACAATCATTTTTGTAACAAGGAGGTAATCTAATCGAGTGTGTCTCCTGCCCCTTTTAAATCAGGAGGTGGTGTAGACTGTAATTAGTGAGGAGGGTCACAAAAGATGACAACATTAGCCTTTTCAGATACACAGAGAAAAAGCCTGCACTTCTGGTAATAAGCCCTTACCAGTTCAAGGTTCAGGAGAAATAGTGGCAGGCATGGAAATAAGTAAAAAATGAAGTGTGAATTCCATAAACAAGCTAATAACACTGTACATTAAATGATATAAAGTATTTTAGCACATACCGTGCACTTAGACTTCCCTTTACAGTCTCTCACAAATATTACTGATCGACTGACACCTAAAGCCATGTACCCGTAACAAAACACTCTCTTACGAAAAATAAGTATATTCAAGTGTAAAATTAGTATACTTCTTTCAAACTAAAAATTAGAAAGTGAAGAAGCAGAAACAAGTGATAGAAGATTGATTAGGTGCATGCAAAATAACGCGATCATCATCAGACATTCAACAGCCTATAAATCAAAACTGCCCAACATTGCATTAAAATGTCGAACCCATGAAGATGTAACCAGGTCAGAATTGAGCTGATCAGAAAAATAAATATAATTATATTTTTACTTAAAATACTGAAAGGAGTAATAAAATGTGTTTATTAAAGTTGTTCTGCTGCATTATGAACATTAAAGAAATTAAAATAACTATAATCTTTAAAGTGTGACATTTTGTCAAAAGACGGGCGCTGTGTATGACGTCACTGAGATGAGCCACAATAATCGCAGAGCAAGCAAGTGTCAATAAAATGGATTAAAAGGCAAGTATAACAATCATCCTTGTTTAATATGCATAAATAATATGTTGTATGATGTTGTAACTCTTCTATAAATCTTATTTAGGAAATTTTAGTGCAATGATTGATTGATATTGAAGTGAATGATAGCCAATTGTGAGCCTGTAGAATCCAATATGGTGGATTTATTCTGTATTGGTCTAGTTTCAAGATAATATAATGTTCAGTTCTCAGAAATTAAGTGTTAATGAGTTGTATTCATATTCTGTGTTTTATGCAAGTGTTTTATGCAAGTTTATATGCATTTATTGCAGGGGCATGTGGTGCGGTCCATATAAGCTGCGAATGCTCTGCATAAATTACCCAAGCAATTAGTGGACTCGCTGATTAGTACTGTATAAATTACTATAAATTTTAAAGTTTATAAGGTTTGAGGTATACCATAAAGCTTACATGATAAAATGTTGTTAATACATATGTAACTCTCTGTCATCTATTTATTTACCAAACCACGGTCATTTTCTTCAAATCTGCCACTCACAGAGAGTTCCGGGTAAGCGGATCCACAGCAGCTTTGGTGCCTATGCTCTGTTGTTATGTGTCGTCATCATTGTCCCGCGTTCTCATTTATTTGCTGGCATATGGAGGATTACATGTGCAGGGTAAGCTGTCTGCGAATCGCTTGTCCAAGAGGAAACATTTGCTATTACTGCCAGATCTCGATCACCGAAAATCACATTGTAACTAGACTAAATCAAGTGAAAAATGTCATAACTATTTACTGAAACTATTTTCATTGTATTTTATTTTCTCCTATTTTTACTGACAATAAATGCCTTTCCGATTTGATATGTGATGGGAAAAGGGATTCGAATGTTGGGTCGATTTGTGTCAAAACTTCATGCCACATGCCTCACAATAAGGCAGGCTATTTGCATTTATTTATTTACATATTTTTTACTCTTAATGAAAAAAACAACAACTTCTGGCATACATTAAATTGACACCTGCCATGGTGTTTCTTATTTGTCATACAGTTACATACATATTACCAACATTGTATCATGTAAGCTTTATGGTACACCTCAAACAAGGGAATTTATAGTAATTTATAGTGTTAAAGGGGTCATGAATTGAGAAATCAATTTTCCTTTTGAGCTTTTGATATATAAAAGATCATAGTAATATAAGAATATCCTGTAAGTTTCAGAGCTGAAAACATCCTTGTTAGTCAAAGAAAAGCTTTTATAGACACCAGGCCCAGCAAACGATAAATTTCAGAATATGCCACACCTTGACGTCTTGTCAAGTCCCTTGACGTCTTGCCCTGCCCACCGTCTCGTGCCACTAACATGACATAGGCCTACATAGAGCTAAACTGCATCAAATTTCTAAGCAGTAAACATACCACATAAGCTTCATTGTTTATTTTTAATGAATATCCAGCTCACGTGGGGAAGACATTGCGTGTCTGTTCCTTCATTTAACCACAGATTCGTTTGTAAACAAGAGGCTGGATTTGCAGACAGGATGAGATCAATTTTATATGTGATAGTATTGCATTGTTACAGATAGTATTGATTATGTGTACATGTCTAACTGAACATACTTTAGCACGCTGTCAAAGGGGCAGAAAATAGCCTATTACTTATTCATTATGATTTTTTTTTATGTAAAAACCACGCAAACGTCATAAGTTGACCTCAGACAACAGTATAAAACATTTTAAAAAGCCAGTTCATGACCCCTTTAAAGGGATAGATCACCCAAAAAAAAAAAAATTGTATCATGAATTACTCACCCTCATGTCATTCCATACTGTAAGACCTTCGTTCATCTTAGGAACACAAGATATTTTCGATGAAATCCGAGAGCTCTCTGCCCCCTCCATAGACAGCAATTTAATTAACACTTTCAAGGTCCAGAAAGGTAGTAAAAACACGATGAAGCGATGAGAATACTTTTTTGTGTGCAAAAACAAACAAAAAGAATGACTTAATTTTATTCAACAATTTAATTCTGGCCTGTGCCAGTCTCCTACGCTACCAGTGTGGGTGCCCGTGATCACCACCAGAGGGCACTCCAACCCAGACTGTCATTTCTATCATAGACTACATTACCCATAATCCTTTGCCCGGACTCATCATCACTCATTGTTTGCACCTGTGTCTCATTATCTCATTACCTCTCCCTATATATACCATGTTCACTCTGTCATTCACTGTAAAGTCTTGTTTTATTCACACTGCAATTCTGAGTGTTTTCCCTGGTTTCTTGCCTCTTGGTTTTGGATTTCGTTCCTGTTCTGTGGATTACCCGTTTGCCTTATTGGACTGATTACATGCTATGACCTCTTGTCTGTTTGATGACTACGAGTGTGGATTACCCCTTACTAATAAAACTGCATTTGGATCCTCAATCTTTGGTCTCAGAGCAGTTCGTGACAGAAGACTTCGCCAATATGGATCCAGCAGTTGAGCTAGTCCGTATACGCCAAGGTAACCTCACACTTGAAAAACACATTCAGAAGTTCCTGGTCATTGCTAATGATTCTGATTTACCAGACTGTGCTCTCATAGACTTTTTCTGTTATGGGCTTAACCCTCTTCTCTAGGACATATTAATTCATAAAGCTCCTCGAAGTTCTTTCAGTGACTTTCTTGATTATGCATTGTAGTTAAGTGGGTCCCTGTTCACCGTGGGAGAGGCAGATGGGGAAGCTTCACATAAACAATTTTTGGGAGGGGGCTACATGAGACAAGCTCCAATGGCCATGTAGCTTGGTCAGAATTTTCCATCTGTGCCCACTCTAATGGCGACAACCCCAGTACGAACATCACTAGCCATAACAGTCCAGTCAGAGCCGCCAGTCACCAACACAGTCCGATCAGAGACGGCTCCAGTCACTGACCAGCGTCCAGAGATGGCTCCAGCCCCACTGTGATGGCCGACAACGTGGCCACACAGCAAGGCGGTAATTAAACCACACACAGGCATGCATCCTTCTCTTTTGTTTGTTTACATGTTATTTTGGTTGTCCTTTAGTATATTTCATAATTAAACATTTAGTCGCAGATCACCCTATATATTTTCATAACAAAGACAGACACAGATTTGGTTCATTTTCACCACTTTATTTCTAATTTACACTTTTACCATACATGACTAGTTTGGGTGCACACTTTCTAGTTATGAGTGGTATATTGTGTTAACATTTATTTCTTTTGAGTTTAAGTTACCTACGTGTGGAAAGTGGGGGTTTGTCGCTGTCTGGGCAAAACGCTGCACTTCTGTGGAGGTCCGTTCTAATAAAGGACCGGCTGGGGTCAGTGGCCGCCATTTTGTTCCAGTGGTTGAGTCCATGTTGCAGATTAGCTGGGGGATGTAGGGTTGTTTGTTTTTGTTTATTATAATTGTTTGTGTATATAACTAATTTGTTTATGACCAATTTTTTTGTGTGAATTAATTACAGTATTCATTCTAACTGGGGTTAACTGATGTTTGTCGTTCCCTGTGTGTGTAATGGACTAGTCATTTGTGTATATAAGTTCCCCATGTGTGGTATTTGGGCAGGCCATGCTTTCTTTGTTTAGTTTGTTTGTTTGATTATTGTTCAGTTTGATTCTCTTTAGTTTACCCTTTTTATGGGCCCAGACCTGACTTTATTTTCATTCGGTTATTTAATTTGTAACTTTGTTTTGCATTTAATAAATTATTTTTTGGTTGGAAATCCTGTGTTCTTTGCCCTTGACTGCTGCACACCCACCACGTGATCAGAGTCCAGAGAGGGCTCCGCCTCCTGT
This sequence comes from Gobio gobio, assembly GCF_949357685.1. Lineage (NCBI taxonomy): Eukaryota > Metazoa > Chordata > Actinopteri > Cypriniformes > Gobionidae > Gobio > Gobio gobio. The sequence continues at coordinate 46,618,520 of NC_137098.1, forward strand.
CACGAGGCCAGAGAGGGCTCCGCCTCCTGTCACGAGGCCAGAGAGGGCTCCGCCTCCTGTCACGAGGCCAGAGAGGGCTCCACCTCCTGTCACGAGTCTAGGTCACCAACGGTACTTTTTTTTTGTACTTTTGGGATGTTTACATAAATAACTGTAAAGAACCTGTAAGTAATTTATAAAAGTGTTATTGACATTATGCCAGAGCTGCCCTGGTCGCTGTCTGCCGTTGTCTGTGTTTGATTACTATAATATTTACTAGTAAATAGTAGGCTTCTAGCTACTTAATTTAATTAATAAAAATAACCATATTATTTTTATTTCATTTCTATGAAAAGATTTCCCACAAATTATGCGTTTTGTATTTTCTGGTAATCAAATTAAGACTTTAATTTATCATTTAATTAAACTTTTTTTTTGTCAAACAAAGTGCTGCACAACTGAGCTTTAAATGGTTCAAATGAAAATGAAATGAAGAAAAATTGTAATTAAAAATAAATAAATCTTGAAAAAATAAAGTTGATAATTTATTACATTAGTGTTAGTATTATTTTTAAACTGAGACATATCTAAATTCTACAGTACAACAGTAATTTATTTGTCAAGTTAGCCGGACTTTTATTTTAATGGGTTGCCATGAGTTTGAGTTTCTGTGTGTTTGATATGACGGTAGTTTTTCTCAAATTAAACGGTAAAATGCTCATTAAGTGACTACTCTGGAGATGACGTTCGTGCATTCCTGTCCTCATATGAGAGGCAGAGATGGAAACGTGACCGTCACGCATGATTCTGAGTGAGAGTGTGTGTGAGGTAAACCCATAGACTGTAAACCGCACGTCTACGCATTCATTCTCACAGAGACACGCATGATTCGTATTTAAATGGTCTTTTCGTGGTTTAATATTCACAGACACTAGTCTATATCACTATGCGTTCTAAGGTACCGAAAGATTTAATGTGAATCGGTAGTACCGACGTAATTCGGTCGGTGCCCTTAAAAGTACAGAGTTCGTTACCCAACCCTACGCGCCGCCCAGGCGCCTTGCTCTGTCCACTCTGCCGTGGGGGTCTCCAAGATCGTCTGCGCTGCTGTAGTGATCGTCTGCTCCACCGTGGGGGTATTCAACCTCGTCTGCACCTCTTCAACCTCTTCTGCTGTGGTGGTCGTCTGCTCTGCCGTGGGGGTCTTCAACCTTGTCTGCTCCACCCTGGCTGCCTGCTCTGCCAACACCAGCCTGGTCATCTGCCTGGGCTGCTCTGCCCTGGTCGCCTGCGCCACCTTGGTCATCTGTTCGGCCTGCACCACCTTGGTCATCTTTCTGGCCTGCGCCACCCAGGTCATCTGTCCAGCCTGCTCCTTTCTGGCCTTCTGCTCGGCCTCAGTCTCCAGGCCCTCTTCCGCTCCATGGGCCTGGCCCTCCATCCCGCCCCCGGGTCCGCCTCTGCGCCACCTCCCTCCGTGATTATTAGGAGTGTCTGGAAGCCACTCCTTAGGAGGGGGGCTATGTCACAATTGATCACCACCAGAGGGCACTCCAACACGGACTGTCATTTATATCATAGATTACATTACCCATAATCCTTTGCCCGGACTCATCATCACTCATTGTTTGCACCTGTGTCTCATTACCTCTGCCTATATACAGTATACCATGTTCACTCTGTCATTCACTGCGAAGTCTTGTTTTGTTCACACTGCAATTCTGAGCGTTTTCCCTGGTTTCTTGTCTCTTGGTTTTGGATTTCGTGCCTGTTCTGTGGATCTCTCTTGTCTTGTTTGCCTTATTGGACTGATTACATGCTATGACCTCTTGCCTGTTTGATGACTACGAGTGTGGATTACCCCTTACTAATAAAACTGCATTTGGATCCTCATTCTTCAGTCTCAGAGCAGTTTGTGACAGATGTTTACGATACAGTGCAGCTCCCATGCATGCGTCGTGGTGCTCACGTGAACCGCATTGGCTGCCGTAGATGATAGCGCTGCACTTTTTACAACGGAAACTTGTTTCTTAATTAGCTTTCTGTGTCAAAAAAACATTTCAAAACTATAAAAATATTGGGCTTTTTCAAAGTCCTCATCTCTATCAAGCAACAACGCTGATGGCTGTGCCAGGATGAGAGCGATAGAAAACGATGGAAAAGTGACAATGAATGAACTTCCAAGTTACGTTACTGTAAAAGTGCAAGCGTTGTATTTCAGAAAGCAAGATTAACTTACCATCATTTATACCCTTATCTTGCTTAATCCAAACCTTGCTTACTCATGCAAGGTACTCAACCTATGCTGGTTCCAAGAACGTGTTTGTGAGTAAGTTCATACAACTCAGAGGGCCCTATCTTGCACCCAGTGCAATTGACTTTGTACACCGACGCATGTGTCATTCCTATTTTGCACCCGCGCAAAGCACGCTTTTCCCTCCACAGAAGCACGTCGCTAAACTAGTGAATGAACTTGCGCTCCCTGGGCGGTTCAGCGCAAAAAAGGAGGCGTGTTCCGGCGCAATGAATCCCTGGTGCTATTTTGCTGTTCCATTAAACAATTGCGCCACTGACCAGAAAAAACCTAGTCTAAAGTCAGTGGCGCGTTGCGCGTTGTTCATTATGCTATTTTAAGGGCGCATGCTTGACCATAATGTATAACGTGCACAACGCGCATACACTTTGCTCATGTAACCTACACAGATGCAACAGTTATTTTTGCAAATCATAAATTGTTACACTAAAAAAATATTAACACATGAGATGACGGAAATCATTGTGGTGTGCCACGAAGATGTGAAAAAATAGGCATAAATCTAGCTTACGAATGATTCAGGCTAATTGTAATAATTAAGGATAAGACCTGTTTGCCCAATAGTGGCAAGACATATATGTAGTTAAAGGGTTAGTTCACTATATAAGGACATCTGACAAATTGGTTTGTCCGTCAAGAACCAGGAAAAAAAATCGACTGAAAAAACTGAAAGACTGAAAAAAAAAAAAGACTGAAATCACCTTTACCATAATGTACAACATTACAACTTCACTTCTCTGTCTTTCACTGCTCTTACAAGAACATCAGTCTCCTCGGCTGTGAACCGCTCCTGGCGTGCGCCTGGTAAATACGCCATAATAATAGCAATCCATAATGGAACTTGCGCACCTGCTTTTAAAGGGAATGTTGGATGACGCTCGGATTGGTTTATTCACGTTACGCCCAAACCACACCTATGAATAATGAAGCTACTTCAGACCAACCCATTTTAGATTTGCGCCGGGCGCAAGAGCCATTTATCCCGCAAGGAAAATAGCAACAGCGCCGAGACCCGCCCACAAAGTTACTTGCGCTTCGCGCTTTGACACTTGCGTTTCAGATCGTTAAAATAGGGCCCAGAGTATGTTCCCGGTTAACACACATTCTCAACAGAGCAACGACGATCATTCACCATGGAAGTAGACGCTAAGAAATAGCTGCCAATCTACTTCCTCTTCTTCTCTTGTTTAATGCCGATTTACATAACCTACTTAGTGCACATCGCCACCATTTTTTTCAATCTTTTTGTTTAATAAATAATCTTTATTCACTGAAAATAAGGATTATATTGTTTGTTTGATGCTAATTAATTGAATGCAGATCCATGTGTGAGATGACAATAAAATAAATAAATATATTTTAATTGAATTAACATTTAAACATGACCTTGTTATAATAGTGTTATAGAATTAATATATAATATTGTATATTATATAACTAACTTTATAACACATTTAGTTTAATATAACTATATTAATTATATAACACACATCTGAATACCTCTTAAGCAAACTAACCCTGGATCATAAGCTGCTCCTGAGCAGGATATGTTCAGAGAGTGAGTTGCTATGGCTACTTACATACCCTTAAAGTTACCTCTGTTTTTGAAACCGGTTGAGGTTATCCACTTACTTACTCTTAAACATACCCAGGTATGTCACATAACCTGCTTTCTGGAAACCCCCCCCACAACATGGATAAACTACAACAGATAATCATGTCGTCAGCGTGGACGTGAACTGATAGTTAACAATTCTCGTTTTTAATTGAGACTGATATGGATAGTTGAATCTTTGCTGTTTGTCTGTTACTGCCTGAACTTTACAATATTGGTAGTGTATGTAGTATGTAGTTCTCAAGTTGGAAAAGCAATTCAGTTCCTACTTTAAGTGAATCTTAGTTCCCAGTACATTCACAAGATGGATGAAAATGATGATGCTGTAAAAGGAGGGCAGACGTGACAACACATGACAAAATTAAAACCTGTTTATTTTTGTGGCACTTGTGAAAAATGTGCCATCTATTTTTTTCCTTTAAAGGAGCCAATGTCTCTTTAATTTATTTAGTTTTGTCTGGAGCACTGTGCTACAAGTATTTGGCTAGTAAACTTTTAGTATACCTGTTAATATATTTTATTACAATTTAGTCCAAAGTGGTATTGAAACAGTACACTTACAAGTATACTTCTAGTACATTGATATTAGTACTTACTACATAAAGTATAAAAAATGCACTTGAACTTTTCTTAAGTATACCTAAATTAACTTGAAGTATACTTAATTTTTTGTAAGGGATGTCCTGGCAGTCCTATTTAAAGCTCTATAAGCAAAATTAAATGAGAATTTTGTGAAGAAAAAAAGGGGAAAAGTTGTCATATGGGAATCGTCACAAAGCGATGCATGTATCTTGCATGAATCTATCAGTTCCTCCTGCCCTCAGTTTGTCTATGTTGATTTTACAGGACTGACATTCATTTGTTTCCATTAATTTGCCATTAATAATGGCATAGTGTAAGGCCACCCCCAGAGCATCCCTGTTTGAGTATTTCTACCACTAGGTGTCACAACTGAGTCACCACAAAGTTCTCTGTTTACACATTCAAAGTGTTCTGCACTGAACCTATGTGAAGATCAACGGTCCTGTTTGATTTTGCTTTGGCAGACATGACATTATTCCAACCTTTCTGTGTTGGAGACAGTGTAGGTGAATGATCCATCCACACAACAGCCTTTGTGGTCTGGATGAATGAAACCAGTGAAACCAGGGGCCGAGGCTAACTTCCAAGGGGTCCACAGGATAAAATATTTTGTTATATATATATATATATATATATATATATATATATATATATACACACCAATCAGGCAATCAGGTGACGTGAATAACACTGATTATCTCTTCATAATGGAACCTGTTAGTGGGTGGGATATATAAGGCAGCAAGTGAACATTTCGTCCTCAAAGTTGATGTGTTAGAAGCAGGAAAAATGGGAGAGCGTAAGGATTTGAGCGAGTTTGAAAAGGACCAAATTGTGATGGCTAGAAGAGTGGGTCAGAGCATCTCCAAAACTGGGCAATGGTCAGTATCTTTCAAAAGTGGTCCAAGGAAGGAGCAGTGGTGAATCGGCGACAGGGTCATGGGTGGCCAAGGCTCATTGATACACGTGGAGAGCGAAGGCTGGGCCGTGTGGCTGATCAAACAGACGAGCTACTGTAGCAAATTGTTTAAATGAATGCTGGTTAATCGCAGTTTGTTGCGTATGAGGCTGCATAGCCGCAGATCAGTCAGGGTGCCCATGCTGACCCCTGTCCACTGCCAAATGCACCAACAGCACGTGAGCATCAGAACTGGATCACGGAGGAATGGAAGAAGGTAGCCTGGTCTGATGAATCATGTTTTTTTTTTATATCACGTTGATGGCCGGGTGCGTGTGCTCACTTACCTGGGGAACACATGGCACCAGGATACACTATGGGAAGAAGGCAAGCCAGCGGAGGCAGTATGATTTTTTGGGCAATGTTCTGCTTGGAAAGTTTGGGAACCACTTGTTTAGATTGTTAATACTATTGTTATTGATTGTGTTCTTTCAGTCTACAGATTGAGTTCATTTATATAAATGACTCTAAGTGATTATTTTTATTTGAGTTTGTTACATTGTATAGCAGCAGTTTGTATTGAATTGGTTTCATAATGTTGGGGTAACAGCATAGGACCCAGGACCAGTAGTGAAAAATGAAGACCAAGAGTCAGGAGTTGGATTAATTGAAGAAAAATTGAATAGTTTGCAGTTTCATCAGCAGAAGCCAGCTTCAAGTCTCACAAGGAGTTCGTAGGCCACGCTACCTCTAACAGTCTCCCCGCCTCCGCCTATCGTACATACAATTTCTGAACAGTTATACTGTTTTCCAGGGCTAGCCACGTCATTACTGCCCTGTTGAATGATTCTGATTGGCAGAGAAAATGCACAGTCACAGTAAATTTCCACACAAGGATAGATAGCAGAGCATATCACTAAACTAGGTAGACTATAGTTGTCGCCCAATCACTAGCAGAGGTGGACAAAGTACACAACTCTATTACTTGAGTAAAAGTAAAAGTACTACTGGTCAAATATTACTCCATTACAAGTGAAAGTCCTAAAAACAGATTTTTACTTAAGTAAAAGTACATAAGTATTTGTTTTTAAAAGTACTTCAGTATCAAAAGTATTTTTTTTTTATGTCGATGCATTATTTTATTATTGTTGTATAAATGCACATTATGCTACCATGGTGGTTTAAGCCAGTCAGTGATGCTCCAGCCAACATGCTAGCATACAACTACCTTAAACTCATTTCAATACTTGTATAAAAGTTACAAAGCTCTTTACAAAGCTGCTGTCACTTTAAGGCGGAATACATGGACCCTATACTCTGATACACATCTGATATTCTCCCAACTGTTTACTCTTCTCTTTCTCAGACATTTAAATTGTTTAACATTTTATGAGACATGCATCAAGTGTATACCAACTAAACTAATCTTTAATCTTTTCAGAAAACTGAATCACATACTTTTTAAAGTGTGGCCATGGGTGCACACACTGGGCAGAGGAACCGCCTTCTTTCATTTTGCTATAAACTGATCAGTGTTCAATGTTGGGAAACTTCACATGACCCTATACAAGAGTGATTACCGATAGGCTGTCTGCAAAAAAAAAAAAAAACTTTTCAAGAAGAAAAAAATCATCCACTGACTTTCAGAGCTGCTACAGAAACGACTTTTGACTTTGAGGACCTTGATAGAAATGTAGTGGAGTAAAACGTACGATATTTGTCTTTCAAATGTAGTGAAGTTAAAGTAATACGTTTCCAGAAAAATAAATACTCAAGTAAAGTACAGATACTCAAAAAGTGTACTTAAGTACAGTACTCAAGTAAATTTACTTAGTTACTGTCCACCTCTGGTGCTTATGAAGGTATTCCAGTTTTCCAGTGATTGTGAACGATTGGGTGGAGCTGAAGGACCTAGTGCTGATGGCATGCTGGTTGAATCCGTGACAGTACAACCTATCCCTCCCATTCCACAAGGTATTTTAGATGGTTGCCTCGTCCATCAACAGGAGGAGGAGGTTCGTCAGCAGTACCAGGACCTGTGGTAGAAGGGAGAAGAGAGACATGGTAAGGTTTGAGCAGGGATATGTGAAAACTGGGCAAACAGGACAGTTGGAAATGGATATGCCTGGTGTAGAGCCAGACCTTTTGGACTGCCCACTGCAGATGGACATGAGTCCCACATCCTCTTGTGCAGGTAACACCCAATTTCCTGAATCTTGCATTCAGTTTGGCCATTGGTTGGAGGGTGATAGAGATATCTTCTCAGTGAAGACAAGCTCACTGAGACTCAGAGGAGTTGGAAGAAAGCCTTCCACACATGGGATTTAAACTGTGAGCTTTTATCTGACACAATGTCTTCAGGTAAACCGAAGTTACAGAAGACATGATGAAGTTTTGGTGGTTTCCATGGCAGTGGGTAAGCCTCTGAATGATACAAGAAGAGGTCGACAGCTACCAGGGTTGCTTCTCAATACTCAAAATTGATGCTTCCTCATTTCCTCATTTCCTCACTCCTTCTTCATCCAGCCTGTGCCCCAGAAACTGATAGAACTCAGCCATCTTGAAAGACATCTCAATTCTCTAACTGCACCATGAGTAGGGGAGGAACAAGGAGTGAGGAGGCTTCCAGAGGAGCTATGTGCGAGGATACACAGGTGTATCCTATGCGAAATCTTTCTTGTCGAGAAGCCTGACGCATGTATAGATTCTCCTCCCCCTTCACATATGTCACAATAATTTTAAATGTATGCTTTACGTTTGCAGTTTATATAAACCAAATATCACAAATATTTCAACAGGGCATCTTGCTATATTATTATTCAGGAGTTTCCTAAATAACCAAACTTAACAACATAAGGGCAGATCCCAATATATAGTCTGAATATTCCAATATATAGTCTGAAGATTGCTTTCCTTCTATTCCTCTGTCCTCATTTTCTTTCCTTGCAGCCTTCCCTCGCATCCTATGGGGGGGGGGGTGGAGCTGAGAGACGCAAGGAAAGGAAACAAGGTGTTTTCGTTGGATGGAGACAGGTCGGTAACAAAGTCTTCCCAGGTGTGACCATGGTCAGTGAGAAATGGATAGTGGCAGGAGCTTGCCTTCTGGTAAGTGTCTCTGTGTTTTGGAGATGGCACAGATGGGGCATCTTCGAACGAAGCTTTGGACATCCTGGGTGATACTGAGCTGGTTATCTGGATGCCCGGATCCCGGAGACGAATAAACTGAGTCCATATGGGTTACACTACACAATTATACTGGATGGTGCGTAGATGCAGTCTCGCATTGTTTCTGCTTCGGAGCTGAGTGTTTATTTCCCTTCTGAGCTTTCTCTACAAGATGAGTGACTCTCCTGTTTGTCAGTGTGACGGCGCGTTCCAGCGCGTTCCGCTTTCCGGAGACCCCAGCCTGGATATGTGCCCAAGGTTCCCACCACTTCTTTCAGAGATCAGGTGGTGAACCTGCAAGCGCTGCCCCTGGAGGAGGCAGATCCAGCCTTGGAACTGCTCTGACCAGTACATGCTCTCCGCACTTACGTAGTCAGTACGCTGTGTTTCAGGACTTCAGACCTGCTCTTTGTCTGTTAAGGAGGGCAGCAGAAAGGGAAGGCTCTCTCCAAGCAGAGGTTGTCTCACTGGATAGTGGAGGCCATTGTCCTCTATTTCAGATGCCATTGTCCATCTATTTTAGATGGTTGCCTCGTTCAGCAACAGGAGGAGGAGGTATGTCAGCAGTACCAGGACCTGTGGTAGAAGGGAGAAGAGAGACATGGTAAGGTTTGAGCAGGGATATGTGAAAACTGGGCAAACAGGGCAGTTGGAAATGGATGTCCCTTGTGTAGAGCCAGACCTTTTGTCCCGGAGGACAATTCCTTTCTCTTTAGAGTGTTATATAGCTGTCTGTGCATGTATAAGATCTGCAGAGTTGCAAAGCTCAAAGTTTCAAACCCAAAGAGATATTCTTTGTAAAAGTTAAGGCTCAGCCACAGCTTCCTAAAACGCTTTGTTCAAACACGCCCCACAAATCTACGTCAGTATGTGGGGGCGGAATTTTATAACACTGCCCAAATTTACACGCAAAGAAAGAAGGCGTAACTTTTATTCTTGCTGTAGTATTGTTGTAGATGGCGCCGTCATGTCATGGAGACGGTGTTACAACTACTTTTTTGGCCTTCCAAAAGAGGGGAAAATTGAAAAACAGTGGTTAAGCGTTATTTACAACACTGTTCCAGAACAGTACAACCTAAATATTTGACTGTGTGCTGCGCATTTTTCGGTTTCATGTTCATGTTTCTGGCACCTGAGAGAGCACAAAGGCTGAATCTAAAAAGTGGGGCAATTCTATCTTTGAAGTCAAGTCAAGTCAACTTTATTTATATAGCGCTTTTAACAATGTAGATTGTTTCAAAGCAGCTTTACAGTGTTAAACAGGAAAATAATGCAGCATAATTTTATTCAGCTGTATAGCCATTCTGGAAAAATTTCAAGTATCATACAGTGACAGTGTGGGCTTTAGATCAATAATTTGATCAGTAATTTAGTTTAAATGGTTAATTTAGTTTATTATTTAGATGTATTTCGATGTTTAGTTGAAAAATTTAGTGTCCCCAACTGAGCACGCCAAGCCAGAGGCAACAGTGGCAAGGAAACCAAAACCCCATTAGGTGACCTAATGGAGAAAAATAAACCTTGGGAGAAACCAGGCTCAGTCGGGGTGCCAGTTCTCCTCTGGCCAATTAACAAACAGCGTATTATTATTATTATTCTGGCAGTTTTACAGCTCGGAGGTCATAATAGATCAGAATATTCGAGGGACCGGGGGCAACATGCTGGAGACGGGTTTATTGAGGATGATGTTGATTAAATAATTATTAAAGTGCAATATTCGAATGATCGGAGGCAACACGCAGGAGACGGGTTTATTGAGATGCCGTGTCGATGAGGCAGTTTCAGGGGGAGTCTAATCACGGTCTCCCAGACACTTCGGGGTCCTGTGTTGGTCTTCTCTGGGCGCAGGTCCACCATCTGATCTGGATACGGCCCGGATCCAGCTGACTGCAGTAAACCTCGGGATAAAACAGAGAGACTAACATTAGCGTAGATGCCATTCTTCTGATGATGTAACGAGTACATCAGGTGTTATGGGAAGTGTTCCCGGTTCCGGCTGACCTAGTTAATGCAGCCTAACAATCATTTCATTGAAAAAGTGTTTTATGTGTATGCCACAGTAAAGAGATGTGTTTTTAGTCTAGATTTAAACTGACAGAGTGTGTCTGCTTTCCGAACAATGTTAGGAAGACTGTTCCAGAGTTTAGGTGCTAAATAGGAAAACGATCGACCGCCTGCAGTTGATTTGGATATTCTCGGTATGATCAACTGGCCAGAATTTTGAGACCGCAGTAGACGTGATGGAGTATAATATGTTAAGAGCTCGCTCAAGTATTGGGGAGCTAAACCATTTAGTGCTTTGTAAGTAATAAGTAAGATTTTAAAATTTATGCGATGTTTAATAGGCAGCCAGTGCAGTGTTGACAGAACTGGGCTAATATGGTCATACTTCCTGGTTCTAGTAAGAACTCGAGCTGCTGCGTTTTGGACCAGCTGGAGTTTATTTATTAAGCGAGCAGGGCAACCACCCAGTAGAGCATTACAATAATCTAACCTTGAGGTCATGAACGCATGAACTAACTGTTCAGCATTTTGCATTGAGAGCATGTGCCGTAATTTAGATATATTTTTAAGATGGTAGAAAGCAGTTTTACAGATGCTAGAAACGTGGCTTTCAAACGAAAGATTGGTATCAAAGAGCACACCCAGGTTCCTCACTGACGACGAGGACTTGACAGAACAGCCATCAAGTGTTAGACAGTATTCTAGGTTACTACTTGTGGAGCTTTTTTGTCCAATAATTAAAAATTCAGTTTTTTCTGAATTGAGTTGCAGGAAATTACCAGTCATCCAATGTTTTATATCAGCTATGCATTCCGTTAATCTTGTGAATTGGTAAGTTTCTTTAGGGCGTGAAGAAATATAGAGCTGAGTATCGTCAGCATAACAATGAAAACTAACGCCATGCTTCCTAATGATATCTCCCAGTGGTAGCATGTACAGGGTGAAGAGTAGCGGTCCTAGCACTGAGCCTTGCGGTACTCCATACTGAACTTGCGATCGGTGTGACATATCTTCATTTACTACTACAAACTGATAACGGTCGCATAGGTATGATTTAAACCATGATAATGCAATTCCACTAATACCTACATAATTTTCGAGTCTATTCAAAAGAATGTTGTGGTCGATAGTATCAAATGCAGCGCTAAGATCGAGTAACACTAATAGAGAGATACAGCCACGATCGGATGATAAGAGCAAATCATTTGTAACTCTGACGAGAGCAGTCTCAGTGCTATGATACGGTCTAAATCCTGACTGGAAATCCTCACAGATACCATTTCTTTCTAAAAAGGAACATAATTGTGAAGACACTGCCTTTTCAAGTATTTTTGACAGAAAGGGTAGATTTGAGATTGGTCTATAATTGACTAAATCTGTAGGATCAAGTTGCGGTTTTTTAATAAGTGGTTTAATAATTGCCAACTTAAAAGTTTTCGGTACATATCCTAATGACAAAGATGAATTAATGATATTAAGAAGAGGATCTATGACCTCTGGTAGCATCTCTTTTAATAGCCTAGTTGGTATAGGGTCGAGCATACATGTTGTCGATTTTGATGATTTAACGAGTTTAGCCAATTCTTCTTCTCCTATAGCAGTGAATGAGTGTAATTTTTCCTCAGTGACACTACAATGCTCTGTCTGATGTGATGCTGTATTAGACGGCTGCATGGTTAAAATTTTTTTCCTAATATTATCAATCTTACATGTGAAGAAGTTCATAAAGTCATTACTGCTGTGCTGTTTACAATCATCAGAAGTTGAAGCTTTATTTTTGGTTAATTTAGCCACTGTATCGAATAAATACCTTGGGTTGTGTTTGTTTTCTTCCAAGAGAGTTGAGAAATAAGCAGATCTAGCAGTTTTTACAGCCTTTCTGTATGTGATCATGTGCTCTTTCCACGAATTACGAAATACCTCTAATTTTGTTTTCTTCCAGCTGCGCTCCATTTTTCTGGCTGCTGTTTTAAGGGCCCGGGTGTGCTCGTTGTACCACGGCGTTGGACTATTTTCTTTAATCTTCTTTAAGCGCAGAGGAGCAACTGTGTCTAAAGTACTGCAAAAGAGAGAGTCAATAGTTTCTGTTGCAACATCGAGTTCTTCTATACTATCTGGGATGCTGAGCAGATGATACTGATGAGGGAGATTATTTAAAAAGCAATCTTTAGTAGCGGCAGTGATTGTCCTGCCATTTTTAAAGCGAGGGGGCGGCTTTGCAACCTTAGCTAAATTAAGTATACATGATACTAAGTAATGATCTGAGATGTCATCGCTCTGCTGCAGAATTTCAACGGTATCAACATTTATTCCATGTGACAATATTAGGTCTAAAGTATGATTATGGCGATGAGTGGCTCCTGACACGTGTTGCCTAACTCCAATAGAGTTTAGTGTGTCTTTAAATGCTAATCCCAATACGTCTTTTCCGTTGTCAACATGGATATTAAAATCACCAACAATTAGTACTTTATCTACGGCCAGTACTAACTCTGATAGAAAATCAGCAAATTCTTTGATAAAGTCTGTATTATGCCCAGGTGGCCTGTATACAGTAGCTAACACAAATGTTGAACGGGTTTTATCATGTACACTACATAGCGTTACATAAAGCACCAAAACTTCGAAGGAATTATATTTGAAACTAGACTTCTGAGTAATACTGAAGATATTATTATAAATTACGGCAACCCCTCCCCCTTTACCTTTCAGACGCGGCTCATGTTTATAACAATAATCTTGGGGGGTGGACTCATTTAAGGTAATGTAGTCGTCAGGTTTTAGCCAGGTTTCTGTCAAACAGAGCACATCTAGATTATTATCTGTAATAATATCATTAACAATAAGCGCTTTTGTGGAAAGGGATCTAATATTCAGCAACCCAAGCTTTATCAATTGTTCATCTGTATTATATATTTTGTTTATTTGTTGGACATCAATTACATTTTTACTGTTGAATGGTTTTGATGTTTTTTTGTATTTACTAATTCGGGGAACAGACACAGTCTCTATATGATAATATCTAGGTGAAAGAGTCTCTATGTGCTGGGATTTATCTGACTCCGGTAACGTGAGACAGCTAGCAGACGGTCGGTTTAGCCAGTTTGTCTGCTTCCTGACCTGGGCCCTAGTGAGTCAAGGTTTAGCTCTAAGACTATGTGCCAGATTACTAGAGAGAAGAGCGGCACCACCCCAAGAGGGATGGATGCCATCCTTCTTCAACAGGTCAGGTCTGCCCCAAAAACTTTTCCAATTGTCTATGAACCCTATGTTATTTTGCAGACACCACTTAGACAACCAGCCATTGAGTGATGATAGTCTGCTAACTATCTCATCACTCCTTTTTACCGGGAGCGGTCCAGAACAAAAAACAGCCTCAGACATCGTACTAGCGAGTTCACACACCTCTTTAATGTTAATTTTGGTGATCTCCGACTGGCGAAGTCGAACATCATTAGTGCCGACGTGAATAATAATCTTAGAGAATTTACGATTAGCTTTAGCCAGCACTTTTAAATTTGCTTTGATGTCAGGTGCTCTGGCTCCCGGTAAACAAGTGACTATGGTAGCTGGTGTCTCTATCTTCACGTTCCGTGTAATAGAATCGCCAATGACTAGGGCACTTTCAACAGGATACTCAGTGGGTGCTTCACTGAGAGGGGAGAACCTGTTTGATGTTCTAACCGGAACGGAAAAGCGGTTCTTTGGTCTGCGACTATGCTGCCTCACTGTTACCCAGTTTCCCTGCTGCGAGGGCCCTGCAGCCGGAACCGAAGAATGTACAGAGTTCACTAAGCTATTCGCATCCAAATCAGTGTCTAAAGCTGTTACATCCTCACTACTCTCAGATAAAGTATGGATGCGTGTTTCTAATTCTGAAATCTTCTCCGTCAGCCTAACTATCTCCTTACATTTATCACATGTGAAGCCCTTTTCGCCAGCGGAGAAGCCTATACTGAACATGTGGCATGCACTGCAGGTGATAATGACAGGAGAAGACATGACTTACCGTGTTTGTTGATTAATCCAATTTACCACTTACCACAATCGTTTGCTGGACACAATTTACTAATCCAAGTTATGAACTCAGAAAAAGGGAGGCCCGGGTGCAGAGATAACAAGCTAACAGGCTAGCAAAATGCTAACGTGTGATGGTGATTTAGATTAAAAGCTAGCGATGTCAAATTTAACGTGATAGGCAATTTTTAAACAATGTATGGTGATGAGTAAGTTATATTTAGCAGTAGAAGAAAGAGGAAATATCAAAATAAAGATTCAAACGTAAGCAAGGCTCTACAGAGCTACAGACTTGAGCTACAGAGCAACAGACACAGCAGGCAGACAGGAGCAATCGGGAGCAATCGATCAGGAGCAATCGATCAAAAAAAAAAAAAAAGTACAGTCTGGTGCTTCAGACATAGCCTGTAAGTATGTTTACATTTTTTTAAGTTTTGCGCAGTATAGAGTAGAGCTTGTTTGTCATTTCTACGATAACAAATGCAAACGTACCAATTTGATATGCTCTGGTCAAGTCGCGCTAGCAAAGTTGATCGATCAGCTTAGTCATCTGCATCATCCGGATCAGATTCGGGCTCGAATTGATAAGGTAGGACCGACATTATCATCTGTCAATATTGCTTTGGTTCGGGAGCTGATGTTCCATATATGGTAAGGAGTGTGACATTTCCATCAGACACTTAAGGTATTCGGACCAATCACAATGCACTAGATTGCTGGCCAATCAGAGCACACCGCGCTTTCAGAACAATGAGCTTTGTAAAAATTTACGAGTTTCAGAAAGGAGTAAAGAGGAGCAACAATAATGTATTGGATGTGTAAAATAATGACTTTTTTTAACCTAAACCCGCGTAAACACATTGCATTAAACCAAATAAACAAAATAATGTTCTATTTAGAACCGGTTTGAGGAACACACAGATGATGGCAGATGGAAGGCTTGATAGCTTGATGGCTTGAAGAAGCCAAAGAAGGTAAGTAATCACAGCTACGTAGTCGGGCAAGGATCACTCTCATGGTGAGACTGACGAGACCGGACAACTGGTGAGTGTGTGCTGTGTGCTTATGAAGGGTTTTTGATGAGGATGTGACAGGTGTGGCTGGTTAGTATTCCGGTGGTTGTGAGAGGGTGGAGCTGGACCTGGTGCTGATGGCATGCTGGTTGAATCCGTGACAGATCCATTGTATAGCACCAATTTGTACTGAATTGTAGACAAAAGAGAACTGGAGCGCTGCTGGAATCCCTTGTATCCTCTGGTGCTCTTGGAAGGGTTAAATGTTGAAAAGGAATTTGGAAAAAAATCGATACTCGGTTACTTAATGTAACCTCGGTTCTCTCTAGAAGAGGGAACGAGTATTGCGTAATTTCCTTACGCTACGGGAAAGTATTCTTTCTTCGAGATTTCTGAAAAACCCAAAATTATCCTTAATTTTGTAACATTGTCAACGCAGTGCGGCAGCCTGGCAGACCATAGCAGGCTATTCCAGCGTGCTATTGGCTGCTCTGCTGGCAACTGCAGCAGCCTATCGGTGAGCCCGCGTGACGTGGCGACCAATGAGGGCGCTTCGCGCCCACCTGGCTTCATTTGCCTACAGGTGGGGCGTGGCCACGTGTATATAAGCAGGGCTCACAGGCTGCATATTCGGTTTTCGTAGTTCTGAAGCGTAAAAGCCCGCGGGGCGTACGGCAAGGAACGCAATACTCGTTCCCTCTTCTAGAGAGAACCGAGGTTACATTAAGTAACCGAGTATCGTTCTCTTACGAGAGGTTCTCTCGTATTGCGTAAGTTCCTTACGCTACGGGAACATATTGTCAACGCCGTGCGCGCCTCGCATACAGCATATGTATCTCAGGGAACCGGGGAAAAAACACTGCTCGGGCAGGGTGGCCGGTAAAGAAAACGGGCCACCACATATACAGACACTTCATTCGAACTGACGGGTGGTTACGACGGGTGGTTACAACACCCTGTCCCATGAATGAGGGAACGGCACCTGCCGGTCTCCTTCAAATTCACCACACCTTGTCTCATGAATGAGGGAGCGGCAACGCCGGTCGCCTTCAAATTCACAATATCTTGTTATATGAGTGAGGTAACGGCACCGCCGGTCACCTTCAAACTCACAACAGCTCGTCTCGTAAATGAGGGAACGGCACCGCCGGTCTCCTTCAAATTCACATGAGCCTAGTACCGAACTTACTACCAGTATGTGAGCTATGTCTGCGCAGAACCACTGGGCAGAACCAACAGCCCTATTGAACTGATAACACTTTCGCCTGTAAGGCAGGAACTTCCAGATTGTAAAATCTCACGAACGTAGACGGGGAGGCCCAGCCTGCCGCCATACAGATATCGTGGATGGAAATCCCTCTGGCCCAAGCCCACGAAGAGGCCATGCCTCTGGTGGAGTGTGCTCTGACACCTAGCGGGCACTGCAGGTGTTTGGAAGCGTATGCAGTTGCAATCGCGTCCACTATCCACCTGGACAGGGTCTGTTTCGAGGAGGCGAGACCCTTAGTGCGCCCACCAAACGAAAGAAATAGCTGCTCAGAACGCCTGAAGGCGGCGGAGCGTGTGACATAAACCCTCAATGCCCTGACAGGGCAGAGGATATTGCCACCGTCCCCCTCATCGGATGCTGGCAGAGCCGAGAGGGAGATAATCTGCGCCCTGAAGGGAGTGCCGATCGCTTTGGGGACATAACCATGCCTCGGTCTGAGAATGACCTTAGAGTCATTAGGACCGAACTCCATACACGTCGGGCTCACTGAGAGCGCGTGTAGATCCCCCACGCGTTTCACTGAAGCCAGAGCTATCAGAAACGCGGTTTTTAGCGAAAGGAACCTTGGTTCCACAGTCTCGAGCGGTTCAAAGGGATGAGCCTTCAGGGCCTCTAGGACCAAGGCCAGATCCCATATAGGAACCGACGGGGGCCGCGGGGGATTCATCCGTCTGGCTCCTCTGAGGAAACGGATGATGAGCTCGTTCCTTCCTAGCGTGCTACCTAGCATCGTCTGAGCGAACGCTGCTATAGCCGCCACATACACTCTGAGCGTGGAAGGGGACCTGCCCAATTCCAAAAGCTCTTGGAGGAAGGAGAGCACCCGCTGGACTCCACATTGCTGTGGGTCCAATCCCTTGGAAACACACCACTTAGTGAACACCGACCACTTAGAACTATATAACCGCCTCGTCGAGGGGGCTCTAGAGTGTGAAATCGTGTTCATAACCCCTTCGGGCAGGTCAACGGGTATCCGTTGGTCACCCATACATGCAGAGACCATCGCTCTGGATGGGGATGCCAAACTGACCCTCCTGCTTGAGAGAGAAGGTCTGCTCTCAGCGGAACTGGCCAGGGGGGTGAGTGCGACAGCTTCACCAGCTCTGGGTACCAAATCTGGTTCTCCCAGCGCGGTGCTATAAGGAGCACCGGGCGGCGCGTTTCCCTGATTTTCGCTATGACCTGGGGCAATAGGGAAATCGGCGGGAAAGCATACAGCGGGAGGCTGGGCCAAGTTTGGGACAGTGCATCCTCGCTTTTGGACAGAAACGTCGGGCAGCGGGCGTTCTCTTTTGTTGCAAAGAGGTCGAGCTCCGCTCTGCCGAACAGGCGCCATACCAGCTGGACTGTCTGGGGGTGCAGGGACCATTCTCCTGGGAGAATGAGGCCCCTGGAGAGCTTGTCCGGGCCCACATTGAGGTGGCCCGGCACGTGCGCAGCTCTCAGCGAGCGCAGCGAGCTGTGTGCCCACACGAGCAGGCGTTCTGTCAGATTGCCCAGACATCTGGACCTGACACCGCCCTGCCGGTTCACGTAGGACACCACTGTGGTATTGTCCGACCGGACTAACATGTGGTGTCCTCGTATAAGCGGGAGAAACTGCCTGAGCGCGTTCTCTACCGCTATCATCTCCAAACAGTTTATGTGTAGGAGTTTTTCCTCGCTCGACCAAAGGCCCGAGGCTGATCTGCCCTCGAAAACGGCGCCCCAACCCGTGGTGGAGGCGTCCGTCGAGATGACCTTGCGGTGTGAGATGGCTCCCATCGTCACTCCCCTCTGGTACCAGTCAGCTACTAACCAGGGCTCTAGGGCTGACACGCAGCCCTGAGTCACTCTGATCCTGAAGCCTCAGGACGCCCAGGCTCTGTGAGGCACTCGGGTGTTTAACCAGCATTGCAGCGGGCGCATGCGCATTAAGCCCAGCTGGAGCACAGCTGCAGCTGAGGCCAATACGTCCCAGCATCCTCTGAAAAAGCTTGAGAGGTGCGATTTTGCCCGGCCGGAAGTACGCAGCCATGCGCCGAACTTGGCGCGCGCGTTGGGGTGACAGGCGGGCTGACATTGCCACAGTGTCCAGATTCAAACCCAGAAATGAGGTTGATTGCGTGGGAAAACAAATGGTGTGTGGCGCGGCGCGTGGCGCCTGAGGCATAATTTTCGCGAAAATGTGTGAGCGCGTTTGAGCTGGCACAACTCTTACGCGTGGAACATGACCGGTTAAGAGTGGCTGTGTGACAGCGCGTGTGGTGGTTAGTCGTGGACGCAAACAAGCGGACACGTGACCTAACTCTAGCACTCGAGCGGCCGGTGGCCGCTTTATGTGAGTGGGGGACACGGGGTTTATAGTGCTTGTGTGCAGGGGTGAACACAGAAAAGTGGGCACATTTACTGCATTTGAAACACATACGGCGTGAGCCGTGCAACCAGAAATAATGCAACTTTTGTGATTTCTCTGGTTCGCCGTAAAAACGGCGGTTATTGACAGGCGAGAAGGCGTTTTTGCCGGCTCGTTGGCTGCGTGAAATCCATCTGCAGCAGCCACAGTGGTGGGGGCTGACAGGAAAGAGAGTTTTGACGGTGGTCCGGCCGCGGCGGGACTTAACCGTCGTTTCTTGCCTCTGGCTAGGAGGACTTTGGAGGCTCGGGCTTCAGCGCGATCCTAGGCCGGGGGCCCCGAGGTGGAGGCGGCTTACCACGGCTGGAAGAGCGCGATCTGGGGCGGCTGCTCGGTCTTCGCTGAGACGAAGGGGGCCGCGCTGGGCGCTGCGCGGAGCTCGTTGCTGGCTGGTCACGAGGACGGCGAGCAACGGAGCTATTGCTAGCGCCGGGGCGTCGAGGCAGGAAAAGGTTCATGGCCTGCGTCGTTTTCTGCACTTCGGAGAAACGGTCGACGATCCCCTTGACCGCTGGTCCGAAGAGCCCAGACGGAGAGAGCGGGGCATTTAGGAAGGCCGCGCGCTCTGTTTCTCGCATGTCCGCGAGCGTGAGCCAGAGGTGGCGCTCAGCTACCGTGAGGGAGGCCATAGAGCGTCCGAGGGCCTGTG
The DNA here is from genome assembly GCF_949357685.1 of Gobio gobio. NCBI lineage: Eukaryota > Metazoa > Chordata > Actinopteri > Cypriniformes > Gobionidae > Gobio > Gobio gobio. The sequence continues at coordinate 46,638,421 of NC_137098.1, forward strand.
CTGCGGTCTTGGTGGCGCGAAGGGAGAGATCCATCGCGCTTCGCAAATCCGTGATTAACTCAGCATCACAGCTTTTCTCGTCCAGGTCGCGGAGGAGATTAGCTTGGAGGATTTGCAGCACGGCCATAGAGTGCAGAGCAGACGCAGCTTGACCGGAGGCAGCGAAAGCGCGGCCGATCAGCGATGACGTCACTCTGCAGGCCTTAGACGGGAGGGCAGCCTTTGAGCGCCAACCGGAAGGCGGGCAAAGGTGCGCTGCGACCGCCTCTTCCACCGGAGGGATAGCGTTGTAGCCTTTCTCAGCCGCGCCGTCAACTTGTGAGAGCGTCGAAGAAGCCTGAGACGAGACCCTCGCGGAGAATGGCACGTTCCAGGACTTTGCGAGCTCCTCGTGAAGCTCTGGCAGAAAGGGTGCAGTCCTGGAGGTGGGCGCACGGCGGCGACTGTTTAGGAAGCATCCGTCAAGTCGGTTCGGCGTGCCACCTTGGGCTGGGCCCATTCGAGGCCTAGCTGCTCGACAGCCCGGGTGAGAAGGCGCAAAAGTTCGGCGTCCTCACCCGCTCGAGAGCGTCCGGAGCCCCGGACTGAAAAGGTCGCGGAAGACCAGTCCTCGCTGTCGGAAGCCATGATGGAGCAGCTGTCGGCTCGTTCCGCGGCCGCATCCGCCTCATCCCCGGAGGCGGCAACAGAAATGGCGGCCTGGGGTGGGGGCGGGGAAGGCGAGAGTGAAGCGGGCGGGAAAGGTTCCGGCGAGCTTCTCTCGGCGAACTCCGGAGTCCACTGCGAGCGGCGCTTCTTTCTGCGCGGCGTAGCAGGGACTGGAGGGATATCATCGTCGAACAGGACGAGTCGAGCCCGCAGGGTCGAGCCCGATAGGCTGCTGCAGTTGCCAGCAGAGCAGCCAATAGCACGCTGGAATAGCCTGCTATGGTCTGCCAGGCTGCCGCACTGCGTTGACAATGTTACAAAATTAAGGATAATTTTGGGTTTTTCAGAAATCTCGAAGAAAGAATACTTTCCCGTAGCGTAAGGAACTTACGCTATACGAGAGAACCTCTCGTAAGAGAACCAAGTCAAGGCACTCAATAGGATGCAAAAATAAAAAGCCTTTATTAGTAGGGCTAAAACATTAAAACACCAACGCGTATCGGCCCATTGGCCTTCATCAGGGTGTTGGTAACAAACAGACAGGATCAAGCAATACTTATAGTTGCATTGGTTTCAGGTGTGCCACTCTGGCACTTGCAACACAATTTTTGGCCACTAGAGGCAATCATTCAGATAATGGCTATTGCCAAAGGTTAGATTATACAAATACAAGGTAAAATAAGAGATCTCCAAGTGGAAAAAATAGGAGTGACACCAATACATACATCTTGTGTACTCCACACAATTATGTCCCTGAAGTCAAGAAATGTCAATAGGCTAGTTACCCATCTTACTTCTGAATTCATTGTCAAGATAGTTCTAAAACAACAGAAGAAAAAATGTTATGGGCATTACAGGACATTCAAAGAATAGTCAACATTCACGGAATACAATACACTGTCCCTAATGAGACACAGCCATTACAAAAAAGGTGAGAGGTCAAAATCTTCATTGAGACCTGGATGGCTGGTGGCCCTCAAGGAATAGATCCAATATGTCTCCCTTTGTTTAAGGCGTTTGATGATATCCCCACCCCTGGCATCAAGGCGAATAGCCTCAATGCCCACTACTCTTAGGGTCGAATCACTCCCATGTTTTGCGTCTATATAATGTTTGGCCATTGGATAGTTCATATTTCCAGTCCGAATGGCATATCAATGTTCAGCTACCCTGTCTCTTAGTCTCCTATACGGCTGGGGCAAGAAGGGACACCTGACAAAAAGAAGAGTATCTTTTAATCTTCCAAGCACTGATGATGAGAACTATGATGAAACTCATGTCTCTAATGACCGTGACAAAATTGCTGATGTGTATGACAGAAATGCTTTTTTGGAATTTCGCCCCAGACAGCACAACCAACCTTACAAAAGAGGAAGAGGAAAACGCGGAGGGGTGGAAAACGGCGGAACCCACTCTCAGGAACCACCAATCACAAGGAGCTGGTTGAAGCATCGGTAGTCATTAATATCTCAGACCTCCCACTCTCTGATGACTGCGTTTCTGTCTTGTCCAAGGGCCTCTCATTTTCTCCTACAAACTCAGGTAGACCATTTGACACCAAAGTGGACCTCTATCGATTCTTTAGAAGTCTACATTTGAAGGCCTGGTACTCCCAGAACGCACAGGGTGCAGCTACCTACTCAACCACCACGGTAAACTCTTCTTTTCGGCCTAAGTCTACTTTTTCACCATGTACCACAAATCCCATATTGACTACTTTCACCAAAAAGGTGTCCTATGAAGTAGAAAAGCTTTACAGTAAACAAAAAAAGATCACCCAGCATAATCTCACACAAAATGAATCTCAAGCACTCAAGTGGCTTTCGGAGAGAGATGATATAATCATAAAAAGTGCTGATAAGGGTGGTGCTGTCTGTGTATGGGACAAGAAGAAGTATATAAGTGAAGCTCTTCGCCAACTAGACAACACTCAGTATTACTCAAAGCCCTCATCCAATCCAAAGGACACTATAAGAAGAGAGCTGGAGCAATTGCTTAATGAGGCAAAGTTACATAATTGGATTACTAAGAAAGAATATGAGTTTTTGCTTTGTCAACACCCACGTTATTCTTCTTTTTATATGCTCCCCAAAGTCCACAAGGATCTGGAAAATCCTCCTGGCAGACCGATAATCAGCGGGAATGATTCAATAACAGAACCTGCTTCCAAGTTTGTGGATTACTTTATCAAGCCATTTGTGGCAGATTTACCTTCTTATATTCAAGATACTACACAGGTTTTAAAGAAAATTGAACAAATAGGTAACATAGGCTCTTGTTTTTTGGCCACAATGGATGTGGAGTCTTTATACAGCAATATTGTACATGACGAGGGTCTAGAGGCTTTAAAACACTATCTCTCATCCAGACCTGAACATTTGATGCCTCCTAGTGACTTTATAGTGCGACTTACTGAGTGGACTTTAAAGAACAACATCTGTCTCTTTCAAGACAAATTGTATAGACAAGAAAAGGGGACTGCAATGGGTGCTTGTTTTGCTCCCAATTATGCCAATCTGTTTCTAGGCTTATGGGAGGAGCGCTATATATTTTCCCAAGTTAACCCTTTTAAAGATAAAGTCTTGTGGTGGGGTAGATACATTGACGATGTGATTTTGATGTTCTCAGGCTCAGAAAAAGAACTTGTAGACTTCCATGTATATGTAAATAGCTTAAATGAGAACCTAAAATTTAGTCTGGACTATGATTTACACACTATTAACTTTCTGGATCTACGGATCTCAAAAGATAATGAGGGATTCTTACATACATCTATCTTCAGAAAGGCAACTGATCGTAATACCTTATTGCATGCTATTAGTTTTCATCCCTCATGGCTTATTGATAACATACCCTTTGGACAGATCCAGAGACTAAGGCGTATATGTGATTCAGATCAGGATTTCCAGTATCAATCTATGGATATGCAGCAGCGTTTTCGACAAAGAGGTTATCAAACACAAACTCTCGTTCAAGCTCATAATCGAGCCCAATCACTTGAAAGGAAGAGCCTGCTTCAGTCTAGACCCAAAAGAGTATCAACACAGAAACCCTATTTTGTCACTCATTATAGCAAGGACGCTGTCCATATTAAACACATTATAAAGAAAAACTGGAACATTATTGAATGTGACCCGACTTTACGGGAAATATTCACGGAACCCCCTGGGATCAGCTTTAGGAGGGCCCCCACACTTAAAGACAAGTTAGTAAGAAGTTACCTCCCTGCTCCTAAACGTGAAACTTGGCTTCGTCAACCCAAGGGAAACTTTCCTTGTGGTAATTGTAATTATTGTGAGAATATTGCTAAAACTGACAAATTTATGGATGTTTGTAGCAATAAGACTTACACTATTAATAGTTTTATAAATTGCAATACTACCCATGTTGTTTATCGTTTAGAGTGTACTTGTGGCTGTTTTTATATAGGCCTAACTAAAAGGAGACTAAGAGACAGGGTAGCTGAACATAGATATGCCATTCGGACTGGAAATATGAACTATCCAATGGCCAAACATTATATAGACGCAAAACATGGGAGTGATTCGACCCTAAGAGTAGTGGGCATTGAGGCTATTCGCCTTGATGCCACGGGTGGGGATATCATCAAACGCCTTAAACAAAGGGAGACATATTGGATCTATTCCTTGAGGGCCACCAGCCATCCAGGTCTCAATGAAGATTTTGACCTCTCACCTTTTTTGTAATGGCTGTGTCTCATTAGGGACAGTGTATTGTATTCCGTGAATGTTGACTATTCTTTGAATGTCCTGTAATGCCCATAACATTTTTTCTTCTGTTGTTTTAGAACTATCTTGACAATGAATTCAGAAGTAAGATGGGTAACTAGCCTATTGACATTTCTTGACTTCAGGGACATAATTGTGTGGAGTACACAAGATGTATGTATTGGTGTCACTCCTATTTTTTCCACTTGGAGATCTCTTATTTTACCTTGTATTTGTATAATCTAACCTTTGGCAATAGCCATTATCTGAATGATTGCCTCTAGTGGCCAAAAATTGTGTTGCAAGTGCCAGAGTGGCACACCTGAAACCAATGCAACTATAAGTATTGCTTGATCCTGTCTGTTTGTTACCAACACCCTGATGAAGGCCAATGGGCCGATACGCGTTGGTGTTTTAATGTTTTAGCCCTACTAATAAAGGCTTTTTACTTTTGCATCCTATTGAGTGCCTTGACTTGGATTTTTTTCCAAATTCCTTTTCAACATTGTACTGAATTGTCTTGAACAATTATTCTTAATGTGATATTTATTTGTGATAATTATTCCATACAAACATATATAAGGAGATAAGGAAAAATATGCAAAATTATTATTGCACATCACATTTTCACTTGTACTTGTATACATTTCATTGCTGTCAGAGTTTAGCCAAACACAGTGCAGGAAATTTGCTTCTCTGACCCACTGAGCAGGTTTGATTTGGGCTTGTTAATTAAGATGCATCGTACTCATTATAATGAGAACAAGCCTCGACATGATTCCAATGCTAGGCGTGATGTGTTGACGTCAAGCGCAGCCCCTAAACGGCAGAAATAGGCACACCATTAAGTGTGTTCTCACATTAGACACAATGAGATGGAAACAAGATGCTCTCTTTCAGACCACCACTCCTCCCTAAAGGTGTATGAAGTATTTTAGGAACTCCAGAAGCAATGCACAGAATATAAAGGCAAGAATACCGTTCCAAAAAATCTCTTCTCATTATATAACTCACTTACTGTGCTCTTAGCACAACCCATGGCCTGGGGGTCAGCTTTTCATAAATCTCATTATTTTAAAACTGTGGCCCGGTTTGGCACATAGCCCGTGTTCTATAGTGATATGAAAGAATGAGTGCAAGAAAAGAGGGAAGAGAAGGTGTCAAAACAAGTGTAGGAAAAATCCTCATTATGTTTTATGATCCAATCATTGTACAACATTTCAGTTTACTGAACATAACTTACAATGTTTACAAAGGTAAACAAAGGTGTAGCTGGTGTTCATGCTGACATCCCATCTGTGTGTCCTAACATCCTATTTCTGCCCTGTTTTGTAATGGATAATCTTCTCACCGATCCATTCAGTCATGATTTTCACCACACACATTTTCTGAGTGTTTAATGCACGGATTAATGGAAGTGTGTGACACAGCTACCATTAGACAAATTTAGAATCACAGGAAATTCCCAACCTAATCGCAGTGATAAAAGTTAATCCTTGCTTGAAATATGATTAAAGGCTGAGATGATTCACCGGTCAGTTAAACTGAGAGGCAAGGTGGAACAGACCACCCACATATCAGCTGAGTGATTACAATCAGGTCTTCATGATGTAAATCAAATAAAAGCATTATATACATTTATAGCACTGCAACCTTACTTCTATAAATAGACATTTGAGGCACACATCTTAGTTACAGATTTTAATAGCTTTAATTTGTGCAAGGCCTGGAGCGAAACCAGCTATGTGTTTACCAAAACAAGTTCAATCACAAGCAGCTGAGTGGGTGCACAGATGTATTTCAAACCTTCCACCTTGAGATACTGTGCAAGAGCAGTTCACATGTGAGTGTGGACACTACATCATCTTTATCAGGAGATTAAAGAGTCAAAATGAACTTTTAATGCAATCTTTCCCCTGACATTTATTCCAATGTAACAGCATTAGCCCGGGCTGATCCCTGTGATTATGACATCATATTAAATCAGTCTCTTTCTCATACCTGCAATGTTATTAAAGGAATATTATGAATTGCCACAATATTCATTTATGATTAATCAATATCAATCAAAAATTCTTTATTATATTTGTTTCCAACATCCTAAAGATGGAAAATGGAAATAACTGACTGTCCTTTTTTGAGTTGACCTTTTAACTTTACATGGCTTCTTAAAAACATGGCACTCACCTGCGAGCCACCGGAACAAATGTATGCAAGCATCCATCATATTTACAAAGGAAAAACAATTAAAAACCAGCACATCTATCATATATCATCATCATCATCATTACACATTTCAGGTTTAAATGTCATGCTCAACTTACTTTTTGTTTTCAAGAGTAAGGAGTGCAGCTTTTTAATACTCTTCAATGCCTCTGCAATGTGTCATTCTGGTAATTAGACTGTCTCTACTTGATGTAACATAATTTGTACTTAAGTACTTCTATATATGTGTGTGTCAAACTTTTTTTCTATCATGTGAGTAATGGATATGTGAATAATTATATCACAAAATTGTAGGTTTGAAAATCGTTTAAACAGCTCAAAGTGTAAATAAATCAATTGCCTGATTAAAAACTGGTATATGACTCCTGATATTTTCTACTAATGAGCTGCTATAGTGGTGCATTGATTTGCAAGCTAACAGGAAAGTAGAAAACAAAAACAAAGGAAACATTGAATGCTGTACATTCAATTTTTTTGCCTTGTTAGTTCCAGGATGACACCCTGCTTGCTCCCCACAGGCAGACACGGCTGCTGCTTTCTCAATTTATAATCTGAATGAAAATCTAAAAATACCCACAGCATTTTATGAATGAAACACTAAAAATATAACTCACATCCATCCCTCTTTCGCACCCTCCCTCGCTTCCCCTTCCGCCCTCCCCATCTCTCTCTCTCTCTCTCTCTCTCTCTCTCTCTCTCTCTCTCTCTCTCTCTCTCTCTCTCTCTCTCTCTCTCTCTCTCTCTCTCTCTCTCTCTCTCTCTCTCTCTCTCTCTCTCTCTCCCCTAACTCTTTTTCCCTAGTGCTGAAGTGTCTCAGAATCAGATGGATGACACCACATGCCCACAATCCTAGGCGTATTAATGTCCTGAGCTGAGCCTCCAAATGTCAGTATACATTATCACCTGATCTATAAAGAAAAAAACTCTGAGACCTTGATTTGAGTATTAGCACTCTGGGCCTAGAAATGCTGAAAATGTGTGAGTATTTGTTGACAACCTTCATGTCTGCTGCTCATGCTCAGATTCTCAATAAAGAACAACTCCCCAGCCTGTGATTGGACAGTGCTGATCTTGGACACTGAACTAGTCCCATCAATATCTCTGGCTTGTGGTCCAATCTGAAGCCTTATGTCTGCATCTTGTTTGCATGGTTAAAATTCCACTTTGTAACTGCATATTATTCACAATAGACCCTTTCACACAGTAATCCCAGTAAATTACTGTAAAATTACCAGAACAACTTTTCTGGTGAAATACACAAATGTGCTGTGTGCTCACAAAAGCAATGGTGTTCCATCTTTTTACCAGCAAGATACTATGCACAGAGTACCAAAATACCAGTAAACTCTGTGATGTCAATCACCGGAAATTACCTTTAAACACTGAGCCATTTTCTTCATCCACCTGGATGAGAAGAACTTTAGTTTCATTTTAGTTTAAAAAAAATGTCTTCTGAGTGACAGACATAAGGGGATGGTCACACAGAATGTGGTTTTGCTATTAAAAACACTAGACGCATAATAGTTGCCTTAGTACTGCAGTTACTAGCATGCAATAGTAATTGCAGAACCTGAGAACGCTTATGAATGGAAAAAAGAAACGGTCATTGCCGATTACGTCATTTTGGGCCCGAGTCTGCACAGTAGTGATCCTGAGGTGGAGCCACAGTATCAAGGTCCTGCCCGTATTCCCTCTCCTGCAGACTCAATCGCAAATATAGTAGTGTACTGAAAATGTGTACTTGTACACATGTACTGTTATATTGCTGAGATAATACTCATTACAAGTAAAAGTACTGGTGTTAAAAAGTACTTAAAGGGTTAGTTCACCCAAAAATGAAATTTCTTCCATTAATGACTCACCCCAATGTTGTTCCAAACCCGTAAGACCTCCGTTGATCCTCGGAACACAGTTTAAGATATTTTAGATTTAGTCCGAGGGCTTTCAGTCCTGTGAATGTAAGTCTGTGCACCTTTTGCTGTCCACGTCCAGAAAGGTAATGAAAACATCATCAAAGTAGTCCATATGTGACATATGTGTGTAAGTTAGACTCTTTTGAAGCGTCGACAATACATTTTGGTCCAAAAATAACAAAAACTAAGACTTTATGAAGCATTGTCTTCTCTTCCGTTATCTAGGAATCCGCGTTCATGAGGCCCCAGGGACGCTGCAGACGTAAGACGCTGTGACGTGTTATCAGTACAGCGTGCGTCTCCCTCAGACTACAAACGAAGCTCTAACACGTCACAGCGTCTTACGTCTGCAGCGTCACTGGAGCCTCGTGAACGCGGATTCCTAGATAACGGAAGAGAAGACAATGCTTCATAAAGTCTTAGTTTTTGTTATTTTTGGACCAAAATGTATTGTCGACGCTTCAAAAGAGTCTAACTTACACACATATGTCACATATGGACTACTTTGATGATGTTTTCATTACCTTTCTGGACGTGGACAGCAAAGGGTGCACATACTTACATTCACAGGACTGAAAGCCCTCGGACTAAATCTAAAATATCTTAAACTGTGTTCCGAGGATCAACGGAGGTCTTACGGGTTTGGAACAACATTGGGGTGAGTCATTAATGGAAGAAATTTCATTTTTGGGTGAACTAACCCTTTAAGTACAAAGTACTCTTCTCAAAAAAGTACTCTTATAGCCAGTGATATTTAATGAATTATCAGTAACTTTTAAACAAATCAGAGATCCACGTAGAAAATAGCTACTTTCAACAAAACACTTTTTTTTTAAATAATTTGTTACATTTATATAGCGCTTTTCTAGGCACTCAAAGCGCTTTACATATAGAAGGGGGGAATCGCCTCAAACCACCACCAATGTGCAGCATCCACCCGGATGATGCGACGGCAGCCATATTGCGCCAGAATGCCCACCACACACCAGCTGATTAGTGGAGAGGAGACAGAGTGACGAAGCCAATCGTATATATATGGGGATGATTAGGAGGCCATGATGGACAGGGACCCATGGGCAAATTTTGCCGGGATGCCGGGGTTACACCCCTACTCTTTATCGAAGGACATCCTGGGATTTTTAATGACCACAGAGAGTCAGGACCTCGGTTTAACGTCTCATCCGAAGGACGGTGCTTGTTACAGTATAGTGTTCCCATCACTATACTGGGGTGTTAGGACCCACAGAGACCACAGGGTGAGCACGCCCTGCTGGCCTCACTAACACCTCTACCAGCAGCTACCTAGTTTTCCCAGTTGGTCTCCCATCCAGGTACTAACCAGGCTCAGCCCTGATTTTAGCTTCAGTGGGAAACGTCTCGGTTACGTATGGTAACCCTCGTTCCCTGAAGGAGGGAACGGAGACGTACGTCGGACGTACTGACGAATTGGGATCACTTCTGGGAGCCCCTATCAGCTTCGAGCTATCTAGAACCGGCCAATGAACAATTGGCGTGCGAGATTTGCATCTCGCGCTCCGCCCCGCGCCGCGGGTATAAACAGGAAGCGAGAGCGAATGCACGCTGTTTTTCACTGAGGAGCCACACGTCGTGGCTCGACCTGCAGTGATGGTACAGCAACTGTGGCGACGGGACGTACGTCTCCGTTCCCTCCTTCAGGGAACGAGGGTTACCATACGTAACCGAGACGTTCCCATTCAGTCGGTCACGTTCGACGTACGTCGGACGTACCGACGAATTGGGATCCCCTATGGAAAACGCCATAGTTACTACCACTTCCAGCGCCCAGCGATGAGCCCCACAGACCCCGATCTGATGCGGGCGGGTAGGTTCACGCAGGGAGAGTCAAAGCGGCTGTTCCGCAAGACCCACTCAGCTGACTGTATTGGATAACGCTGGGAAAGCGTGCCTGTGAAGGCAGCTGCGGAAGCCACATCATGCCCAGAGGGAGTTAACATGTGGAGAATACACATATGGGCTGGCCGTGGGCAGCACAACATACGGAAGTCTCAGGGGTGGCCCCGGCCAATTAGGAGGGAGACAACACGTACCTGAGACGGCAGAGGAGCTCTGTCGAGGGAAAGACACGGGCTCGCCGTAGGGAGCCGTACCGTGGAAGAATACACATATGGGACCGCCGTGGGGGTCACTACATACGGAACCCAGCCTAACACAAGTTCCACCAATGCATACGAGTGTTAGACCTGGCGTCGAACGCTCCGCCACGTCCGACTGCCGCAGGTTGCGGAGGACTCAACAGGGTTCGCCGTTCCGGGGAACTCGACTGGAGCAGAAAAGCGCACGCATCCGTACCATAGGGGAGGGAATGGCGCAGCAAGCCGACACTAGAACGGGTACTTCGGTGTTACTGACTATGGGAAGTGAGCACACAGGAAGACACCGGCTCTACACGGAGGCTATAGAATCTAGCGAACGTGTTAGGTGTCGCCCAGCCCGCAGCTCTACAAATGTCTGTCAGCGAGGCGCCACGAGCCAGCGCCCAGGAAGAGGCAACACCCCTAGTGGAGTGGGCTCTTAACCCGAGCGGGCAGGGCACGTCTTGGGACTGATAAGCCAAGACGATGGCATCCACTATCCAGTGGGACATCCTCTGCTTGGAGAGAGCCTTTCCCTTCTGCTGTCCTCCGTAACAGACGAAGAGCTGCTCTGAGGTCCTGAAGCTTTGCGTTCTATCCACGTAAGTCCGGAGAGCACGGACGGGACAGAGAAAAGCTAGGGCTGGGTCTGCCTCCTCCGAAGGCAGCGCTTGCAGGCTCACCACTTGGTCCCGGAAGGGAGTAGTGGGAACCTTGGGCACATATCCAGGCCGGGGTCTCATGATCACATGAGAGTTACCGGGCCCGAATTCCAGGCACGATTCGTCGACCGAAATGCCTGCAGGTCCCCTACCCTCTTGATGGAGGCCAACGCAGTCAGGAGTATTGTCTTTAACGACAGAACTTTCAACTCAGCTGACTGCAGAGGCTCAAAAGGTTCTCTCTGTAGCGCAGTTAGCACCAGAGTTAAGTCCCAAGAGGGTATGGAGGGAGGACGAGGTGGATTTAATCTCCTCGCTCCCCTAAGGAACCTGACGATCAGATCGTGCTTACCTAGAGATTTTGCATCTACGAGCTCATGATTAGCGGCGATAGCGGCGACATAGACTTTGAGGGTGGAGGGAGACAGCCTTCGCTCCAACCCATCCTGTAGAAAGGTAAGCACAGATGCGACCGAACATCTTCGGGGGTCTTCTCGGCGAGAAGAGCACCAGTCGACGAACAGGTTCCACTTCAACGCATAGAGGCGCCTCGTAGAGGGGGCTCTAGCGGAAGTAATGGTGTCAACTACCGCTTGCGGTAGGTCACCTAGAACCTCCGCGTCCCGTCCAGGGACCAACATGGAGTTTCCAGAGGTCCGGACGCGGGTGCCATAGGGTGCCCCGTCTCTGAGTCAGGAGGTCCTGTCTCAGAGGAATGGGCCAGGGAGGTGCTGTCGCAAGGAGCACTAGTTCCGGGAACCAAGTCCGGTTGGGCCAATACGGAGCGACCAACAAGACCTGCTCCTCGTCCTCCCTGACTTTGCACAGAGTCTGCGCAAGAAGGCTCACTGGGGGAAACGCATACTTGCGTTCTTCCCGGGGCCAGCTGTGGGCCAGGGCATCCGACCCGAGGGTCCCCTCGGTCAAGGAATAAAACCGCTGACAGTGGGTCGTCTCTGGGGAGGCAAACAGGTCTACCTGTGCGGCCCCGAAACGACTCCAGATTAGCTGGACCGCCTGGGGATGGAGTCGCCATTCTCCCGGAAGTACCTGCTGACGTGACAGCTCGTCGGCCGCACGATTGAGCAGGCCCGGAATATGAACGGCACGAAGCGACCTCAGATGCTTCTGACTCCACAAGAGGAGATGGCGGGCGAGTTGCGACATGCGACGGGAGCGTAGACCACCCTGTTTGTTGATGTACGCTACGGCCGCAGTGTTGTCCGTCCGGACCAGAACGTGCTTGCCTCTGAGCGGCACTTTGAAGCGGCTGAGTGCAAGACGAACTGCTAACAACTCGAGGCAATTGATATGCCATTGCAGTTGAGGCCCCGTCCACAGACCCGAAACTGCAAGCCCGTTGTACGTGGCACCCCAACCCGTGGATGAGGCATCCGTGGAGACAACGGAGTGCCTGGACACTTGTTCTAGGGGAACTCCCGCCCGGAGAAACAGAGGGTCCGACCACGGGCCGAAGGTTTGGCGGCACCTCGGAGTCACTTGGACGCGGAGGGAACCGCTGTGCCACGCCCATCTCGGGACTCGATCGTGTAGCCAGCGTTGAAGCGGTCTCATATGAAGCAATCCGAGCGGCGTTACTGCGGCTGCGGATGCCATATGCCCCAGGAGCCTCTGAAAATGTTTCAGTGGAACCACTGTCCTGCCTCTGAACGAATTCAGGCAGTTCAACACCGACTGGACGCGCTCCTCGGTGAGGCGCGCAGTCATGGCGACCGAGTCTATCTCCATACCGAGAAAAGAGATCCTCTGCGTGGGGCAGAGTTTGCTCTTCTCCCAGTTGACCCGAAGTCCCAACTGGCTGAGGTGACTGAGCACCTTGTCCCTGTGTTCGCACAACTGCTCTCGCGACTGGGCAAGAATCAGCCAGTCGTCGAGGTAGTTGAGGATGCGAACGCCATGCTCTCTCATGGGAGCAATGGCCGCCTCCGCAACCTTCGTAAAGACGCGGGGCGACAGGGACAGGCCGAAGGGTAAGACGCGGTACTGATATGCCCGTCCCTCGAACGCGAAGCGCAGAAAGGGCCGGTGTCGAGGGAGAATCGAGACATGAAAGTACGCGTCCTTCAGGTCGATCGCTGCAAACCAATCTCGGGGACGGATGCACCTGAAGATGCGCTTCTGCGTTAACATCGTGAACGGCAGCCTGTGAAGGGACCGGTTCAGGAATCGCAGGTCCAAGATCGGTCGTAACCCGCCGCCTTTCTTGGGTACAATGAAGTACGGGCTGTAGAACCCGGACCTCATATCGGCTTGAGGGACCGGCTCTATCGCGTCCTTCGCCAGTAGGACAGCGATTTCCGCCCTGAGCACGGGGGCGTTCGCCTCCACTACAGTCGTGAAGTGAACGCCCCTGAACTTGGGGGGACGCCGGGCGAACTGAATCGCATAGCCGAGTCTGATGGTACGGATGAGCCACCGAGACGGGCTGGGAAGCGCTAGCCAGGCTCCCAGACTCCGAGCAAGGGGGACCATCGGCACCACGGACGTACCCGCAGCGGGGCAGCGAGGCGGAACGCAGGGATCCGGCTCGGACGGCATGGGAGCGGCCCGAAGCGGGATCTGAGTGTGCTGTGCAACACTTACCTGCATCCGCGGAGGGGACGTGCGAGTGTGGGGAGGCCGCTTGTGTGCGTCCCGACAGCCGGCGTCCCCTGCTGGCGAAGGGAGAGGTACTTGAGGGTGGCGAGGCATGGGAGCGTCGACCACCGCCAAGCGCGCTCTCTTGGCACCCAGAGATATTGGAAACTGCTCTTTTATTGATGTTTTGGGTGCCGCTGGCACTGGGACCAGCGGCGGAACAGACAAACAAAAGATTTTCCCCCGGCCCTCCTCCGGGGGAAGGAGTGGTGCTGCAGCCATCTCCCTCAGAGCAGTTTCCTCCATCTCTGGGCGGCCCGTCTCAGGGTCGCTTGCGACGGCGCTTGCCACCTGGCTTGGCAGCGGCCTGAGCGGGCTAGACATCCTTCCCACGGCCGGCCCCACGCCGTCGGCTGGTGGAAGGCTGCTGCGTTGCCTTGGCGGGGGCGGAGGCGGCGGCGGGTGGACGTCCTCGGCGACGAGTAGTCGGAGGCGCTGCCGCCGGCGGCGGGGTGGAGGCAGCAGCGGGCCGCCGGGGCAGGATGTGCTTGATCGCCTCGGTCTGCTTCTGGGCGGCCGAGAACTGTTGGGCGAAGCTCTCGACCGCGTCGCCGAATAACCCAGCTGACGAGATGGGGGAGTCCAGGAACCGATATTTATCGGTCTCCCTCATGTCAGCCAGGTTAAGCCAGAGATGACGCTCCTGGACCACAAGCGTGGACATCGCCTGACCGATGGCACGGGCGGTGACTTTCGTCGCCCGGAGGGCGAGGTCCGTCGCCGTCCGGAGCTCCCGGAGGTGCTCTGGGTCAGGCCTACCCTCGTGCATGTCAAGGAGTGCCTGGGCCTGGTGGACCTGAAGCAACGCCATGCCATGCAAAGCGGACGCAGCCTGCCCGCAGGCCTTGTAAGCCTTCCCAGTCAGACTGGAAGAGAACTTACAGGCCCGGGACGGGAGACGCTGGTCACCGCGCCAGTTAGAGGCGGTCGCCGGACACAGTTGCATCGCGACGGCGCGCTCCACTGGCGGGATTCCCACGTAACCCTTGGCTGGCCCGCCGTCGAGGGTAGTGAGGGGGGAGGAGTCACTCGGCCGGTTTCTGGCAGAAAAAGGTGCCGTCCACGACCTCGTGAGCTCCTCATGCACCTCCGGGAAGAAAGGTGTCGGGGCGGGACGCTGAGAACCAGCGCGACCCACCCCGAGGAACCAATCGTCCAACCTAGAGGGTTCGGGACACGGTGGAGGGTTCCACTCGAGCCCAACCCTTTCGGCGGCCCGGGAAAGCATAGCAGCCATCTCAGGGTCCGGTGCAGCCGTTGCCACTCTCCCAGAGGGAGGCAGTACGACTGAACCTTCATCCCCCGAGGACTGAAACTCCCCCTCCGATGCAGCGATTGACATCTGTTCATCTGCTGGAGCTCCAAAAGTCACCACTGGTCTCCCGTGGGAGGGTCCAGCGGGTTCTCCTGGAGGCTCTACCGGCTGCGGAGCAGAGGGAATAGGGGCCTGCGGAGATTGACTCGGCGGGTTTGCCCTAAACGTGATCCTCAGATCACCCTGGCCATCCAAAGAAGCAGGTCCACCCGGGTGAGGGGCAGCCCTGGTTCGTGGGATGGGTAAGGGGACTCCCCCAGCCCGGAGGTAGGAGAGTCTCGATCTTAGCTCCGCGATAGTCATGTTCCCGCAGTGGGAACATGAACTATCCACAAACGCCGCCTCAGCGTGCTCAGCGTGCAATCCTGAAAAGGACGGCACGTCACCCGTGAACTCTTTTTGTGAGGAAACGCTCTGTGCTGAAGCACTCAGGGGGAAACGCGACAGCGCACGGGATTGTTGTGCAGCCCGTGCCTGTACTCAAAACAGGAAAAACGCCCAACCAGACCAACAGTTTGCCCGTTGCTGTGCCCGTTGCGTTGCTGAGTTTTTCTCTGTTTGCAGAGGCAGCCAATGAGTCAGCGCGGATCCCGCTGAAATGTGCCGTTCCTCCAACACTCGTCTCCTCTGGATTCTCCGGTCTAAATAAAGCTTGCTGATAGCAGCGATAAACTCAAGCAGTCTTGCGTTGAGAGTCCTCTTCATCTGCCGTGTGGCTCCGAAGTGAATGACAGCGTGCATTCGCTCTCGCTTCCTGTTTATACCCGCGGCGCGGGGCGGAGCGCGAGATGCAAATCTCGCACGCCAATTGTTCATTGGCCGGTTCTAGATAGCTCGAAGCTGATAGGGGCTCCCAGAAGTGATCCCAATTCGTCGGTACGTCCGACGTACGTCGAACGTGACCGACTGAATGGGAACCAGTCTTAGGCTACAGGGTGATATTGCTGCTGGTACACAGGGTGATATTGCTGCTGGTTTTTACCTTAATGATGAAATATTTGAATTAGTGTTGTCACAATTATGGAATTTCTAACATTGATATGATACCTTCAAAAATATTGATATTCAATACCATTTTCAAAGCCACAATGAAAAACTGCAATATATTGTATAATGCCTTGAAGATGTTTTAATATCTCATATTTTGTCCATCTATTGGAAGTCTAGGCAATCATAATTTTCAAGCTTCAAAAAACACATGACACATAACAATAGTCTATAGAAGGAGCGGTTTAGTCTAAGTGTTCTGAAGAGGCACGTTCTCTTAATATGATGAACAGATTTAAATTAGGCTTTTATTTACATTGATCAAGTACCATTACAATTATCTCACCTAAATGTTTGCTCACTTAATGTATTTGTGTTTTTACAATGGGGTAACTTTGTTGCAATAGCTCACACACAGCACAAGGTTGCTTGATTTCCAACTCTGGATTAAATGTACAACAAATACAAGTAAACAGTCAGAAATAAAATAAGAACAAATAAACCAATTAAAAACAATAGCCTAAACAAATACAAGATTATCAATATGCAAATGCAATAAAAAGTACTGTTTGATAAGGATTAAGATTAGTGACAGACAGCAGCAGTTAGGCTATGCCCTATGGATCTATACTGTTAAGCGTTTTCTTTCTAAAATCTCAACTGTTTACGTTTCCCAACTGTGTTTACGTGAATACTCACCAAGACAGGCATTTTGTCATAGGCCTACTTTTGTGTATATATGACTGTTTAAGCGCAATATAACTGTGAAAAATAATTCCATTTAGGACTCAAAAGCTGTTTGACAGGTGGCTTTATGTGCACACTGGGTGTGACTGCACAACCTGCGGGAATGATCAAAAGTACCCACGCTGAAATTTGAGGGACAGGAGGTGTGTGTGTTCTGCAGAAAATGAGTATTGGAACAGACAGATAATTCCTTATTGATATATATTGAAATGTCAATATTTTTGCCAACACTACCATGTTTGTCTCTCCAAATCTTCAGTCCATAAATAACTCTGAGCTCCTTCACTGTGCGGTTATGATCAGCTCTCCATATTCAGAATCTTATTTCAGTTCAAATGCCAGTGTTTTTTATTGGTACGTTAACAATCAGATACCTTTATTGGCTACCAAAATGCTGGTCAAAGGTTTGAATATTAATTCAAAATTGTAGGGGTACTCAGTAATGGATTGTGATTTTACAAGAAGTGAAGTAGATTACTTAGCTTTATTTGTACTTAAGTACAAGTAAAATTAAAATAAAAAATATACCCCCCAAAACTACTAATTACAGTAATGTGAGTAGTTGTAATTCGTTACTTCCATCCCTGCTAAAATGACAGAAACCATCTTTAGAAAAAAATTATTTGAAGTTTAACTGGATTTTTTAGTTTGGCTCGCATCCCATTCAATTTAATGGAGAGGGTGAGGTTTATAACCTTTACTGCAGCCAGCCACCAGGGGGTGATCAAAATGCATTGGCTTCACTTTTCAGGACACGTTGCTGCACACTTCCGTCCATCTAGCGCATGCTAAATAAAAAAAATAAAAAAAGTTAAAAGCAGCAGAACTTACTGTAAAAAGCTCCGACAGAGCTTTATGATTGGCCCTAAGCACACTTCTTACGTCAGCGCGTTTGGACCTCGTACATGCTCATACGGGTAATCAGTGTTTACATTTAAAATGTAGTGTAACTATTTCAATTACTTTATTAAAGTAATGTAACTGATTACATTTGATTACTTTTCAAAATTTCCAGCACTTCCATCACTCGCCATGGTGGCAACTCTCAGACAGATTGTAGCTGTCAGCGGCAATGTGAATTTTATGTCGGCAGACGTGGTGCGCTATAAATTCAAACAAGAGAATCAATCAAAAGCGTCAGCATAGCATCGCTTTACTGAATGGCCTTTAAATGGCTGGAGGCATCGTGCATTAAAAACAGGCAAAGCAACAAATGGATATTATTCGCAATATCCTTTTACAGAAAATATTCAGATGTAACCCCCTTTGTAATTGTTTTAAAATTTTCATAAGTAACTTTAATTTAATTACACATTTTTCTCAGTAACTGTGATTACAGTTGCATTTATTTTTGTAATTAGATTACGTAATATAGGTTAGTTACAGTACATGTATTTACTCCCCAACACTGCGGGTAATCTTAATTTTTTTGTTCACACACAGCATTATACCGGTAATTTACTGGTAATTTTTAAACTTCTCATACCCGGAAATTGCCAGAACTGATTTACCATTATTTTTGAAAAGGTCCTGTTCACATGTGATCTGTTAACAGTAATTAACTGGTAATTTACCAGTTAATTACCAGTTAAACTGGTAATTCACATATGATCTGTTAACAGTAATTAACTGGTAATTTACCAGTAAATTTGTGCAATCCTCATTTCCTTTGCTCACTACCTTTCCTTGCGTCTCAGCTCCACTCTCCACTCTCTTGGTTATTTAAGAAATAATGTAAATTTTAAATAATTAAATAAATAATTACCCACAGTGTTGGGGAGTAAATAGATACATGTACTGCAAAAGTACACTCTCCACTCTCTTGGTTATTTAAGAAATTCATAATAAAGGATAATAAAGAAAGATGTCCTGTTGAAATATGTGAGATGTATTGTCTATTTAAACTGCAAAAGTAAAAAAAAAAAAAAAAAAAAAAAAAAAAAAATATATATATATATATATATATATATATATATATATATATATATATATATATATATATATATATATATATATATAGGCCTATATATAGCCTATATAAATTATTATTTTTTTTTTATCTTCATTTTTTTAATTAATCTTCATCTTTTATTCACACACAGCATTATATCGGTAATTTACTGGTAATGTTTAAACTTCTCATACCAGGAAATTGGCAGAACTGATTTAGAAATTAATTTATATTCTGACAGTGAAGGGGGAGGAGAATTAATTTGTGCGTCAGGTTTTTTGATAAGAAAGACTTCCGCATAGGATACACCTATGCATCCTCGCTCATAGCTCCTCTGGAAGCCTCCTCACTCCTCCTTCTTCATCAACAGCAGCTTTCACAGTTGCTAGGCGACAAGAACAATCCTCCATAGGCTAGACCGTCCCATTTAACAACGCTTGGTTCGACCTTCGCGGACTTCGAAAGCGTGGTCTTTGAAGTCCGCTTCCTTTGAAAGATGCCATCAGCACAGATCCTCACCAAAGACCACAAGAACCAGGTCCTCCACACAGACCATATGGCCAATCAAAAGGTACTGGAAGAATATTTGAATGCTACCGGTCCGATCTGTATTCTGACTTGTGATGCAGCCTGAATCATAATCACACCTTGTTTGTTCATTGGCCAGAGGAGAACTGGCCTCCGGCTGAGCCTGGTTTCTCCCAAGGTTTTTTTCTTTCCTCCATTATGTCATGGAGTTTGATTTTGATTTTGTCATTGAGATTCTTCTGATGGAGTTTGGGTTTCTTCCCACGTCTTGTCGCCTCTAGCTTGCCTAGTTGGGTACACTCAATAATATTCAATTTTTGAATTTTGTATTATTGATCTGACTGATGCTGTTGTATGAGAACTGAACAGAGCTGGACTATGACATCACTGTTTTCTGTAGAACTTATGGTGGCCCAGTAGTGCACAACACAACAAAATCGGCACAACACAAGAATTCATTACAACACAACGGAAACAAGCCACAACACAACGGAAAAGAGCTACAACACAATGGAAATGGTCCTATGATCATTTGCTACTTATTGATGAGTAGAGCCCCTCTTTAATAAATGCTGCACCTCGTCTTTTTTTAATCAAGCCCTGTTAGGGTTGAATGAGCCAAGGGATTTAATGCAGGGTCTAATGATCTAACGAAATCCAAATTTTGATATCTAATATATTTTTATGAACCCTTGAAGTTTTTAATAGGCAATACATTATCAATCTTTTGCGTATTCAGCCCATTTCATTGTGCCGTTTCAGGTGTGTCAAAGCTAATGAACATTTGCACATATTGTTACTTTTGAATTCATTTCACAATGCTGTTTCTCATGGCCATGTAAATTATGCTTTAAAGCTAAAATGTGGGCTTCATACTAGAGGTAATGGTGTAACAATAGTACTAATTTTAAGCAGCTTTTACTGTACCAGGCTTTTGATTGATGATCTTTATAACAGAACTGAATCAACACTGAACTGACTTAAGCTGAACAACAGCCGGAATTCATAATTTTTCTGTTATCACTGTAAAGCTGCTTTGAAACAATCTGTATTGTATAAAGCACTATATAAATAAAGGTGACTTGACTTGCAGCATCTGAAAAGGGAGCCAGCTTATGTGTGAAAGGGGCTATAGACAACAATAGCCTTTCACTTATACTGTCTTTACTGGTAAAAGGGGTTATTGGTTGTCATTGTGAATGTAATACAATTTGTTTAATAGTATTTTTGATACTTAAAGAACATTGTTTTGGTTGTGCTTCGTCTCTCTGTGACTTTGTGTGCGGATAAATATGGTTATCCTACTGCTCATAAAACTTTCACTAATGGGCTTAAGAGTAGAGATGCACCGATCGACCAGCCAGGGACCGGAATCAGCTGATTTTCCACATGATCGGACCGGTGACCGGCTGTTCAGTCTCGCGTCTTTCCATCGTTGGCTTGAAATTTCTTCACTGTGAGTGAAGAAGACACAAGAAGTTCACAATTTGTAATATTTGTAAGGCAAAAGTAAACCGTGAGCAAACCACGAAAACATTCAAAACAACAAACACAAAATGATGGCAAAATGCGCGTCTTGGCGAGTATTCAGTTAAACAAAATTGTTGAGATATAATGCATGTTGTGTAACAGTATATTGGATCCGTGCATAAACTCTTAAAGTGACAGCAGTCTTAATATTCCTGCTGCTGTCTGTCATGTTAATCAAAAAATTTGCATTGAAAAAAAGTAGATTTTTGTTTGCATATGCTGTCAATTATAGTTCTTAGAAAGAAAATCAGCAAAATCTGTATTGGCAGGTCACACTTACAAAATCTTACGGAAATCAGAAACTGCCACAAAAAAATTGCAACCAGTACAATCTCTTCAGCCAGTTTAGATAGAAAGGATCCCAAGCTGACTAGTTAAAGAGTTAGCTAATGACTTATCACAAGAGTGAAAAAAAAAACGTTTTAGTTGCATAACATCGGTTAATGGAAACAGCGTCATTTCGCAATCGTTTTTTATCGACATTTAGAAAATGTCGCAAAAGTTTTGCGCAAATCTGTAATGGAAACGCGGCTAAATTGATGCATTTTCCATCAATCACAACAACCGTCGCATTGTCCTTATTTGAGACTGTAAATAGTGAGTGATTGTTGTCCGATATTTGGTGAACTCTGATATTTCCCCGCGACTATGGGTGCTGTTTAATGGCATATTGTCCTTGACTGAAATTTTGTTCAATGAATAGGCCTATGCAAAAATCTTAAAGAATATTTGAATAAGGAAATTTTGCCTACCTAAATTGTGATAAATCAAATAATTGAATGTTAAAAATTGAGTGGCCAAGTTTTGCTCATATTTATTAATAGTATTTATAAATATATAATTGTTCAGCTCCTCCTGTCAATGATCTAGCGCCCCCTCAGCACCTGCGTTCAAAATTCTCTAGTGCCGCCCCTGGGTGTGTGTGTGCTTGTACTTACCAATTTAAGTCTCCAGCTCTTTAGTCTCCTGTTGTTCCATGGTCTATCATCTGCTTAAAGTGTTTACCTCGATCATTACCATTCACTTACCTGTGTAAGATTCACCTGCAAATAAAGCAGTGTTGATTCTTACCTCATCTCTCTGGGTCTGCAAGATCCTGACAAGTTACAGCTATAGACATTGTATTTCCTTGAAAATAAATTCCAGCACAGCACTATAACAACCGTAATTAAATTACCCTTCAAAATAGATAGATAAGGCTTTATAATGAACTCTGTGAGAGAGCTACATATGGAAATGTATCTGTTCAATAAAACTCAACTGTTGAGTAATAAAAACAGCATGTCAGCATTGCTTGCACAACATTCCATCTCTGAAAAGCCAAGCCAATGTTGATTCTTGTTTTATTACAAGCTCTGTCGCATTTTTGGAGCAGACTCTCTGTTTTGAGACTTGTCGTTTTTTGGGGGATTTATCGTGCTCCATGACAGCACGTTAGCTTGTTGTGACAACTAACCTATGCCACTACCGCACCATATAGCTGGAGCAACTTTTCTCTTTTTATGGAAATTGCTTCACTCACTTTCATTGTAAGTGCCTCGCTGTTAACTCTTCTTCTTCTTTTTCTTTTTGTAAAGAAAGCAAGTGAGGAACTGAAATTACTTTTTGTGGTAATCATTTTTTTCACAAATTGTATTTATTTAAATTGAACTTGCATTGAACCGGTTATATTCCTTTTAATTGTTTAGGTCTCCAAGAAAGTTTATGGTTGACACATGGAGAAAGACGCAACAAAGACAGCTGGAATGTAAACCCCCAATTATCAGGCTGACCTCGTCACACACTTCCAGCATAATTCGCACCATGCTGTGCCAACATACCCATGGCATATCTGACAGCCAACCGTCATAATATTTACATGCTGCACCTCTGTCACAGAAAAAAAAGCTGCAGACTCAACACAAGGCCTAGCAGATGCAGTGAAAAGCAGGCCTCCTTTTAATAAATGGATGCAATTCTTCCCATACTGTTCATAATTCAGAGTTAAGGAGAACACTATGATGTCATAAAAGTGAAACGTTAGGAATTAAAAGCATTTCCTCTAAAGACAAACTGCAAATGGCGCAAGATCTGTTTTTGGTCATTGGGGTGTTTTTTTTTATGTGTAGCATATATTCTGGGAGTCTCTGCTGTAGCTCTTATAGTAAATAGCAATCGCTCAAAGGTAGTCAAAGACACTCAAGCAACACTGTCTAATATGGTAAACTTCTGCAATGGTACATTTTGTTCCAGAAGAGAGGAATCTAAATACATGCATATAGAAATACCTCTCTTTCATTGTAATGCAAACAAGAAAACAAACCTGTACATGTTTGTGAATGTATTCTAAAATTGCCCAAATTCTCAAATGACTAATTAACCAAAATGATGTTTAGCTTATTTATCTTGTAAATCAAATCAATGAATCACATGCTTGTCCATACGGATGTGACTGTGCAGTTTGTTTGAACACAATTCCAAACAATTTGGCATGTCTTGTAGAGCCATTACAAAATGTTTGTATAGACATCCATGTCATCTGTTCTTATCACGGCACAGAGCCTGTGAACTGTTGACCAGTCATGTCAAAACTGATGAAGTCATGGTTTTCACTAGAGAACATGAGGCCATGTGAGGAAGGGATGTTTCTCCTTCTTCTGATAGGAGGCAAGATGAATGGTTGGATGAGCAACAGCAAAGGCATCTGCAGGCCACATGCTCTGCTGCCAAAGCTAAAATAACAATAATAATGATACATTTCATTTAAATAATGATAAAGTGGCAGTTTTCCTGTTGAGACTTAATTTTTAAATATTGTTTCTAAATAGCTTTAGTATAAATCCCAATTTTCTCCCTTCATTCCTTCAGTGTGTCACAAAAAAAAATCATGTTTCCTGCTTCCTTGGAGATCCTTTGTAAACAAGTTGTCATTCTTGTTGTAAATATCAGATCTTTGAATCTAAATATAGTAAGAGGTTCTCTAGAAAGCAGTATTTTCATAATATTTAGACTACAGTTTATTATTTCCAGTAGAGAAATGTAAATGTAAAAACATAAACATATTCTATGATTGACAGGCCGTGTGATAGTCGCATACTGTATTTGTCCAAATGGGTGTTAATTCAATTTATAAAAATGAAATTAAGAATGTTAACTCAGTTTGGAAATGAACATGAAATCTCAACTTGACTACCCAAGATTAATTATGAACCCAGTTTAAAGTATGCTCAGTTGAAAACATGGAACAAGATTTTCCCAGGAAAAGTGTGAAAAGCCAACCATTCGCTGCTTGAGGGTGATTTACCTTTTCTCTTAATAATTTGCCTACTGTACGTTGTTGCCATGATTTTGTAATTGTGAAATTATACCGTTTTATACTGAATTTACAACTTGATTAAATAATCTACTGCGTAGCTCAGATCCCCAATAATATTATTTAATTTGTAATGGAGAGTTTGTGACAATTCTGGGAGTTCCAGGTATTCATAGAATGATAATTATAGTGATTCATTGTCTGAATGCCTGCCAAGGAGGTGAGTGGGCATTTGTGTGTTTGTATGGACCGTTGTGAGTGTGTTGGTGTGAATGTGTTTCAGAATGTGTTACTCTGGAAAACTTGCAACAGCTTACACTGCACACACACGCAGTGCAGTTTGAAATTGAAAAGTGAAGCTGGCAAAATAAATGGCAGCCTATGCAGAAGGGGGCCAAGGGTAGTGCCAACACACACTGCCAACTCAGCATGTAACAAACAGCAGAAGCAAGAGTGAGAGAGAAAGAGACGAAATGAGAGGAAGAGATGGAGAACTTAAGCTTGAACTAGCCAAGCACACCTCACTCTGTGGCTGCATCTCTAAACTCAACGAGCCAAAGAGAACAAGAGCAGGATCATAGAAGTCAGCCAAAACACCAGATAGCAGCACACTGAAAGTGTAAAAAAGTCTGCAAATAACTAAAGATTATCACATGTAAGCACATATATTGATGGGGAGGTTTCCAAGACCGTCAGGATCAGTTGATGTCTCATCAGTTTTTGCACTCCCTGATGGTTATGGCCTCTGTTGTGCTCATCTCCTTGATCTTCATGTGAACTTCAATATGTAATGTTGAAATTAAACTAAAATCTCCAGTAATAGTTGTGCAAAATTTATAACGGAAGAATTGAGGTCCTTTTCAATGCATGCACTGTAATTTTAATTTAACTGGCCACACTATCCATCCATCCATCACCCTGAAACTTCAGGGCATTATAAACAGTACATTTTCTCCAAAGATTTCTGTCAAGTCAGCTTTTACAGTTTGTCTTGAAAATCTTTGGTTTGCTAATTTAAATGTAAAGTTTTTCAAATGTCCTTGAATTTCCACTCACTTTAATTATACTTCCATGCAATTATTGTTTGCTACCTCAATTCAAATTCGATTGAAAGTCAGAATGTAAGTTAAATTGGATATTCACAATTTAATTCTGAATAGTGCACAACCCTGCTTCTGACAGTCATACATGTATGTACCAGGTTATTTTGTAAACCTGCCATGGTCATGGGATATTCATTGAAACTCTTAAAGAATCTTTGTCCTGTCCTTCAGAACGAGCTGCACACTCATCAAAAATGGGCCAAAAGCATGGTTATTGATGTGTATGCATGCAAAGTCCTCAGTTATTTGGCTGATGATGAAGACAGAGGGAGAGAGAGAGATCTCCTATAGGCTTTCAAATGTGGGCAGCTTAAAGTGAATTTTAGAATCTATAACACAACAACTTTACTGTCTTAACCTCTTATGCTCTTGGACCATTTTGGGGGATTTGGCCAACACAAATTTAAAAGCTTCCCACACTCACATACAGTGGTCATTTTACAGGAAACTCTTTGAAGTTACACAAACCACTGCTAAAAGTGATAAACATGAATGTTTATATGTTATGTTGATATGTTGTCTGAGCTGTAATAAAAAATTATTTTGTCTGTACCATGTTGTATGCTAGACTTATTCAAATAGATCTGAATTACCTTGGTGCGGTATCTGGTTATAAACATCAACCATGCCTGTTGACAGTTTTGTTCAGTGAGAAGTGTATGAAAAGTCCTCACGTCCCCTGCACAGCCTGGAACATAACGTCTCGGTTATGTATGTAACCCTCGTTCCCTGAGGAGGGAACGGAGACGTAACGTCAGTGACTGACGAATGGGGGTTTCGCTTAGAAGCCAATCATCTTCGAGAACTTAGAAAATGCCCAATGGCAGAGTAACGTCAGTGACTGACAAATGGGGGTCCCAATGTAATCACGCCACTCGGCTGTCTGCCAGTGCCCTGCGTAAGTGCGAGTGCCCTGTCGTAAGACTGGTACGGACGAAGGACTATCACTTATCGCAGGAATACAAGGTACACTGGGAAGCATATTCCAGGTGGAAAATATGCACCAAAATGCCTACCAGTAGGGAGGACTTAGAGAGTACATAAATGACCCGCTGAGGGCTGCATATGGAGAACTCTGGGGAACCAGCCGAAAGTGGATTTTTAACCCCAGGGTGGCAAGGGCTTGCCAAGGTAAAGACACCTGCTCAAGGAGGCTTACGGTGGAAATACACGTGTGGGGGTCGCTCGGAGGGGAACCATGCACACGGAGGCACCTGGCCTGACACGAGGGTCTGGGCTAGATAGGGCAGACTTACTGTTGTGTCGGTGTCAACAGTGCTGGAGGAGCTCAGGGCTTCCGGGAAGCTCACCTGAGGAAAATATCGCACGTATCCAGTCCATGGAGTGGCATGGCGAGCAAGCGAAGACACCTGAGCCTAGTCCATAACCGGCCACTACTGGAGGCGAGCACATAGTCAGACACAGGCTCCACTCGGAGATTGTAGAATCTTGCGAATGTGTTAGGTGTCGCCCAGCCTGCAGCTCTGCAGATGTCTGTTAGCGAAGCACCATGTGCTAAAGCCCAAGAGGAGGCAACACTCCGGGTGGAGTGAGCCCTAACCCCAAGGGGGCATGGATGCCCCAGCGTCTGGTAAGCCAAAACAATGGCGTCCACTAGTCAGTGAGACAACCTTTGCTTTGAGAGAGCCTTTCCCTTCAGCTTCCCACCATAACAGACAAAGAGCTGGTCTGAGGTCCTGAAACACTGCGTCCTGTCTACGTAAGTGCGGAGAGCGCATACTGGACAGAGCAATGCCAAGGCTGGATCTGCCTCCTCCAAAGGCAGCGCTTGCAGGTTCACCACCTGGTCCCTGAACGGAGTGGTGGGAACCTTGGGCACATATCCAGGCCGGGGTCTCAGGATCACGTGAGAATTGCCCGGCCTGAACTCCAGGCACGCTTCATCAACCAAAAATGCCCACAGGTCCCCTACCCTCTTGATGGAGGCCAAAGCGGTCAGGAGCGCTGTCTTCATAGACAGGAACTTAAGATCTACTGACTGCAAAGGCTCAAAGGGAGCCATCTGCAGAGCATCTAAAACTACTGCGAGGTCCCAAGAGGGTACGAGGGGAGAGCGATGAGGATGTAGTCTCCTGGCTCCCCTCAGGAACCTGATGACCAGGTCGTGCTTGCTTACCTGTTTCAACAAGGTCGTGGTAGGCTGATATAGCGGCCTCATAAACCTTGAGGGTGGAAGGAGACAGCCTTCGTTCCAACCCTACTTGGAGAAACAAGAGCACGGACCCGATCGGGCATTTCCAGGGGTCTTCTTGGTGGGAAGAACACCAGGTGACGAAGAGGTTCCACTTCAACGCATAGGCATGCCAGGTAGATGTGCCAGGTAGTTGTGCCAGTACGGGGCGACCAACATGACCTGCTCCTTGTCCTCCCTGATCCTGCACAGAATTGGTGCGAGAAGGCTCACTGGGGGAAACGCATATTTGTGCAGGCCCCGCAACTAGCTGTGCGCCAGTGCATCCGTGCCGAGTGTGCCCTCGGTCAGGCAATAGAACAGGCTGCAAAAGGAAGAGTCGTGGGGGGCAAACTGATTTATCTGTGCGTCGCCGAACTGTTCCCAAATCAGCTGGACCGTCTGGGGATGGAGTCTCCATTCTCCGGGGAGGGGCCGAGACCGTGAGAGCTCGTCGGCTGCACGGTTCAGTTCTCCCGGGATATGGACAGCACGAAGGGACCTCAGATGCTTCTGACTCCATAAGACGAGATGGCGGGCGAGTTGAGACCTACGGCGGGAGAGTAGACCTACCTGGTGGTTGATGTGCGCTACTCTGGCCGTGTTGTCTGACCGGACTAGTACATGTTGACCCTTCAGCAATGCTTCGAGGCAATTGAAATGCTGCAGGCGCTGGGGTTCTGTCCAGGAGCCCGCGGCAGCATGTCCATTGCACATGGCAGCCCAGCCCGTGGTGGAGGCATCTGTTGATACAACAACATGCCTGGAAACTCGTTCTAAGGGCACACCTGCCCGTAGAAAGCTGAGGTTCGACTACGGGGTAAGAGTCTGAAGCAGGCCCGAGTCACTGGGACCCAGAGCGTGCCAGACTGCCATGCCCATCTCGGGACTTGATCGCGAGGCCAGTGCTGAAGCGGTCTCATATGAAGCAATCTGAGCACCGTTACCGTGGATGCAGATGCCATATGCCCCAGGAGCCTCTGAAATAACTTCAGTGGAACCGCACTCTTGCTCTCGATTTGACGGAGGCAAGTCAGCAGTGACTGGCGACTGAGTCAATATCCATACCGAGAAAAGAGATCCTCTGCACGGGGCAGAGTTTGCTCTTCTCCCAGTTGACCCGAAGGCCCAGACGGGCTAAGTGCTGGAGCACTAGATCTCTGTGTTCGCACACCTGCTGTCGAGAGTAACTCAGTATGAGCCAGTCGTCGAGGTAGTTCAGGATGCGGACCCCGTGCTGCCTGAATGCCGCAAGGGCTGCCTCGACAATCTTCGTGAAGACGCGAGGGGACAGAACTAGCCCAAATGGGAGGACCGCATACTGATATGCCCGCCCCTCGAAAGCAAACCGTAGGAACGGTCTGTGTCGAGGTAGGATGGAGACATGGAAGTAGGCGTCCTTCAGGTCGATCACTGCAAACCAATCAGCTGGACGAACGCATTCAAAAAGGCGTTTCGCTGTCAACATCCTGAACGGAAGCCTGTGAAGGGATCGGTTCAGGACGCGCAGATCCAGGATTGGTCGTAACCCACCGGTTTTCCTGGGTACAATGAAGTTGGGGCTGTAGAAGCCGGACTTCATTTCGGCTGGAGGGACAGGCTCGATCGCACCCTTCGCCAGTAGGGTGGCAACCTCCGCACATATGACAGGGGCATTGGGCGAGAGAGAGGGACGAAAGCGGCGCAGCTAGGGGGTGGCGCACACTGCCGTCAGCAGCGGAAGGATTTTCCCCCGGTCCTCCACCGGGGGAAGGAGAGGCCCTGCTACCATCCCCTGAAAAGAACTGGAACCCATCTCTGAGTTGTCCACATCCAGCCTGGCATTTAGGCAGGCTGCGGAGCGGACTGGGCGTCATCCTGCAACCACCTCCACGGCGCGGCCCAGGTGAAGGCTACTGCTGGGGCTGGGCGGGAGGGCGCCTTCGGTGGTGAGCGGGCTGAGGCAACTGAGCCGGCGGCAGTACATGTTACAGCCTCAGTCTGCTTCTGGGCGGCTGAGAACTGTTGGGCGCAGTCCTCGGACATGGGTGAGTTGAGGAGGCAGGCTCGCTCAACCTCCCCCACATCACTAGGTAAGGCCAGATGTCTCTCCCGGACCACAGCTGTGGACATCGCCCGACTCAGGGAGCGTGTGGTCACCTTCACCGCCCGGAGGGCGGGGTCAGTGGCGGCCCGCAGCTCATTGAAGAGCCCTGGGTCGGCTCTACCCTCGTGCATGTGCAAAGGGGCGGCGGCCTGCCCCTTAGCTCTGCAGGACCTTGCCACCGAAGTAGACGAGCCCACAGGCTTTGGGAGGGCGCTTAGGATAGCCACGCTACGTCAAAGCCCTCCGTGGACACCGTAGTGCGCAACAGAATGTTTAACAGTGGGGGGGACCCCAGTGTACCCTTTGGCTGCTGCCCCATCGAGGGCAGAGAAGGCGGAGGAGAATTCCAAATGCCCATGGCAGTTCTCGAAGACGATTGGCTTCTAAGCGAAACCCCCATTGGTCAGTCATTGACATTACTCAGAGTTTATTTCCATGATCTGCCATTTCGCTATCCTCCCGTAACGCTTGTTCACAATACCTGCAGAACTTCCAATCATTCGGCTGTGCAGTTCCGCCTGGCTTTGAACATGCAAATGTTGGGGGTGTAGATATGAATGATCCCGACTGTTGCGTAACAGTCGGTGTTTTGTTGAGATTCACCTATTTTTTCACAAACGAGATTTACATATGAAGGAGGAAGCAATGGTGTTTGAGACTCAATGTAAGTGATGTCCATGTACTGAACTCTTGTTATTCAACTATGCCAAGGTTAATTAACTTTTTCATTCTAGGGCACCTTTAACCAGGTAAGGGTTTAAACACATTTATCCCATAGGAGAACCTTTTTAGGTAACACAAATACCTTTTTCTTCTCTAGTTATTAACAAACTGGAGGTCGCGACCCCCACTAAAAGTCACTAAAAGCAGTCACCAAGCTCACTCCAATTACCAGTTTGACGATAAACCACAATGCAATTTCCGATGGTTAGTATTACAGTTTAATATTTTAATCATTAAATTAATTAAATATATTTTGCATTAAAACCATATTTGATTGGATTTGTAAAATTCACGGTAAATACTGTCTACTATTAAGCAAGATAAGAAACAGTCTTGCGCAGACACAGCAAGCAGTATGGTTTCGTTTTGGTTGAAAAAATGGTGGAAAGAAAACAGGGGTTTTATATGAATTAAAGTATGAATTAATTATATGAATGCATTTCTAAAGGGAACTGACTGACTTGGGAAAAGTTTTGATGGCATTTTCTTTAAATTTTTCCTCTGTGTAACACGTAGTGTTTATAAGCGCAGCGCTGCTTTGTTTACAGAGGTTGTTACAGGGGAAACAGTTATATTTCTGTGGTTCCATAAGCACCACCTACTGCAGGCCTACATGCTAGATACCATTATGTTTTACAGTCAAATCCGTCTGTTACCCATTATGTATTTGTCCTTTTTTATTATTTCACAGTTGTTGTGCTGTTTCAGTGTTTAAAAGTGAAGTGTGTAATTTCTGCGTCATCAAACAGAACTGCAAAAATGACTGCAAAAATTTTTTTTACAACTTCCAAACACTTCCCCTGTCAAGCTACTGGCTGGACAAACAGGTAATTCTGGCTCAAATGTTATGAAATAAATGCTATTTATAGAGTCAATGTTATTATTTTCAGCCCAGATTGCAATTTAAAAAAAAAAGTGATTAATTTGCACTTTAGATCATAAAAGAGCATATGAACATGGAGTTCCTATACTGTATAAGGCAAGAGATCACAGTCCTGACTAATGTACTGTAGTTTCAGGGATATTTATGAATATTAATCAAATATTGTGTAACACAGCATTATAAAAGATACATTGGATATGAGGAATTCTTGGAATGTTTCCTCACAGAGCAGGGGATGACCGAGCAGTGGTTAGAATCACAGACTTTCTATTTTAGTTCAAGATGTTTATATTACATCACTTCAGTCTAAATATCATGATCTCAAAGATGTCTCAAGCAACTTAAAAGCCTACTGCCCCATAGTTTCTTTCCTCTCTGTCATTCTAATTCTGGATCTCTCTCTCTCTCTCTCTCTCTCTCTCTTCCAGCATTCTTGAGATTAGAGAGAAACTCCAAGTATTCCATGTCAAGGAGCTTTTCAAAACACTGGTAAATGCACAAAAAGCATACTTTTGTACTTTTTCTGACATAAACATGGAGTATTATGAATGTAGTCTTAAAAATGTTCAATTAGTTGACGTGTTTGTCTCTGTTTAAAGGCCTGAAGCTGGCAAGTCAGTGAAATGGGTTTTTCATTGCGGTCTTCCTGTAAAGTCTTGATTGGTTCAATTAGTTAGTGCTCACATTAGTTTTTCTAATTCACTTAAGTATTGAACAAGTCCTTTTCTGGGGTCAATGCCACGTAAACTCATTACAGCGAGCCATGTCCAGATGGCATTAAGTGTGGTAATCTGTTTTTAATCCCAATTTCAATCCGTTACCCAAATTAAGGCCAAGAAAAAAAACAACAACAAAGACCTTCATGGAATCAGTCTGACTCTGAGGGCCAGTGTGCGAGATATCACTGCTAAAGAACCAGCTCTGTGTTTACAATCCCATAATGCATTCACATTATCCTGACGTAAGCTGTTGACTGCTATTTAATTACCATGACCTTCAGCATTCACACACCTCCACTCTATCTCAGAACCTTATTATTGCTGCTCCTGTTGTAGCGGCAGCTGAATGAGGGGCGAGACGAGATGAATGGTAGTAATATTTACACCCAAAGGACCTCGGAGAATGAAAGACTGACTCACTGATGGTCTGAGGGTCAGAAGAACAGGCCTTCATATTTCATCTCAGCCCAAAAACATACCCATCTCTGTTGTGTATACTGTTGTGTATACTCCGGGAGTGGGGGGGGGGGGGGGCAGTCATGGTAAACTGACCAACTGAGATAAATGTTGTTTGACGTCATCCTCTTATTTATAGAAAGGTAATATTTGGGCATGGAAGTGCCTTTTCATGTCAGATTCTAAGTACAAACACTCCACAAAAACACACACACACACACACACACACACACACACACACGCACACACACACACACACACACACACACACACACACACACACACACACACACACACACACACACAGATGTGCCAACTTATATAAATGTGATGAGATGTGCTTAGAAGACATGGCAGATAGATAGACTTTTTAAATCAGGGTTTAGGAAGACCTATTGTGGATGATAAAAAAATTTAGATTTGCTACTATGTTTTGGGAGGGGAGAAGTCATTAGACCAGCACACAAACATCACAGTGCATCTGACAAATTCAGCATTGCCGTTGTAAATTCAATTTAACTATGCAATATATCATATATAATATCGTAATCACTTTTGGCCCTACATGATAGAGTGTGTAATGGAGAAAACACAAGAGACAAAGAATCAAGCCCCTTGTAACATACCCTGGAACCTTCATACTAAAATGAATTTAAAGTCTAAGTAGATATCCTCCGGTCATTACATTTTAATGGAATGTATACGAATGGTATCAATTCTTTGTACATTCTACATTCTTAAGAATAACCCCCTTTTAATTTTGAGATTTGAATGACTGATAAGAATGTTCATGTTCATCTCATAAATAACCTCTGTAAGTTAGGATAACCTACAACTTGCCTTGAACCCCCAAAGGTAAGATGTCTGATGCATTTATTGGGGTGTGTTCAGCATGCACACACAAAAATCAATACATAAATAAATATTGCCAGGTTTTAAGGAAAGAAATATAAAAAAAACTACTGACGAAACTGGGCCTGCAGAAAAAGCCCATAGATCCCTGCTGACACATACTTGAACCAATAATGTCCTACTCAAAAGGAGGTGCTCCCTTTAAGAGGTTAAAACACTTACATGAAAATTGTGTTTTTATACTTTCCATGGTGAACCATGACTGGGACTACTTGTACTTAGTATGAGGATCTGCTGGTAGTAGTTCAGAGTGCAACAAGTAGACGGTCAAAGAGAGGTGACTGCAACTGAACTGGAAGTTCTACAGAAACATGGAAAGACAGTTAACTATTAATACCAGTCCACAGACACAAGAACACATAATAGAACAGCGGATCTGTAACGTATTGTGTCAGATAATGAGCAGAGGCAAAGAAGACCAAATATAAGTCCTTTATTTAAATAAGTCAGGTAATCCGAAGGCAAGGAACATACAAAACAGCGTGTAGAACACAGCAATACCAGACCATGAAGTGAAGGAAATAAGGAACTTAAATACACAATTATAATGAACTCAAAAACAAACAGGTGTGATCGTTAAATGAGTATCCATGGCAACTAATGACTGACTGGAACAAAGGAACACAGGAAACAGTTAACTAAAAGAAACAAACAAAAAGTCCATGAAAACAAAAACAAACAGGCAGACCATGACAGAACCGACAGAGGAGACTCCGGGAGTTGTGGAGACCAAGGCGGAGATATGGTGACGAGCGGCCAAGTTGTAGCCAATGTGCCTGGAAGACTGAGGCAATAATGGTGAGAGTGAGGAAGAGGCGGAGCCGGAGGGAAGAAGGAGCCCAACAGAGCCATACAGCTGGAGGGGTGAGGCGCAGCCGAAGGCCCGGAAGTCTGTGCCGATGGTAGAGTGACGACTAACCAATGGTGGAGCCGATGGGACCAGGGAGCCTGGTGAAGCAGGAAGGACGATGGCCCCATGAGAGTTGGAAGCCAGAGCTAAGCCAACTGGTCGGTGGGCCGAGGTGGAGCTGAAGGCTTGTAGGGAAGAGGCGGAGCCAGGGAATCCCCATGCCATGGCAGAGATGGTGACTGGAATCTACAATCATTCAGAAGGTGGATCCGCGTTGCATGGGTCAATAGGGGAGTCGGAGGGCAGAAGGAAGCCTGTGGAGTGGTCAAGGGAATGGCTGGCTTTGGTGGAGATCAAATATAAGTCATTTATTTAAATAAAGTGAAACAAAGTAAACTCAGGTAATCCAATGGCAAGAAACATACGAAACAGCATGAAGAACACAATACTGGACCATTAACTGAAGGAAACGAGGAACTTAAATACACAAAGATAATGAACTTAAAAACTAACAGGTGGGATTGTTAAATGAGCATCCATGGCAACTAATGACTGGCAGGAACAAAGGAACACAGGAAACAGCTAAGAGAGACAAACTAAAAGTACATGAAAACTAAAGCAAACAAGCAGACCATGACAGGATCATGTTTGAAAGTTTTGCAATGTTTTAAGTTATAAGTTATTTTTAGACTAATGAGATCATGGGCTAAAAATGCATACTGAAGTTAAACGATACTCCATTAGTTTCTCATTTGTTTATTATTCTCTGTTATTGTCTACTGAACATTATTTTTCTCTTTACTTGCCCGCTGAGGCATGGCGCGCATGTGTGTGTGTGTGGCCGCGAGTGTGTATTGGTCAAATATGAGCGAAGAAGTGGATTGCTTTTTGTCAGTAGGGGGAGAAAACACTTCACACTTCATTCAGACAAATCCTGTTCTCTCTCTCACGCTGTGAATGTGCACATCTACATGTGTGCGTGAGTGTTTTAAGCAGTTCATCTTACAGGGTAGAGTTCAGGATATTGCCAATAGTGGCACTACTGGTGATCCACATAGCTTCTATGTGGGAGGAAAAGTGCTAAAACATTTCTCTCTCTTATCTTTATCCCCTTCTTTCTCCTTTTTTCTCTCCCTCCCTCCCCGCCTTCTTCCATCAATAAAAAATGAGGATTACGCACATCTTCCCCTCATAGTTTTCTACTCTCCCTGATCTTTCTCTTCTTGACAAGATTTGCGCAGGGCAAACTGTTGAGCGTCTCTCTCTCTCTCTCTCTCTCTCTCACTCTCACTCTCTCTCTCGCACACACACACACACACACACACACACACACACATACACACACACACACACACACACACACACACACACACACACACACACACACACACACACACACACACACACACACACACACACACACACACACACACACACACACACAGAATTACATTTATAAAGACATGAAATAGTATGAAAACAGACTCTCTCAAAGTTCCTCCAAAAAGACTGACAGATACATTCATTGCCCCTCTCAGCGGCACTCAGGAAGACCACAGCACACCTGAGCACACACACCACGCACCCTCTTGATGATGTCTTGATATTTTTGTTTGATGACTGAGCATCACTGTAGTGTGCTGTAGAGAGCTTGAGTGTTCCTCGTCTCTACAGATCCCATTTCCCATTAACTGCATGGTGCTATACTTGCATGTCATCAGTGCGTCAGTCTTGCTAATATCTCCCACTTTAACTGAGAGCTTAGCGAATCGTTTCCTGAAAGTGTGCTCTATCCCTAGGCCCAGGAATTAGAATTGTCTCTTGTGTAGTGGCATTAAAGTGTGGAATTGAACAGAGACTGTAATACGGTGGCCGAGATAGCTCAACGGCCTGCAACTGAAGAAAACACATGCAAATGGAAAAAAAACCCTGAATATAAAGAAAACATCTTCATCAGTTTAACAACACATGCGCTGAAAAAGTTCACAACACAACCAAATACAGAAACGAGCTGCAAAAGTTCACAACGCACCCAAATACAGAAATGCGCTGCAAAAGATCACAACACAACTAAATACAGAAACGCGCTGCAAAAGTTCACAACACACCTAAAATACAGAAACACGCTGCAAAAATTCACAACACACCCAAATACAGAAACGTGCTGCAAAAGTTCACAACACTACCAAATACATAAATGTGCTGCAAAAGTTCACACCGCACCCAAATACAGAAACGCGCTGCAAATACTCACAACACAGCAGTACACATAAGATCAGGATGTTAAAATAAACAAAAAAAACTCACCTTTCAGGTCATGGACCACACCACTGAAGAGTAAACACTGAACAATAGCAGTCCCAGCCATTTATTTACCATTTTACAATTTTCAGGGGGACTTGCATGAAAAAGTATTACA
This sequence comes from Gobio gobio, assembly GCF_949357685.1. Lineage (NCBI taxonomy): Eukaryota > Metazoa > Chordata > Actinopteri > Cypriniformes > Gobionidae > Gobio > Gobio gobio. Next base: position 46,675,062 of record NC_137098.1, read on the forward strand.
TTATTAATAAATAATAATTTATTTAATCATTTACTTGATTTTATTATCACAGGATATGACGTGCGCTGTGAATAGTTGCAAGCAATTGTTGATAAAGACAATGTCTCGTCACAATTGGAAATGTTTGCGTTTTAAACCACAAAGGCAAGTCAATGGATATCACACTGTGCAAACTTTGCGTTAGTTATGCTGGTGAAGAAGTCTGATATCCCAGTCAATTATTCACTGCAGAAAGTGTAACTTAAATTTATTTTCTTAATATTTCTCTTGTGGACCATACATAGCCTATATTACTATACTATAGCCTATGAGAGAGAGAAAAAAATAGAAGAGATGTAGGCTATTTTGTGTAAAGTTTTTTTTTATTAAAATTGTTTTTATTATGAGTTAGCTTGCGTCATCATGCGGTGATGCACTATGAAATTAATGAGGGGCACATTAAATAATAGTATTACAGTTTTTTACAATCGCTATGACAATTTTTTCAATACTTTTAACAAATTTCCTAAACTCTTAACGCAGTTAGCACAACATCTGTCTGTGTAGGCTATACAATTAACACATTTGTTGTTGCTTTTACACAAAATTCATTTAGTTAACACACATTTAAAATGCTTGAACTTCTTATACACACAAGCTCAACCAATACCAAAACAATGGATTTGTACTGCCAAATTTACCAATGCTTTAACACTGTATGTCAGAACTGATAACTCCATGTTTTAAACCCTAACCTTTTAGACTAAAGTAAAAGTGAACAGCTGTTTATATTGAGAATTGAAACACAAATATATCCCCTGTATTTTATTCCATTGTTACTGAGAAACAGCTGAGTGAAGTTATAAAAATATATAAATCCCAGCTGATTCCCATCTAGGAATTGTTCAGGTGTTGATGTTCTTTCAATCTCATGACCATATGGTATACAGTAAAAGAGGACATCTTTGGGCTGATCTAGTGGGGAAAAAGCAATATAGAGCAACACAAAGAAAGTAAGAAAAATTCCTTTATGAGGGAGAGGAAGATGAGCACCAGGACAAGGGAGATGAATGGGACAAGAGCAAGGGAGAGGAATGCCTGGACAAGGGCAAGGTAGAGATTGAGGAGGGTGAATGCATGGTGACATTCAAAGAAGGGCCAGAATTAGGGTAACTGATGAAGTAAGAGCTACTATCATAGACCATGTCATAAACCACAGGCTATCATACAGAGAGACTGGTGAACGAGTACAGCCAAATCTCAGCCGGGACACAGTGGCATCCATCATCCAGATTTTTCAAGAAATCAACAGGTATGATATTGTATAAGGGCTTCTCCTACTGCAAAGTGTAAATAATTTTACCATGTATTACAGTGACTGTATGCCTCTGGTCCCTAACTGTAGTTTGTCTATCTAAGGATACACATCTACCTCCCTCAGGGGGCGGAGGAAAGCTCCTAATTGAAGAACAGGAACTTGTTATTGTCAACATGGTGATTGCTGATAATGAAATAAAACTGAAGGGCATTCTAATAAAGCTACCCTGAGATGGGTTATTAATTTTTTGTATTGAATTGCAGCAAATTGCAGCAAAAGAAACAAGCAAAAGAATTGCAGCAAAAGAAACAAAATGCATGCATTTACTAAACCCAACAAAACACAAATGTGGAGAGTCTTCAAAAGACACACAATCTATGATCAATAAAATATAGCCTACAGTCGACTCTATTGTATGAGGGCAGACCTGATACAAAAAATAATACAGTTTCTGTAATTCCATCTAGTGTTAGTGTTTTTATAACATTGTGCTATGATTGACTAAATGTTCCTGTTGGAAGAGAACATGTGTTAGTGTTTTGTGTTAGTGTGTTATTTTATTTAGAAAATAAGTGTTTAGAGTTTAGTTTACAATGTGTGATTTTGAACATGAAATTAACCGTTTTGCCAATTGTGTGTGGTAGGTGTGGTGGTGCGTTAAGAGTTTAGGAAATTTGTTAAAAGTGTTGAAAAAATTGTCATAGCGATTGTAAAAAACTGTAATTGAATTATAAACGTAACCTAATAATAATAATAATAATAATAATCATCATCATCATCATCATCATCATCATTCAGATCATTTCAGAGGGGGGCTTGAGATCGTCGGGCCAGGTTTTGCAGCGCATTTATGTATTTGGTTGGTTTGTGAACTTTTGCAGCACACGTGTTGTAAAACTGATGAAGATGTTTTCTTAATTTGCTGGTGTTTTTTCCTATTTGTATGCATTTTCCTCAGTTGCAGCGCATTGAGCTCTCTCGGCCACCATACAGTAAGCCTCTGGATATAAAACCATATTATGGTCTGTGGCACAGTGGAAACTCACATGCAGGCTGATGCAGATTTAAGTCTGAACTGTTACTAAGTCCAGGTGACAATTGGGGTTTTGCGCAATCAAGCCAGTCTTCATTTGTTTATCCAAGTATACAAGACGTATGTATTCAAGTATACAAGATAAAGCATAATTAAATATTGTTGGTCACCAAATTAATATCCTACCAAATGACCTGAACAGAAATGGCGAGAATTTTGATTTATCCCAGTCTTTTAAATCAATTCACCCAAAAGATTGGCTTGGTGACAATTTTTTTTTTTTTTTTTTTTTTTTCAGATTATATAATTTTGCTAGTAGATTCCAGTAATTGGGTGTCAGTTATGTTATGTTATGGGTCACTGAATGAATCATTGAATAAAAAGCATCAAGTCATTCACAACCAGAACAAGTCTTATTGTGCGTTTTAAAAATGTTGCTGAATGACTTCAGTAGCGTTTAAACTTGCATTGAAAAGCTTTTCTTTTGAATTTTGATGACGAGTGTTATTGAAAAAGGAAAAAAAGGTGTAGACTTGATTCTATCCAGCTGTTCCCATTCAGTTGGTCACTTCTGATGCCACATCGGAGACCAACAAATAGGAATCTCGCCAGAGAGAATACTACTCTACTACTATCTACTTTGAGTGTAACTAAACAAGCCAATGCACATTGGCATGCAATGATTGCAGAAACTGCTCTGCCTCGTAGCGCGGGTATAAATGAGCAGCAGGTGCTTGCATTAATCAGCATTTCGCTTCGGAGCCGAGCGGTGTATGTTTCCTGCTATCTACAAAGCATGTGTTAACATTGGAACGAGTCAAGCTATTTGAGAGGACCACTTCTCGTCTGGTGTTGAAGTGATGGCACTGCAGCGGGGTCGTTTTTCTCTTCTTTTTTTTCTATTTTGTTTCTATTGAGCAAAAAGAAAAGCCTTTTCTCACTGCTGGTTTGTGCGTTGTGGAGAGCGTTGAGGGCGCGTGGAGGGTGTGCACGACATGTTAACAGCCATGCTTTCCCGGTTCTTCCAGGATGTGCATGGAAAACTTGGCAGTATGGAACTATATTGATGTCAACAACAACAAAAAATGGATCGCCAAAAGTGCCAAAATCTGCATAAAAAGTTTTCTACTCTCTCCCTACCCTTGACGGTGGGGTTGTGACCTTGTGCACTCTTAATGCACGGGTAGTTCTGAGCCGGGGTTGAGCTGCACATGTTGACTGACCATGATCCAAGTCACGGCGCAGGCCCTTGGCCAGACGATGTCCACCTTGTTGGTCCAGAAACGCCCCCTGGTTTGCCATGCAGAGGTGCGAGTGGTCGTCGAAATATGCTTTCTCGATGCTCCCATCTCACAAGGTGGCCTTTTCTGCGACACTGTCGAGGACTGGGCCCAGCAGTTCTCCGCAGTCAGTAGCAGGCTGAGGAAATCAAGAGCTTCCCCCAACGTACCATCAGAGTCCCTTGTGGGCCACCCCTTAGTCTGCTAGTCGCCATGGGCATCGCCCCCTGCAATTCCGGCACACTGTGTCTACTGTGAATATCTACTGTGTCCCCTGCTGCTGTTTAAGCGGTCGGTGAAACATCATCCCTGAGACGGGTGACCCGGAGATGGGCGGGGCTGCTCTTCTCTGGAGGAGGGCCGGGCAGGGAATCCCTTGATTCAAAACTCTGTTCCGCCACTGACGTCACAGCCAGTGATACCTAAATTATTTTTTAAAAAGCAGTTCTGCAGGAAAGACTCGGGAGAATTATATTGACAATAGTGCATTTAATGATAGCTCAGCAAGCTAATAATATACAAAGTCAATTTGGCGTAGGCCCCGTCCGTAGGCATAATCCGAGGGTATCGGATCTGCAATTCCTGCCTGAAGACGAGGGCAGGGGCGCAGCCGACCCCCCGGGAGGTATGGACAGGACCATCCTGGTGGTGGTGGGGAGGATGGGGGTAATCGTCGCTTCAGATCTGCGTAATCGTCGCTTCAGTATCTGCGAACTCAAACATGTGTAAGTACCGGGCTTTTATACGGTGAGCATGAGAATATAATTGGGTTAGAATGAAGGCAATAAGTGACGTAGTAATTGAGTCTTCCCAGCAGAACTTATGCTAGAGCTTTAATTTCCTCCATCTCTGGGTCCCATGGGGGCTCGGAAAGCTGTGGACTGTCCAACGCCGGACCACACCCATCCTCCTCCTTCGCCAGCAGAGGAACTTGCTCAGTCGATGCTGAACTGCTTGAATACGTTTCAAGGAAGGATGAATATCCCACTGAAACGTTTTCAGAGGCTCCTGGGGCATTTGCTTCATATGAGACTGCTTCAGCATTGGCTTCATGGCCGAGTCCCGAGATGGGTGTGGCAGCGCGGCACTCACCGGGTGAATATCACACCGGCCTGTCACCAAACCTTCAGCCCATGATCAGACCCTTTGTTTCTTTGGGCAGGAGTGCCCTTGGAACACTACGAGACACGCTTACTCCTTGAGGGTGAACCTGTTTGTCGAGTGGTGTTCTTCTTGCTGAGAAGACCCCCAAAGATGTTCGATAGGGTCTGTGCTTTCCTTACTGCAATATGGGTTTGGAGTGAAGGCTGTCTCCCTCCACCTCCAAGTGTATACTGCCACATTATCTGCATATCACGACCCTATAGGAGGTAAGTCGGTTGGGAAGCACGACCTGCTCATCAGGTTCCTTAGGGGGGGCGAGACGGTTAAATCCTCCTCGACCTCCCTCCATACCCTCTTGAGACCTCTGGTTTGAGCCTTTGTTGTCAGTAGAACTAAAGATTCTGTCTATGAAGATTTTGCTGCTGACCACACTGGCCTCTATCAAGAGGGTAGGGGACCTGCAGGCATTTTCGATCGATGACTCGTGCCTAGAGTTCGGGCTGGGTGACACCCACATGGTACTGAGGCCCCGACCTGACTATGTGCCCAAGGTTGTGTAGAGCCGGTATCCTCCTGTGTTCTCACCTCAAATGGGTAGAAGCACAGAGAGGGCCGGGCTCTTTGTCGGCTTGCTGCGCCCTGAACTGGGGTGCTTATTCTCCAGAGCAAATCCTGTCAAGTCTTCCATCCACCTCGGTTCAGGACTTGGTGGAGCGTCTGGCGCCAGGTAGTGTTAATTTTGTCACCTATTTTTAATTTAGTCTTAGTCTTAGTCTTGTGCCAAATGTCCTTGTTAGTTTTAGTCATATTTAGTCATTCAAATATCTTTTTTTGTTAGTCAAGTTTTAGTCGACTAAAAGTCTCGTCATTTTAGTCTAGTTTTAGTCAAAAGACAACTCAAGGTATCTTAGTCAAGTTTTAGTCGACCAAAAGTCTAGTCATTTTAGTCAAAGGAAAACTCAATATATTTTGTGGCAAAATAAGTTACATAAAGTACATATAACCTGCATAATGTATGTGCAACAACACCATAGCTAAATGGTTGATTTAGAGCGTAGATGCCTATAATCAGCATTAGCTTATGAGACGATGGGCACAAATATTGATTTTGATCTTGATTCAGTATGAATTCATATGTATATAGCCTACTGTACATATAAGGAAAAATAAGTTTGCCTTTTAGCACTATTTTATTATATTTGCTTGCATTCTTTACTATTCACTATTATTAACATTTCAAAATTTCACAAATAAGTAAGCAGTTATGATCTGCAACTAGACTACATGTATATTTATTAAAGGGCCATACAGGCACCAGTGGGTAATGGCATTACAAGTGAAATGTTTTATTTTTCCAGCCACAAAATGACTCTAATGTGCCTCTTTGCAGTGGAATTCTCTATTTTAACCTTAATTAATACACTAATTGTAATATAAATAATACAAATATTAGAAGAAAAATATTTTAAGTGGTCATTAATGGACAATAAGTATTGCACAAATAGTATTTAATACCAAAAGATCTCCTCAAAATATTCAATAAATATTATTGAATTAAAATATAGGCTATTTATTTTAAAAATAGTTCAGGTGTATGGTCACATTTGACCATCAATGAGTATAAGTGTGACTTAATTAGTAAGGAATACCTGAGGGCTAAATACAAGAAAAACATTAATATGAATGTTAACAATGTTGCATCTCTACCACTCTCCATAATAAAATGATACTGTAAATGTGGCTGACGTAATACTCAATACACACTATGCTGTAGGCTACTGTTTACCAAAGATTGCTGCAAACACCTGTATAGTGAAGCTGTTGTGTAACTTGCGTGGCTTAAGCCATTCAAATGTACTGACACAGCGCTAGAAGTATTGAGCGCTCCGGGAACCACGTGACCATGTGTGCCGCCGCGAGATGACAGGCGGAGTATGAGAGAGACCTGTAGCCTACACGAGCAACAGCGCGAACACTTTCTGAATATTTTGAACAGCTGAATATTCTATCTCATCAAGAAAAAGAAGAGACAATTGTAGACGAAAATGAAGAGAGATTTTATCTTAGTTTTTATTTTATGCAAAACATTTTAGTCTCGTCCTTTTTCGTCAACAATAATGCATGTTAATTTAGTCTTAGTCAGCGTTTTTGGACATTGGTGCGGTCTCGTCATCGTCTCGTCTTCGTCATGGAAAAAAAGGTCGTTGACGAACATATTTAGTCTCGTCTCGTCTGACGAAATTAACACTAGCGCCAGGCCTATTCCCACTGAATCCTTGTGAACCAGTATTAGGCTACCATATGAGTGACCCTGCGGGGATCCCATATGTACCTTTCACGGTTGCTCCTAAACAGAACGGTTGGGAGAGCCCACTTTTGGTAAGGCTGGACCCCTAAAACCTCCTTGTAATCTGGCCCTGTGGGTTAGCAGATATACTCCACATAACTCCTTTGGGGTAGGATGTGGCTTCCGCAGTGTACCTTTTCCAGAGGAAAAGGGACACTTTCCCAGTGTTATCCAATAGTCACTGATTGGGTCATGCGGAACAACAGTGATGGACATTCTCTGTGTAACCCCTGTATCATCAGGTAAGAGAGTTCAGAGGCTCACACAGGGCACTGGAAGCGATCTTGGCGTTTTGGTAAGGATTCCTATTTATCAGTCTCCGACGTGGCGTCGGAAGCGACCGGATAAATGGGAACATCTTGGTTACGTATGTAACCCTCGTTCCCTGAAGGTGGGAATGGAGGCACCACGTCCCATCGCCATGACTTCTGTACCCCGCTGGGGTACCAGTTCACAGACTTGGCTCCTCAGTGAAAACCTGATTAATGCAAGCTGAAATCATTGGATTTTGAGATGTGGGTGTTGCTCTCAAAAGTGGAGGCAGATGAACGCTTGCAGGGGTTTGGTTTAAGTGGATTAAATGATTGAAGAAGTCCTGCATATGTCACCAGAGAGAAGTATGTTGTTTCACCACCTTTCAAATTAACATTTACAAGGACAAAAAAATAAATAAATAGGTTAATTAAATTAAAATAATACATATGCACAGATGAATTACAGTAACATCTCCAATATGCATTTAGAAAATAGATACATTTTATGCCGACTTTATTGTGTGAACTGCTGAGCATGACTTTTATAAAGCTATACAAGAATAAATGTGCTAAAACACGTCTAAAATATGACTGGCTTGCACAATAGCCTTTACCTGTGAGAAAATTCTTCAAAGCAGTTGCACGCACTTCAAAGAAAAAAGAGAAGCATCAGTGAACGACAAACCCAAATCAGCAAATTAAAGTGAACAAAAAGGATTCATTCAAAAGTACCATTACTGAACAACTCTCAGAAAGGTTGACGGTTCAAGTAGGGTTATTTTAAACAGCAGAGTTACTGAGATCACAATCCTGCCCTATCACTGCAGTTTAACTGAGCAAAGTGTTGCCTCAGGGAACTATTCATTCAATGAGTTCGCCATAAGTTAATTGGATAAAAAGTGTCTGCTAAATGGCAGGTAACGGTGCAGTGACCACAGATTTAAACCTCTAGTTAGCGTGACTAAAGACAGAGTGATGTACTACTCGGTCACACCTTCCTCTTTAGCAATGATTGATGGTGATAGGGGCAATTCTCTACACATCACAGCTCTCTCACCCACACTGGCCCGGCCCCTCCACTCAGCAGCATAAGTAGTGGTTCAGACGCATTAGCACTCAGCCTAATTGACTCTCTGAGATTATCATTTCCTCGCAAACTTTGTGGAATGAGTTATGATCAGATCTCCAGACCTGAGGACAGGGCTAGATTAATCCCTGACACTCATTCATTTGGATGTATGTTTTCATCACTGCTCCTCACCAAGCAGTCAAGCTCAACTCTGTTCGCCAGTGATAAATCAACACTCCCTGGCCACCGTGCTCAAAACGCAGTGTTAGGAGCATCTCTCTCCTGCCCAAACAGATATATAACAAACAGACAGCCCGTTCACTTCAACATATTTTATTTACTTCCAGCTGTTAAATTATATTATTCTTGAGATGAAGCGGGTTCATTTGTTTAATTGAAACTGGTCAAGAGAGGTAGAGTGACCAGAGGCCTGTTAGCGGTTGATTAGCTACATTTGAGTTTAGTTTTAGACGTGAGTCTAATTTAGTCTTGAACTTTTGCTATCATATGAAGGGTAACTTAACAGGGACAGTGCCTCTTCAAAAATTTGGATGAGAAAATAATTCATATTACAAAAATAAAACAATGCAAATATATCAAAATGTGACATTTTAAATCACTTGTTTTTCTAGGGTAACACTGTCCAACAGCGACACCAACAAGTAAAGTTACAGTCCGCATCTCTCTTGCCTCCCATGAGCCAGGAGTTTTTTTACAGACCCCCCTAAAGCGTGCAGTGGGTTTAGTGGGAGGTAATTGAGAATTAATGGGGGAAAGTCCCTTAAGAGGAGGCAATGCCTCTGTTGCGCTATCATTGGTTATGATTGGTTTTGTGTGTGTTCCGCGTTCACTAATCAGTCTGAATGAACAAAATGATGGCATTAATAGGAATATTAAAAGTAAGTAAACAAGTAGATATCACAGCTTTATTTCACATCAAAATCAAACTTGAAATGGCCTAAAAACACGATTGTAGAGGTGGCAGTTATTGGCACGGGTTGACAGAAATGCAATATAATATACTGTCGCGAGGTTGACGAGCAAGAGACCTGGGAGGAGTGAGCGAGACCGGTGCATGATTGCTAATGAGCGTCACCTGCGAGGCACACCGGTCTCGAGTCCTCTCATGGGGGAGCCCGGAGGCATATAAGGACGAGCAACTCTAGTGAAGGACGAGAGAGGACCAGGCCTGGACTTTACGTTGTTTTGTTTATGTTTTGTTATGTGTGTGTGCGGCAGTCGTCCATGAGGGGCTGCCGCTTTTACTTTCATTTTGTGTTTATTATTTGATTAAAGTATTTTAACGTTCGCTGGTTAGGTGGTGACCAGGGTGGCACAGACCAGACAGATGAGCAGGGTGGTGCAGGTGGCCAGGGCGAAGCAGGCCGGGCAGATGACCAGACTGGCACAGGCAGAGCAGGCGGCCAGGACGGAGCAGGCTGGGCAGCTGATCAGGGTGGCACAGGCAGCCAGGGTGGAGCAGAAAACACCACAGTAGTGCAGATGAGGTTGAAGACCCCCATGGCGGAGCAGATGACCACCACAGCAGCGCAGACGAGGTTGAAGACCCCAATGGTGGAGCAGAAGACCACCACAGCAGCACAGACGAGGTTGAAGACCCCCAAGGTGGAGCAGAAGACCACTACAGCAGCGCAAACGAGTTTGAAGACCCCCATGGCTGAGCAGAAAACCACCACAGCAGTGCAGATGAGTTTGAAGACCCCCATGGCGGAGCAGAAGACCACCACTGCAGCGCAGACGGTCTTGGAGCCCCGCACGGCGAAGCAGACGACCACCACAGCAGTGTCGGTGGGCTTGGAGACCCCCACGGCGGAGCAGACTGAGCAGGTGGCCCGTGACAGGGGGCGGAGCCCTCTCTGGACTCGTGGCAGGGGACGGAGCCCTCTCTGGACTCGTGGCAGGGGACGGAGCCCTCTCTTGACTCGTGGCAGGGGACGGAGCCCTCTCTGGACTCGTGGCAGGGGACGGAGCCCTCTCTGGACTCGTGGCAGGAGGCAGAGCCCTCTCTGGACACGTGACAGGGGGCGGAGTCCTCTCTGGACTCGTGGCAGGGGGCGGAGTCCTCTCTGGACTCGTGGCAGGGGGCGGAGTCCTCTCTGGACTCGTGGCAGGGGACGGAGCCCTCTCTGGACTCATGGCAGGGGGCGGAGCCCTCTCTGGACTCATGGCAGTAGGCGGAGCCTTCTCTGGACTCGTGGAGGAGGCGGAGCCCTCTCTGGACATGTGGCAGGAGGCGGAGCCCTCTCTGGACTCGTGGAGGAGGCGGAGCCCTCTCTGGACTCGTGGCAGGAGGCAGAGCCCTCTCTGGACGCTGTTCAGGGGCTGGAGCCGTCTCTGGATGCTGTTCAGGGGCTGGAGCCATCTCTGGATGCTGTTCAGGTGCTGGAGCAGTCTCTGGATGCTGTTCAGGTGCTGGAGCCGTCTCTGTACGCTGTTCAGGTGCTGGAGCCGTCTCTGCACGCTGGTCAGTGGCTGGAGCCGTCTCTGGACGCTGGTCTGTGGCTGGAGCCATCTCTGGACACTGGTTTGTGGCTGGAGCCGTCTCTGGACGCTGGTCTGTGGCTGGAGCTGTCTCTGGACTCTGGTCAGTGGCTGGAGACGTCGCTGGATGCTGATCTGTGGCTGGAGCCGTCTCTGGACGCTGGTCAGTGGCTGGAGACGTCGCTGGACTGGCGGGGACAGAGTAAATGTCACATTCCTCCACGAAACCCACAGTAAACGCAGAGCCACTGAGAAGTAGGGCGCAGTCAATGAAACTCTCCAGAGTCAATTCAAGGCCCTTTAGTGGTATCACTGAATATAGTGGTTCACTCAGTCCCCCTCGAAAAAAGTCTCTAAGAGACACCTCCTCAAAGCCCACTTGAGGGGTGAGTTCCATAAACTCAGCTACATAGTCCTCAATACTACGTTTACCTTGTCGGAGACACATGAGACGAACTGCTGGATCCATGGTGTGGCGAAGTCTTCTGTAACGTAACTACTCTGAGACAGAAGGTAGAGGATCCACACGCAGCTTTATTGAAAGGGTAATCCACAATCGTAGTCAAAAAAAGGCAGAAGGTCATACACGGGCAAGCAGTCCAAACAGGCAAACAAGGCAGGAGAGACAGACAAAAGGATAATCAACGAAGCAGGCGAGTAATCCAAAACCAGAGACAAGACACCAGGGAAACTGCTCAGAAATGCAGTATTACAACAAACAAGACTTTGCAGTGAATGCCAGAGTGAACATGGTATATATAGGCAGAGGTAATGAGGTAATGAGACACAGGTGTAAACACTGAGTGCTAATGAGTCCGGGCAAAGGATATGGGTAATGTAGTCTATGATAAAATGACAGTCCGGGTTGGAGTGCCCTCTGGTGGTGATCACAGGCACTCACACTGGTGAATTGTGACACTATTCTACTAACCGAACCCTAATACCAAAGCCTAACCTAACAATCTGCTTTAGTTGCAAAGTTACTTATAGTTAGTAGAATGTGTAACCTCTATTTTTCAGGATGATCATTCTCTTTTACTTCAGCTGAAAGCGATTGGCTGTTCGCTGCAAACGTCACACTTGTATGTCTATGCGCTCCAGAATGTATTATTAATTTTCAAACAGAGCACCAGTGCTGAGAGTTGTTATGACACTTTACCCAGACTAAGTCGGACTTCATTTATTTGGCTTTGTCAATCCGAGAGACATAGTAGTAAGAAGAACACCTACAAATACAATTATATTACATACATATTCTTACATTCTATTATTCCAGAACTGTGAGAATCATATTTCTTCTATTTGATTTAATCTAGATGGCAGTATAATAAATATCACATAACAGTTTTTTCTCCAAGTTTTACCTGAGAGCTGACCTTTCATAGAGCTAGAACTAGTAATCACTGGTATCATCCACGATGCACAATAGTTGATAGACACACAGCCTGGAATAGAAACAAGTCTTTGTCATCATTTTCAGTCCATCATCTCTCAGTTAATCCCTAACTCCCTATGAGAGATCTGAACAGTGGCCGCACAAATGTGGTGAGAGATTATTTATCACCATACAGTAAATGAAGTGCAGGAGAAAAATGCGGTTCATCTTCACTAAATACTTAAGTTATAAAAGGGTATGTGACTCACTGTTTCTATGTGTTATGTCTGCTATTTCTCCTCTCATAGTTGATTTAAATCACGGGTGGCAGCCCGGTTCCCGTGTGCAAAATTACTGCCTGACTATATATAGAAAACAGAGTTAAATGTAATTTTTTTTTTTTTTTTGCCACACAGACACACATTTTTGAATTTTGCTTGCTTACATAGACACAATCATAGCCAATAGCATTTTCTGTTTCCAGCATTCTAATTGTCATGATGTTTGTAGAGTAACTCAAAGTGGATATGTGATTTGTCAATTGATTTTTTTCCTCCTTCTAGGCTATGAATAAAACCTTTTAATTATTGATGTGCTGATGTCAGCAATCCATTTGAATGTTGAATGTGGTGCAGACCTCTTTCTCCAGGCTGGTTCTTCCCTTTCCCTCCCTCCTTTTTTCTCTAACTCCGTGGCATGGTAACAGAGTGATGGAGAGATGGAGAGGAAGAAAACAAAGTCACAATGACAATTACAAATGGACAACAAAAGCTATACTGAGAATAAAAAAGAGAATTGGAAAGACGAAGAGAATCAGACAGAGAGATGAGGAATGGGCTGAGAGCGAGGGAAAGGGAGAGGGAGAGAGAGAGAGAGAGCAAGCTATAATAGAACTTGGGGTGCTGTGATGTTGCAGATTGCTTGCGGAGATATCTCAGCCAATAGGAGAACAGCACCTGAAAAAATGGGAGGAGTATAAGTCCATTCACAAAGTCAGCAGCAGCTCAAATAAAGGCAAAGGAGTAGAGAGCTATTCTGCTTTCTGTCTGCTCCATCCTCTGAAACAGCCACACAACACCTTAGATGGCAGCCTGATAAACACTTATACACATGCAGGGAGATGAAAAGAGTCATTTTATATTTTCAATGAGGGAAAAATGCTGCAGAATGCTATAAAAATATGTGAAGTGATTTTATACGTTAAACCAAGAAATATCTTCTATATTCAATATTATGAAATAAACCCTTTCTCTAACCCTAACCCAGTGTATATAAAGGGTAACACTTTACAATAAGGAAAATTAGTTAACATTAGTTAACTGCATTAGTTAATATGAACTAATAATGAACTGCCATTATTTATCTTTGTTAATGTTTATTTCCACATTTACTAATGCATTATTAAAATCTTGTTAACATTAGTTAATACTCTGTGAACTAACATGAACAAACCATGAACAGCTGTATTTTTATTAACTAACGTTAACAAAGATTAACTAATACGGAACAGAGGTGTTGTTCACGGTTAGCTCATGTTAACTAATGAATTATCTAATGTTAACTAATACAACCTTATTGTAAAGTGTTACCATATCATTTTTTATTAACAAAAAATGTTTACACAAATATATATACATGCGTGTGCACTGATGAGAAATTTTCAATAATTGACAGCTTGATAAACAGAAATCTTCCCAGATTAGTCTGTGGTCAAAACTAAATAATTGAGTTTGGATTTAGCTATTAGATGTTAGTCATATCAGGTCAGCAAACAGGGTAAGGAGGTGTGTGGTCCACAGTCACACATTTTTCCAAACTCACTCATTTAAAACTAAAAGCAAAAAGGCAGATACCAGCTCTTCCCTACTCCCTCTCCTCTGCTTGAAATACACACCATTAAACTATTCCTGGATCAGAGTCACCACCACATTTATATCCACCTGGGTGAAAATAGATTCTTCAAAAATAGAGTGTGTATTGCGTAGGTTCATTTTCAACTTTGCTTGGTGCAGACACACTCCATCTTTTCCTTTTTTCAGTGCTGCAGGGAGAAGATGTGTCAGATCCTCTTCCTGCCAATGAGAGAATCCAACAAAGCTTTGCTCTACTGTCTTTTCATCCTCCCACTAAAAAGATGAATGAACGTGTGTTATTTTGGCTCGCCTCATCCTCCGGTTAACTATGTTTCCAGAGGAGACTCTTAATCATAATCTAACCTGTATCATGCCTGCAACCTTAGTAAGTACTGCAGATGTATGAATTATAATAATGTATGGGTTGTGTTCCATTCTGAACTGAGAATGCCTTTTAAATTATTATTTAGTTTTTAAAATTGACTTGAATGGAATTCAGAATTGAAATTCAAATTTGAACATAAAAGTTGAAGTAAAACTAATTAAAACATTTTTTATCTGTAATTTTTAACTGTAATTTAAGCAAAGTTTGACAAGACAAAGCCCTGTCCAACTATGTCACCTACATGTACTTACATATAGATAACAGATGGAAAATGGCTTTTTACCCACATGAGTCACTGGGCTGCCAGATGTCATGTGAAAAATTTAACACACAGACTTTGGATGCCTAGGTCATTTCATTCCCACCAAGAAGTCACAGACCACCACGCTACTGACCACAACACTGATATAATCAGGGGAAGAGAGGGAGGACAATGCTAAACAGAGTGCTGTATCTTCAAGAGACAGACTGAAAAGGTGACGGATACTAGGTCTGTCAGCGTGGCAGAGCCAGTGACATACGGCCATTGGGGGTTCTCCTGAATAATTAAATGGGTGAAACATTAGGACGCAATGCTGCACGATCAGCTCTCCTTGCAAAAGCTTTAAGTAGACTAAGGAAGAGGAAGGGAAAGAAAGAAAGAAAAAAAAGATATAACTTGCTCCTCACGGTCCTCAAGCAAACAACATGCTTAAACTACAAGTTCCTATTCCTAGTATTTGAAACCTGACTTCTCATGTTACATGTCACTAGTTATGTTTCCATCCACCTATTTTGATGCGCATTTTGGGATATCGCATAAAAAAATGTATGCACTCAATTCAGGCATATACATTTTTTTATCTGATAAGAAGATGTGCATGCATAAACTACGATGGAAACACATTTGCAACAATAAAACTCACATGACTTTGCCTCAACAGTGGATGTGATTGGATAACTGGACTAACCAGCGGACCAATTTCATTGCACAGCATCTTAAATGTTGGGTTGATCATTCTGAAACGTCTGCCAAAGTCTGTCATGAGAATGATTTTGTATAATGACCTCCCAGAAGCGTCTCACACAATTGCATTTCCAAATGGCAGACATCCAAATACAAGATAACGCACGTTTATTGTGTTTCGTCTGCATGCTCTGGAAAAACCAGCAACATTGGCTCTTCCAGTTGCAGCAACTTCTATTTTTGAGATATGTTGCACCAATTTTACAGGATGTGACGATTTTGTTCTCTTGAACACATGCGATGTAAACACTGCTTTATTCGCAAATGTTTTATGCTGTATTAAAATCTACACAAAAGTTAAATGAGGAACTTTGGATGGAAACAGCGAATGTCGTTGAATACAACAACAAACCATTCAACACTACTTGGAGAAAAACCTTCAAAAAGTCATTTTTGTTATCCGCTATGCTCTGTACTATATCTTCTGCTGAACAATTCCTCCATTATTTATCCTTGCATTCTAGGTTTGGACTTGCAGGCATATCTGGAAAAACATGCTTCAAATATTTCAGATATTCAAGTGCAAGTTTGGTGTCACTGCATACATGACCCAACAGCTGGAATACATAAATGAGTTATAGGGAGGATCATAAAGGCTGTTAGGCCATGTTGGCCATCTGTCAGAAGAATTTTTTTTTAAAATGTTCAGTACATAAAAACAAGCAGCCTCAAGGCCCACTCTGTGAGAGTAATCTATCTATCTATCTATCTATCTATCTATCTATCTATCTATCTATCTATCTATCTATCTATCTATCTATCTATCTATCTATCTATCTATCTATCTATCTATCTATCTATCTATCTATCTATCTATCACTTTTCTGTCAATATTCCTGATTATTAATGACATAAATGATAAAAGACAGTGGAAAATCTGTTAAAGGTGCACTATGTAAATTTTCTGTCCACTAGAGGTCGCCTGTTCAAAACAAAGGCGTAGTTTGATAACGGCACATTTGAGCGCAGAATCTTGGTCTTCACCTCACAGCCGGTGGAAAAGAATCAGGATAGGACTCAGGCAGAAATCATGTTCCTGGATGTGATTATTAACGTTACTGTAGTATGAAGCAGAACAGGACCGAGTTTTGAGGAGCTGAGCAAGGCCGCTGGAGCGATTGTTAATGAGAAAAGCGGTGGGACTTTTATTATGACACAGTCGCCGGCGCCACTTCCGGTTTTCCGGTATGAGGTATGAGAATGAGGCTGAGGTAACGCAACTCTGTTTATCGTATTAGATACATCTGAGTGTGTCGAAAATTATGTTATGACGTTACTCTGTGCGTTCTCTCGGTGGCTGCTATGACACTTGTTCACACTGCAGTGAGAGTAAAGCGTTTCTGCAAAATAAAACCGGAAAATGAGGGTAACGCAGATATGACGTAATAGACAGGCTACTCCCTCACACGTCCCGTTTCCTTGTTTAAAATAGCAATTTCTCACGATTTACAAATAGTTGGAAACATTTGGGATATTGTAAGTACTCAACTGAACAAAATATATAACACTGGCCTAGTGGTTTTTGGATATTTTACTCCAAAAAAAATACATAGTGCACCTTTAAGCTGCATTTACATGGCAAGACTTAATGCACATGCATGTATTTTGACAAATCAGATTTGCATTTTAATTGAGAAATGCAAACATGCTCTGTGAAGAGTGCTTGAGGTATGTGAATGTGGGCACATACAACCAGCATTGCCAAAAGGCTGGTATTTTTTACATATTTTAGTATCAACTTTGTACCAGAGTAGCAGTACTTTTCATATCACCTCAGAAGACAATACATGAAATTCATCCTTTTCAATGCTATTATAATTATAGTTACGTTATTTAGATGTGATCTTGTACTGCATTGCACTGCATTGCACATTGCACTGCATTGTACTGCATTCCAGCCATGGACTAACTATCTGACATTAATAGTGGCGGAGGATAACTCTCCCCGCTAATCATATGCAATTTAACACAGACTACACAGGAAATACCCCGTAGGTTACCGATTTAGTGAAGCAAATTTGTCTGCTGGGCCTGGGAATAGCTCTCATAAACAGTCTAATTTGTACCAGTGGTTCTGAGAAAACAAGGAGATGGAGACATCTTAGACACAGTCCATCAGCCACGTTTACAGTAATATACTCAAATAGATGGAACATAAATAAAGAGCTTTTTCACAGTCATACATGCTTTTACAACAATATTAGATTAGTGAGAGCAGCACACAAAATGAGGAGAGAATATTTGTCACCCCATCTGAAGTCCTTTTCTAATTTGACCTAAACCCTGATCTGATATCTGAAGAGAATAAATATGTATACGGCAAAGAAAAATACTCTTAAAAGGCCACATGGATCCATTGTGCACTGCCTTTGTTGAAAAAGTTTAAGGTAATCAGCTCTATTTAGAATCAAGGTGTTAAATTCAATGAGTTGGCAGGTGTGTTTCCTTTAACAACAAACACAAACTTTAGATGTTTTCATACTGGGTTAAGCTTTTCACATCACACAAGATTTCTGTGGACCTCAGAGTGTTTGATGTTCATGACTTCAGGCTCCATGAATTCACAGATAAGCAGATGTTTAACAATGTCCTTTCTCTAATCAAGAATTTTTGTCAATCACTCCAAGATCAAAGCATGTAACACTTTAAATGTGAGGTGTTTATGAGTTTAACTGTAAGAAAAACACTGAACAAGAGCGATGTGAATAGGACGATGCCATGGAGGGAATCATCTTTCACAGTGAGAAATCATCACCGAGAGCATTGCCAGTTGTCTTGTTGGCCAAAAGCCACCCAGATGCTTCCAACAGCTATTGGAAGAATGTGTTGCAGATGTGTGAAATTACAGTGAACATTTCTAACATTAACTATAAAACTGAAACTTGCCATTCCAAAAAAAAAACATGGTGCTGATCAAATGTATACCTTGAATATCAATGAAAAGAAGGAAAGTCATACTGGGTTGGTACAACATGAGGGAGAAAAAAAATATGAATTCTCATTTTGGGGTGAATTGTCTTTAATGGCCATTATAACATGCTACTACAGTTTTTTACAATCGCTATGACAATTTTTTCAATACTTTTAACAAATTTCCTAAACTCTTAACGCAGTTAGCACAACATCTGTCTGTGTAGGCTATACAATTAACACATTTATTGTTGCTTTTACACAAAATGCATATAGTTAAGACAAATTTAAAATGCTTGAACTTCTTTTACACACAAGCTCAACCAAGACCAAAACAATGGATTTTTACTGGCAAATTTACCAATGCTTTAACACTGTATGTCAGAACAGATAACACCATATTCTAAACCTAACCTTATATACTAAAGTCAAGGTAAACAGCTGTTTATATTGTGAATTGAAACACAAATATATCCCCTGTATTTTATTCCATTGTTACTGAGAAACAGCTGATTGAAGTTATGAAGTTATGCAAATATATAAATCCCAGCTGATTCCCATCTAGGAATTGTTCAGGTGTTGATGTTCTTTCAATCTCATGACCATATGGTAAACAGTAAAAGAGGACATCTTTGGGCTGATCTTGTGTGGAAAAGGAATTTAGAGCAACACAAAGAAAGTAAGAACCCTTTATGAGGGAGAGGAAGATGAGCACCAGGACAAAAGAGAGGAATGGGACAAGAGCAAGGGAGAGGAATGCCTGGACAAGGGCAAGGTAGAAATTGAGGAGGGTGAATGCATGGTGACATTCAAAGAAGGGCCAGAATTAGGGTAACTGATTAAATAAGACCTACTATCATATACCATGTCATAAACCACAGGCTATCAGAGGGGCTGGTGAACGAGTACAGCCAAATCTCAGCCGGGACACAGTGGCATCCATTATTCAGATTTTTTTCCAGAAACCAACAGGGATGATATTGTATAAGGGCTTCTCCTTCTGCAAAGTGTAAATACTTTTACCATGTATTTCAGTGACTGTATGCCTCTGGTCTCTAATATGTAACTCTATATTGTCCCTCTAAGGATTCAACATCTACCTCCCTCAGGGGGCAGAGGAAAGCTCCTAAATGAAGAACAGGAACTTGCTATTGTCAACATGGTGATTGCTGATAATGAAATAAAATTGAAGGGCATTCTATAAAACTACCCTGAGATGGGTTATTCATTTTTTGTATTGAATTTCTGCAGCAAAAGAAACAAAATGCATGCATTTACTAAACCCAACAAAACACAAATGTGGAGAGTCTTCAAAAGACACACAATCTATGATCAATAAAATATACAGTCTATTGTATAAGGGCAGACCTGACACAAAAAATAATGCAGTTTCTGTAATTCCATCTAGTGTTAGTGTTTTTATAACATTGTGCTATGATTGACAAAATGTGTTAGTGTAGCCTATTGTTGTAGTGTGTTATTTTATTTAGAAAATAAGTGTTAGAGTTTAGTTTACAATGTGTGATTTTGAACATGAAATTAACCGTTTTGCCAATTGTGTGTGGTAGGTGTGGTGATGCGTTAAGAGTTTAGGAAATTTGTTAAAAGTGTTGAAAAAATTGTCATAGCGATTGTAAAAAAACTGTAATACTAAAGTGTTTTAATTTGTGATAAGGGTCAACCGACCGGATGTTCACAAGAAATTGGTTCAAGTTTCCAAAGTTATCTCTGTTAAACTAATGATCACTTGGTTTAGCAGAGGAATTCCAGATAAGGTAACGAAGATGCGGTTTCACTTTATTTTAATGGTCCCTTTAACACATTCCGTTGACTATAAGTAAAGTTGCACCTACATGTATTTGTAGACTGGTATAGGGTTAGGGTTAGAATACGTTGACATGTAGTTGCAGTTACTTATAATAAGGGTTTGAAATGAACACCCGCCAATCCGCCAAATGCGGGTAAAAATCAACTGCAGTGGGTAAAGCTGTCAAATCACTAGCCAATTTGGCGGGTTACTTATTATGTTTACTCACTTTGCTGGGGAATTTTGTGTAAGCCAAAACTGCGCTTTTTCACTGTATTACAGTTTTTCTTAGTCGCTTCGGTACATTTCTCGAATCAAACTCACAATTTGCAAAACAGTAAGTGCATTTTTCAAAACAATTTGTACAAATAGCAAAACACCATGGATAACCTGCAAAAGCCACTCTCTTACTCAAAATCCTTAGTTCATCTCTCAAAAGTAAATATCTGTGTCAATGAACATGTCAGTGCCATCAGAATGACAAGTCCTTGTGTCATTGTGTACGGATAAGACAGTCAAATTGTTTAGTCATGTTGTCAATATAACAGTTTACTCTGGAGGGATGTTCTGATGGAAACTATGGCTAAAGTTTTGATGACAATTATTGTAAATTGTAAGTTACATCTTAGTGTATGTGTGAGTGTAATTGCAAGAGAATGGAAAAGATTCAAATTTACACTCTTACTGTTTGTACTGTATTTTATTGACAGAACATGTCTTTGAGATACAGAAATGAAAAGACAGCACTGAATAGCACACAAAAAAAAACCTAAAGAAGAAATGTGAACATAGGAAAAACTGTACATGCGGTGCTGTAGAAATTACATTAAGGAATTACAATCTTCCTACACCTCTTGACGATCCTGTCTGTTGGGCCACAAATTCTCATCCACATCACAACGAACATCTCTTGCAATGCAGCATGGAAAAAATCTTTTTGAGTGTCTTATCCAGCCTCTGCAGGCATCTGCTGTGATGTCGTTACATGCTGCATCCATGGCAGCCAGAAGGGTCATTTGTGTATGTGGCTGACGATTGTATACTTTCCATCTCCATGCTGAGAAAAATTCCTCAATGGGGTTAAGGAATGGAGAGTAGGGTGGGAGGAACTCCATCAGCATCCTGTCATGGGCAGCAAACCATTGCCTGATGATGTTGGAACGATGGAAACTGACATTGTCCCAAACGATCACATACTTTGGCAGGTCATCTCCAATCTGACCCCTTTCTTGTTCAGGGATGAGATCCCTGTAGAGAGTGTCTAAAAAGGTGACAAGATGCTCTGTATTGTATGGCCCAATAATGGGAATATGCGTTAGCACACCATTCTCAGAGATTGCACAATCCATGGTTATGTTTCCGCCCCGTTGGCCTGGCACATCAACTGTAGCTCTGTGGCCGATGATATTTCGACCACGCCTTCTACGTTTTGTTAGGTTGAAGCCAGCTTCATCCATGTAGAGGAAGCTGCGCGGTGGTTCACTTGCTTCCAGTTACATTATACGCTATATCCAGACACAAAATGAGTTTTATGAATTACATGCATTTTCATTTTGGCCAAGATACAGTTACATCAAATGTATACAGCACATATTTGCTATGGCTGTAGAAAAGAAGATACAATGTGTCAAGTTCACACTTACTGTACTGTATATCACTATACAATGTTGTACTGTTTACTCTGAGGTACAGTTGCTGCATGCTCATACATGTTTTACGTGTACATATTGGTAACGCAGCTCCTTCACTCTTTCACCATTTCTTTCAAACGGAACAGTGTAGAGCTGCTTCATATTCATTTGGTGTCTTTTCAGCACCCTATCAATGGTTGAGATGCTGACTGTTTGGATGTTTTGAAAGATGTTGTTGTCCTCTATAATGGCACTTTTTATCTCCCTTAGTCTTATTGCATTGTTTTCTATTACCATGGTGCAAATGTCCTCCTCCCGTTCACGTGTGAAAAGGGGCCCTCTGCCACCCCTGTGAATTTGTCTTGCAGTCCTATGTGGGGAAAAAATTTTGTAATGAAAGTACAGTGTACAATGCCTATTGTTAGATTACATACCTATTCTGTCGACGAAAAGTCTGAATAATCGAGGACACAGTTGTTCTTCAAACATTTGGCTGCACCCTTCAACCAGCCTCGGCCATTGTAAGCCCATGATTGAGAACGTGGTCTATGAGTGTGGCTCTAATCTCATCAGGAACGCGCATATGTTCTCGGCCTCTTCTGCCTCTTCCTCAGTTTTTTGCCTTCCAACTCCTCCACCACGCAGCCTCACTCCTCTTCTTCGTCTTCTCTCTGGCTGTTGACCCCGTCCAATTCCTTGTCCTTCCATTGTCAAACATTGTAACATTCTGTTGCTCCGGCTATATATATACCTGCTAGTTGATGCTTCATGAGAAACACCTTCGTTAGAGAAAGTCAAGATTCACCTGGGAGCAATTTACCAATTCAGGACAGATTTAGAAAAAAGTCTAATGGAAATATAGAAAGTATAGAAATATGCTTGACATATTATGATAACTTATTCAACCATTTTGCATGTAAAGACTTATGCTATGAGCTTGTGCCTAAATGTTGTGGGGGGTGAGACTATTCAACAGAGACCCAATATAATACATTTTGATCAACATGACATGATAATGTAGGAAACAACAGAGAATTTTACATAATCATTTGCATGGATGTACCAAAGCATTTGCAACTTGTTCAAAGAAATGAAGCCAGCGCAAGTACTGCCAGGAAGACTCAATCGTTACGTCACTAATTACCTGCTCATCTATCCAATCATATCCTTTTCTGTAGCATAAAAAGGTAGTATTTACTCGTGTCTGAGTTCGCAGATACTGTCGCTTTAGCACCACCATCCTCCCCACCACCACCAAGATGGTACCCTTCCTCCATCCCACCCTACACCACCAGTCGGGCCCTCCTATCATCCTCAACACCACCAGATGGGCTCTACCCCGAAGACTTCAGGATGTTCTTTTCCTCCATCTACCACATCACCACCAGATGGCCCCCTTCCTTACTTCGCGGGGGTGGACTGCGCCCCTGCCTTCGTCTTCAGGCAGGATACGCAGATTCCGTACCCTCGGAATGCGAATTACGAATGGGGCCTACGCCAAAGAACTTGATTGCTTGCTGAGCTCCTAAATAAATGTTATTGTTACAGCATTAATTCTCCCGAGTCTTTCTGGTAGAAATGAGAAACTGCTTTTTTGATGTGCACAAGTGACACAATGATGTGAGAATTGAACAGGTAGTTTTGAGAATTTCAATTCTGATCTGAGAAATGTACCAAAGCGACTGAGAAAAACGTCTCGGTTATGACTATAACCCTTGTTCCCCGAGAAGGGAACGAGACACTGCGTCGTCGAGTGACAACACTCTGGGGACGCCCACAGCGTTGCGCGTCTGAAGTATGAATGAAATCAAGCCAATCTGATTGGTGGTGCGTCGTGATGTAGTAGATGACGGCATACCCGGAAGATACAAAAGGCAAGCTGATGCAAACACATACCAGCACTTGCGATGAAGCGAGCGCTCTAGCCGTGATAGGTGTGGCGACGAGACGCAGTGTCTCGTTCCCTTCTCGGGGAACAAGGGTTATAGTCATAACCCGAGACGTTCCCCTTCGAGGGAACTCGCACTGCGTCATCGAGTGACAACACTCTGGGAACGTTAATACCCACTAGGCCACACCGAAATCACCCCACGTCCCAGTGTGAAGCTGGAACCCCAGGCACACTTAGGACGCAAGCAATCGAGCACCAGGCGTCACCGGGAGGTGCAGACTGTAAAATCTTATGAAGGTGTGCGGGGTGGCCCACCCGGCCACCTCGGATACCTCTTGAAGCGAGACGCCAGAAAGGAGGGCCACTGAGGAAGCCATGCTCCTGGTGGAATGGGCCCTCACGGCCATGGGTGAAGGCAAATTGCGCACCCTATAAGCCGTGGCTATAGCCTGGACAATCCAATTACTGATCGTCTGCGTTAACGCAGGCAGCCCTTTCTTGGGTGAGCCAAAGCACACAAACAATTGGTCTGACCTTCTCCAGTGGGAAGACTTCTCCAAATAAATACTTAGAGCTCTGACCGGGCAGAGCAGATGAAGTCTCCCCTCTTCCGCCGTCAGGCCGGGAGGGGGATGGAAAGCCTGAAGAACCAGAGACCGGGCTCCCTGAGATGGAACCTTGGGTATATAGCCCGGTCTAGGGTGAAGGATGGCCCTCACTCTGCCAGGGGCAAACTCCAGGCAGGTTGGCGTGACCGCCAAGGCCTGGAGATCTCCCACCCTCCTAAGAGAGGTGATGACGAGGAGAAAAGCCACCTTCAGGGTCAGGTTCTTCGGCTCAGCCGACTCCAGTGGCTCGAAGGGGGCCTCAGCCAACCCTTCAAGAACCACCGCCAGATCCCAGGTTGGGAATCTGGAGCGAGCCGCAGGCCTCATCCTCCGAGCCCCAAGGAGGAACTGTACAACCAGATGGTGCTTCCCCAAGGGTCCATCACCTAGAGGTGCGTGGAAAGCCCCAAGGGCAGCCACGTACACCTTCAGGGTGGACGGGGTAAGACCAGAGGAGAAGCGGTCTTGGAGGAACTCCAGCACTGAAGCCACTGGGCAGTTAACTGGGTCCACCTCATGCTCTCTACACCAAGTGGAGAATACGTTCCACTTGAGGCTGTACAATCTCCTGGTGGAAAGAGCCCTGGAGCTGAGTAAGGTCTCGACTACCTCTGCTGACAGGCCCGCCTCTAGGTACCGAGCCCCCTCAGGGGCCAGACCCAGAGGCTCCATAACTCTGGCCGGGGGTGAAATATTGTGCCCCCTGCCTGAGAGAGCAGATCCCTCCTCAGAGGCATCCGCAAAGCGGCCGTCCATGACCGCGCCCCAGCCAGTGAGGGAAGCATCTGTTGAAACGGCTCTCCGGCAACATGATGCTCCCAGCACTGGTCCTTGGGACAGGAACCAAGGTTTCCGCCATATGACGAGGGAACGAAGGCATTTGCGCGTTACCCTGATCATACGAAACGGATTTCCCCGCGGGGAAAACCCCTTGGCCCTCAGCCACCACTGTAGGGGTCTCATGTGCAACAGGCCAAAAGGTGTCACGTTGGACGCTGCTGCCATGAGCCCCAGCAGTCTCTGAAACTGCTTCTCAGTGAGGCTGCGGCCTGGCTTCACTCTGGAGACCATCGCCAGTATGGACTCCACGCGCACGGGGGGGGACATTTGTGCCCGCATCGACGTGGAGTCCCATACAACTCCCAGGAACGTAGTCCGCTGGGACGGCGTCAACACGCTCTTCTTCGTGTTGAGTCTCAGCCCCAAGCACCTTATGTGGGCCAGAACGACATCTCGATGCCGAACCGCCATCTTGCGCGACCTGGCCAGAATGAGCCAGTCGTCGATGTAATTGAGTATACGGATGCCCTGGAGTCTCAGCGGAGCCAGTGCTGCATCCATACACTTGGTGAAGGTGTGAGGGGAGAGTGCCAGGCCGAAGGGAAGAACCCGATATTGGTACGCTTCGCCCCCGAAAGCGAACCTCAGGAACTTCCTGTGAGTTGGAAGGATGGAAATATGGAAGTATGCGTCCTTTAGATCTATAGTGACGATCCCTGGGGCTCGCGGGCTTGGCCGGCCTCATCGAACACGGCCAGCCGTGAGCACAACACCCTGAGCGGCAGCTTATCACACTCGCTACAGGCGGCTCCCTCGAGAGCCGCCCTAGCGTGCTGCACGCCCAGGCATTGCACACACGAAAGGTGTGTGTCCGTGCCCGAAAGGAATCGCGGACACGGGTGCACACACCTCTTGAACTGTTGCCCACTAGCCATCATTTTCTGAATATATGTGACAAACAACACCAAATAGACAGACAATATTTCAACATAGAGCGCTCCGCTGAAGAGCAAAAGCAGGTATGTGTTTGCATCAGCTTCCCTTTTGTATCTTCCGGGTATGCCGTCATCTACTACGTCACGACGCCCAACCAATCAGATTGGCTTGATTTCATTCATACTTCAGATGCGCAACGCTGTGGGCGTTCCCAGAGTGTTGTCACTCTACGACGCAGTGCGAATTCCCTCGAAGGGGAACTGTAATCTGTTCATCTAAAATTTTTGGTGAAAAGGATGAGGATAAAAGAGGAAAGAAGGAGATGGCTGGATGACAGGATTTAGTTTGAATAGGAAATGAATGTATGAAATCCAAATTTTATAATATATATATATTATAAAATTTGCCATGGAAGTGAAGTATATATATATATAATATACACTCACCTAAAGGATTATTAGGAACACCATACTAATACTGTGTTTGACCCCCTTTCGCCTTCAGAACTGCCTTAATTCTACGTGGCATTGTTTCAACAAGGTGCTGAAAGCATTCTTTGGAAAAGTTGGCCCATATTGATAGGATAGCATCTTGCAGTTGATGGAGATTTGTGGGATGCACATCCAGGGCACGAAGCTCCCGTTCCACCACATCCCAAAGATGCTCTATTGGGTTGAGATCTGGTGACTGTGGAGGCCATTTTAGTACAGTGAACTCATTGTCATGTTCAAGAAACCAATTTGAAATGATTCGAGCTTTGTGACATGATGCATTATCCTGCTGGAAGTAGCCATCAGAGGATGGGTACATGGTAGTCATAAAGGGATGGACATGGTCAGAAACAATGCTCAGGTAGGCCATGGCATTTAAACGATGCCCAATTGGCACTAAGGGGCCTAAAGTGTGCCAAGAAAACGTCTCGGTTACGTATAGTAACCCTCGTTCCCTGAAGGAGGGAACGGAGACCTACGTCGGACGTACCGACGAATTGGGATCACTTCAGGGAGCCCCTATCAGCTTCGAGATATAGAGAACAGGCCAATGGGCCATTGGCGTGCAAGATTTGCATCTCGCGCTCCGCCCCGCGCCGCGGGTATAAACAGGAAGCGAGAGCGAATGCACGCTGTTTTTCACTGAGGAGCCGAACTTAGTGACTCGGCCCTGCAGTGATGGTACAGCAACTGTGGCGTCGGGACGTACGTCTCCGTTCCCTCCTTCAGGGAACGAGGGTTACCATACGTAACCGAGACGTTCCCTTTCAGTCGGTCACGTTCGACGAATTGGGATCCCTTTGGAAAACACCATAGTTGCTACCATTTCCAGCGCCCAGCGATGAGCCCCTCAGACCCCGATCTGATGCGGGCGGGGAAATTCACGCAGGGAGAGTCAAAGCTGCTGTTCCGCAAGACCCACTCAGCTGACTGTATTGGATAACCCTGGGAAAGCGTGCCTGTGAAGGCCGCTGCGGAAGCCACATCATGCCCGGAGGGAGTTAACATGTGGAGAATACATATATAGGCTGGCCATGGGCAGCACAACATACGGAAGTCCCAGGGGTGGCCCCGGCCATTCAGAAGCAGGGGAACAACACCTTACTGAGACGGCAGAGAGTAATCTGCCAAGGGAAAGACACGGGCTCACCGTAGAGAGCCGTACCGTGGAAGAATACACATATGGGACCGCCGTGGGGGTCACAACATATGGAACCCAGCACTTCGGGCACTTCGGTGTCACTGACTATGGGAAGTAAGCACACAGGAAGATACCGGCTCTACACGGAGGCTATAAAATCTAGTGAACGTGTTAGGTGTCGCCCAGCCCGCAGCTCTACAAATATCTGTCAGCGAGGCGCCACGAGCCAGCGCCCAGGTGGAGCAACACCCCTAGTGGAGTGGGCTCTTAACCCGAGGGGGCAGGGCATGTCTTGGGACTCATAAGCCAAGACGATGGCATCCACTATCCAGTGAGCCATCCTCTGCTTGGAGACAGCCTTTCCCTTCTGCTGTCCTCCGTAACAGACGAAGAGCTGCTCTGAGGACCTGAAGCTTTGCGTTCTGTCCACGTAAGTCCGGAGAGCACGGACGGGACAGAGAAAAGCTAGGGCTGGGTCTGCCTCCTCCGAAGGCAGCGCTTGCAGGCTCACCACTTGGTCCCGGAAGGGAGTAGTGGGAACCTTGGGCACATATCCAGGCCGAGGTCTCATGATCACATGAGAGTTACCGGGCCCGAATTCCAGGC
Source organism: Gobio gobio (assembly GCF_949357685.1). NCBI lineage: Eukaryota > Metazoa > Chordata > Actinopteri > Cypriniformes > Gobionidae > Gobio > Gobio gobio. The sequence goes on from NC_137098.1 coordinate 46,703,368, forward strand.
ACGATTTGTCGACCGAAAATGCCTGCAGGTCCCCTACCCTCTTGATGGAGGCAAACGCAGTCAGGAGTATTGTCTTTAACAACAAAATTTTCAACTCTGCTGACTGCAAAGGCTCAAAGGGCGCTCTCTGCAGTGCGGTTAGCACCAGAGACAAGTCCCAAGAGGGTATAGAGGGAGGGCGAGGCGGATTTAGTCTCCTCGCCCCCCTCAGGAACCTGACAATCAGATCGTGCTCACCTAGAGATTTTCCATCTACTAGTTCATGATTAGCGGCGATAGCGGCAACATAGACTTTGAGGGTGGAGGGAGACAGCCTTCGCTCCAACCCATCTTGTAGAAAGGAAACATCTTCGGGGGTCTTCTCGGCGAGAAGAGCACCAATCGACGAACAGGTTCCACTTCAACGCATAGAGGCGCCTCGTAGAGGTTTTGGCTCTAGCGGAAGTGATGGTGTCAACTATCGCTTGCGGTAGGTCACCTAGAACCTCCGCATCCCATCCAGGGACCAGACATGGAGTTTCCAGAGATCTGGACGCGGGTGCCATAGGGTGCCCCGTCTCTGAGTCAGGAGGTCCTTCCTCAGAGGAATGGGCCAAGGAGGTGCTGTCGCGAGGAGCACTAGTTCTGGGAACCAAGTCCGGTTGGGCCAATACAGAGCGACCAACAGGACTTGCTCCTCGTCCTCCCTGACCTTGCACAGTGTCTGTGCAAGAAGGCTCACTGGGGGGACGCATATTTGCGTAGGCCCCGGAGCCAGCTGTGTGCCAGAGCATCCGAGCCGAAGGTCCCCTCGGTCAGGGAATAAAACCACTGGCAATGGGTCGTGTCCGGGGGGGCAAACAGGTCTACCTGTGTGGACCCAAAGCGACTCCATATCAGCTGGACCACCTGGGGATGGAGTCTCCACTCTCCCGGGAGCACTGGCTGTCGTGAGAACTCGTCGGCTGCACGGTTGAGCAGGCCCGGAATGTGAAGGGCACGAAGCGACCTCAGATGCTTCTGACTCCATAAGAGGAGATGGCGGGCGATTTGTGACATGCGACGGGAGCGTAGACCACCCTGTTTGTTGACGTACGCAACGGCCGCAGTGTTGTTCGTACGGACCAGAACGTGCTTGCCTTTGAGCAGAACTTTGAAGCGACTGAGGCAAGACGAACTGCTAACAACTCGAGGCAATTGATATGCCATTGCAGTTGGGGCCCCGTCCACAGACCCGAAACTTCAAGCCCGTTGTACGTGGCACCCCAGCCGGTGGATGAGGCATCCGTGGAGATAACAGAATGCCTGGACACTTGTTCAAGGGGAATTCCTGCCCGTAGAAACGAAGGGTCCGACCACGGGCTGAAGGTTTGGCGGCACCTCGGAGTCACTTGGACGCGGAGGGAACCGCTGCGCCACGCCCATCTCAGGACTCGGTCGTGTAGCCAGCGTTGAAGCGGTCTCATATGAAGCAATCCCAACGGCGTTACTGCGGCTGCGGATGCCATATGCCCCAGTAGCCTCTGAAAGTGTTTCAGTGGTGCCGCTGTCCTGCCTATGAACGAATTCAGGCAGTTCAACACTGACTGGACGCGCTCCTCGGTGAGGTGCGCTGTCATGGCGACCGAGTCTATCTCCATACCGAGAAAAGAGGTCCTCTGTGTGGGACAGAGTTTGCTCTTCTCCCAGTTGACCCGAAGTCCCAACTGGCTGAGGTGACTGAGCACCTTGTCCCTGTGTTCGCACAACTGCTCTCGCGACTGGGCAAGGATCAGCCAGTCGTCAAGGTAGTTGAGAATGCGATCACCATGCTCTCTCATGGGAGCAATGGCTGCCTCCGCAACCTTCGTAAAGACGCGGGGCGACAGGGACAGGCCGAAGGGCAAGACGCGGTACTGATATGCCCCTCCCTCGAACGCGAAGCGCAGAAAGGGCCGGTGTCGAGGGAGAATCGAGACATGAAAGTACGCGTCCTTCAGGTCGATCGCTGCAAACCAATCTTGGGGACGGACGCACCTGAAGATGCGCTTCTGCGTTAGCATTCTGAACGGTAGCCTGTGAAGGGACCGGTTCAGGAATCGCAGGTCCAAGATCAGCCGTAACCCGCCGCCTTTCTTGGGTACAATGAAGTACGGACTGTAGAACCCGCTGGTTGTGCCTTTTCGCCAACACATCTCTCTTGCAGATAGGCTCTCTTTTAGAAAAACAGTCTTGCTTCATCAACGCCGTTCGGCTCCGAAGTGAATGACAGCGTGCATTCGCTCTCGCTTCCTGTTTATACCCGCGGCGCGGGGCGGAGCGCGAGATGCAAATCTCGCACGCCAATGGCCCATTGGCCTGTTCTCTATATCTCGAAGCTGATAGGGGCTCCCTGAAGTGATCCCAATTTGTCAGTACGTCGGACGTACGTCGAATGTGACCGATTGAAAGGGAACATCCCCCACACCATTACACCACCACCACCAGCCTGCACAGTGGTAACAAGGCATGATAGATCCATGTTCTCATTCTGTTTACGCCAAATTCTGACTCTACCTTCTGAATGTCTCAACAGAAATCGAGACTCATCAGACCAGGCAACATTTTTCCAGTCTTCAACTGTCCAATTTTGGTGAGCTCGTGCAAATTGTAGCCTCTTTTTCCTATTTGTAGTGGAGATGAGTGGTACCCGGTGGGGTCTTCTGCTGTTGTAGCCCATCCGCCTCAAGGTTGTGTGTGTTGTGGCTTCACAAATGCTAGGCATTTTCGCCCACAGAACTGCAGCATACTGGATGTTTTTCCCTTTTCACACCATTCTTTGTAAACCCTAGAAATCGTTGTGTGTGAAAATCCCAGTAACTGAGCAGATTGGGAAATACTCAGACCGGCCCGTCTGGCACCAACAACCATGCCATGCTCAAAATTGCTTAAATCACCTTTCTTTCCCATTATGACATTCAGTTTGGAGTTCAGGAGATTGTCTTGACCAGGACCACACCCCTAAATGCATTGTAGCAACTGCCATGTGAGATAATTGCATTAAGGAGAAATTGAACAGGTATTCCTAATAATCCTTTAGGTGAGTGTATATTGTTATTACCATTCTTCTAGAAGCGCATTTGTGAGGTCAGGCACTGAGGCCTGGCTCGCAGTCTCCACTCTAATTCATCCCATAGGTGTTCTATCAGGTTGAGGTCAGGACTCTGTGCAGGCTAGTCAAGTTCCTCCACACCAAACTCGCTCATCCATGTCTTTATGTACCTTGCTTTGTGCACTGGTGTGTAGTCATGTTGGAACCATCCCCAAACTGTTCCCACAAAGTTGGGAGCATGAAATTGTCCAAAATGTCCTGGTATGCTGAAACATTAAGAGTTCCTTTCAAGCCTTTCAGGCCAAGCCCAACCCCTGAAAAACAACCTCACACTATGACACCCCCCCCCCCCCTCAACCAAACTTTACAAGTGGCACAATGCAGTCAGGCAAGTAGCCTACCGTTCTTCTTGGATGCAGTTGCTCGGCCATGGAAACCCATTCCTTGAAGCTCTCTACACACTGTTCTTGTGCTAATCTGAAGGCCACACAAAGTTTGGAGGTCTGTAACTATTGACTCTGCAGAAAGTTGGCGACTTCTGCACACTGTATGCATCAGCATGCACTGACCCCGCCCTGTGATTTTACGTGGCCTACCTCTTCATGGCTGAGTTGCTGTTGTTCACAATTGCTTCCACTTTGGTATAGTACCACTAACAGTTGACCATGGAATATTTAGTAGTGAGGAAATTTCTTAATACACAGGTGGCAACCTATCTATCAAGGTACCATGCTTGAATTCACTGAGCTCCTGAAAGCGACCCATTCTTTCACAAATGTTTGTAGAAGCAGCCTGCATGATTTATTGCTTGATTTTGTACACCTGAGGCCATGGAAGTGATTGGAACACCTGCATTTTTTTGTTTGAGGGGTGTCCCAATACTTTTGGCAATATAGTGTTATATATAAACATAGTTAATCTAGGGTTTTTGAGGGTGGTAGAAGTTCTGAATGGCCGGTAACTTAAAAATGTATTAGTTGAATTGACCGTTGAGTGAAAAAGTTAATTTCAAACCCTGCTTATTTTCAGTAGAATGTGTGTTAGATGACTATCACAATACAGAGTTAGCAGATATTAAGCAGACAATCTACTAATACTCTAATGAGAGTTAGTTGACATGTAGTTACTAAGTCACTTATAGTCAACAGAATGTTCAAAAGGGACCATCAAAATAAAGTGTTACCGAAGATGCTACTTATCCGTCCTCGCCATTCTCTCACCCTGACAGAGGACACGACATCTCAATCAAAAGACAGAGACAGATGAGTAGCTGAACGTGGGAATGAGAGAACAGAAGGAGAGAGGCGTTTGTGAAAGCAATCCATTCACAAAGCCGCCTTGAAGGACAAATCAGCAAGGAGCATCGGAAGCAAAACTGTGTCTAATTCTGCTTCAGGCCTTCTTGCTCCTCTCCCCCATTTCACATTCATTATTGATAATCAATGACTAGCTGGGAGGTCATTGTCTGGGGGCTGTGTGTGTAGGGAACCGAGTATGAATGTGAGCATGCGCATCAGAATGGGAGGGGCATTGTGTTGAGGTGCATGTTTCTTCTCTTTGAACCAAGTTTAAAATGTTAATATTAATGATGGGTAAGTCATGATTACCCCCATACTCCCGAACCCAGCCCCTAATCAAAAGCAAGGCTTAATGAGCTGAGTGTCTGTGACAAGCAGCTCTCTGGTCAAACCATGGCTTGATTGTTACCTAAACAGATTTATCCACATTATTTTTGGCAGAGATGGAAGAGAGATATCAAGTTAAATTAAACAACCCACAAGAGAAAATCAGTGGCTCACCAGCCATTGCTGACGCAGTTTTTACGTGGGCCTGTGTTAGATCACAGGCCCAAGGGCACTCTAATGGCCTTTGCCTTGGTCAATCAGACGGGATTAATATAACCATCACAAAGTTCAACTGTAGTTTTAGGGCAAATCAGCCAACATGGTTACTTATCCAAGGAAGTCATTTCCTTTCATATAAAGGTACAAACACTTTATAGGAGCCTTTTTTCCAGCTGTTTAAACTAATATAAGGGTCAATGATTTATAAGACATATGTGTCCACAATAAAGAAAAGGAAAAACTTTGAAAAAGGGCAGGAATCTACACATGTACCAAGTTTTTAGTAATGTTTTCTTAGTATTCCAAATCATTTGATTTTGAAAAAACATTTTCAAGAAAAGAAAAATTTAATACATGGCATCTTAATTTATTTTCAAAAATATAAATATAAATATTTTTTGAAAGTTAAAAAGCATAATATTTTTAAAATATCATGAATTGATTCATAAATATCAATGTGTTTTGGCTTGAAGTAAACTTGCCTTGTCATGAAAAGATAAAACTATAATTTCAATACTATAATTTCTTTGATGTTTTTTTCCTGCATGTTCGTTTCACCAAACGATTTTGTTGGTCACACCGCATTGACTTTGATTTGGCAAAAGATTTTCAAATAATAAGCAAGCAGTAAGGCAGCTGTGTTAAAATGTTAAAGGGTTAGTTCACCCAAAAATGAAAATTCTGTCATTAATTACTTACCCTCATGTCGTTCGACACCCGTAAGACCTCCGTTGATCTTCGGAACACAAATGAAGATATTTTAGTTGAAATCTGATGGCTCTGAAAGGCCTCCATTGGCACAATGCACGGTTCACTCTCAAGACCCTTAAAAGGTACTAAAGACGTCGTTACAAAGTCCATCTCACTACAGTGGTTCTACAATAACTTTATGAATCTGCGAGAATAGTTTTTGTGCGCAAAAAAACCCTAAATAACGACTTATATAGTGATGACGATTTCAAAACACGGCATCATCAAGCTTCGAAGCGTTATGAATCAGTGAGTCGAATCAGCAGTTTGGCGGTTTGACACGCGATCCGAATCATGATTCGACTCACTGATTCATAACGCTTCGAAGCTTGATGATGCCGTGTTTTGAAATCGTCATCACTATATAAGTCGTTATTTAGGGTTTTTTTGCGCACAAAAACTATTCTCACCGATTCATAAAGTTATTGTAGAACCACTGTAGTGAGATGGACTTTGTAACGTCTTTAGTACCTTTTATGGGTCTTGAGAGTGAACCGTGCATTGTGCCAATGGAGGCCTTTCAGAGCCATCAGATTTCAACTAAAATATCTTCATTTGTGTTCTGAAGATGAACGGAGGTCTTACGGGTGTCGAACGACATGAGGGTAAGTAATTAATGACAGAATTTTCATTTTTGGGTGAACTTACCCTTTAAGAAATAAAAGATTATTACAATTAAAAATATGTTCATCAAAGTGGACATTCATACATTCAAGTCATTGTATCTATAAATTGCATTTTAACGTATCTTTGAATAAATTAACAGATAAAACCAAAACGGGCCTCATGTTATTGATGTAAAATCAAGCAGCTAGAAGAAGTAAAAGAGGACTTTGACAAAAGGAATATGGTAAAAGCGTAAACAGGTGAGGCAGCTGTGGACTCGGGTCATGAGCAGCACCTGACAGAAAAAGTCAAGAGTCAATGTCAGAGAAAACCTCTATATATGACAGAAACAAGGGATTTATGAACCACATTAGTCAATGACAAATTATGTATAATTTCATGCGCAAACATGAATCATACATTGGTTGCTACAAGAAAATGGGCTTTGAGTTACAGACTTAGCAAATGTAAAGGGTAATGATTCTTACCTAAGGTACTGGGTTTTAAGGAATTCTTTGTAAACAGCTTTATGCTCACAGCTGAAAAACAAGCTGTGTGAACACAACGCCATAAGAGCAGGTTGAATGTTTCATTTGCCATTCATAGTCGACACCCCCAGCTGTGAAACAACAGGTGGTCAGTCAAGAATTAATATGTGATTACTAATGAAATGTGACTCATTCCTCCAAAGCTGCTCGCAAAGTAACTTTTAAACCATCTCCCACATGAATTTCAACTGTTGCCTCAAATGTTCTTTTCCCAAAAGTCTCACATAATGAACTACACTCTCAGAGAGGAATCACAGGGGTCCAATTTTCAAAGCATGAAATTAGACGCCGCTGACATTGTGTGTTTGTGGTCTTTCCTGTAGCTTATTGCAAGGGATGTAAACATCTCATTCACAGTATTCAATTCTCTCAGTAAAGAGATGCTTTGAGTGCCTATCGTTAACATTGTTATTTATTTATTTTTTCTTATTGTTTGTGTGATTTTTTTCCCACCCTTTTATCTCCTCCTGTTTAGCAGAAAAGGTTGAATGAGCCATTCATGGCCCTGGCCGGCTTTATTGAGACACCTATTTGTGAGTAATAGCCTCTGTCACAGGGGTGAGAGCCGGCGCGCTGCACTGACAGGATCATTGAACTGTTGGGGCAATTTGTCCCACGATGCTGCGCTTTTATCAGGAGATTGTTGGCAATGGTGGGGAGAAAAAAATGTGGGGGGAAGCAAGAGAGAGAGAGATATACTCCTGTAGCAGAAAAGAACGCTTTCTGGATAAGGCTCTGCGAAGTACAAGAGGTATAAATGGAAGTGTAACATGCTTTTTTTTTCCTTTTCTTTTTTGAAACTGTGACTGGATGCCTGGTGAATCATCACATGTAACAATCATGTATGTATGTATACAGATGCATAATGAGGGACAATGACCATCTGCTGGATCTGTACATTTCCATTGCCATATGTAACACACTGGAATGTCAAGTTTGTTCATGGATAGTCATTGCCCTCTAAAAGCAGTGATGTCCTAAGCTGAGAGATGTCCTGAGATCTTCTCATAAGAGCTCATTCACACATCACTTCTATAAGTGCTTTTCTGCCACTGTAGAGTCGGTGGAAAGCTGCAGAGGACAGACCTATTTCTGTGGCCTGTCTTAAGGAATTGTGATGGATATGATGGTGCTCTTTAAAATGCTAAGTCTTAATGCACTGCCCAGAAGTGGAGCTGATGGGGGCAGCTAGACTGAAAATGAATGAAAAGTGTGAGGGCAGGATATAGGACAGAAGCTGCTGGTAAAGCAAGATCAATAGTAGTGCGCAGGTGGCTCATGGTTGCCATGAACACAATGCATTCGTTTTGATGTTTTTAATGCTGGTGTGGGAGCACCATTCACATGTTTGTTTATTTTCACATAATATATTTTTTTTTGTTAGGAATGATTTAATTATTTCTGCCTATTTAAATATTAAGATCATCATCAGGTACTAAAAGAAATAGTGATATATTATGGCAAATATTTAAAGGGATACTCCAACAGAAAATAAATGAAAATACTAATTCCAAGCCATTCCAGACGTATATGACTTTCTTTCTTCAGTTGAACACAAAAACTAAGACTTTTAGAAAAATAGTACATTTCTATGAGACCATATACAGTGAGGAAAATAAGTATTTGAGCACCCTGCTTTTTTGCAAGTTCTCCCGCTTAGAAATCATGGAGGGGACTGAAATTGTCATCGTAGGTGCATGCCCACTGTGAGAGACATAATCTAAAAAATTAAAATCCAGAAATCACAATGTATGATTTTTTTTACTATTTGTATGATACAGCTGCAAATAAGTATTTGAACACCTGAGAAAATCAATGTTAATATTTGGTAAAATAGCCTTTGTTTGCAATTACGAGGTAAAACGTTTCCTGTAGTTTTTCACCAGGTTTGCACACACTGCAGGAGGGATTTTGGCCCACTCCTCCACACAGATCTTCTCTAGATCAGTCAGGTTTCTGGCCTGTCGCTGAGAAACACGGAGTTTGAGCTCCCTCCAAAGATTCTCTATTGGGTTTAGGTCTGGAGACTGGCTAGGCCACGCCAGAACCTTGATATGCTTCTTACAGAGCCACTCCTTGGTTATCCTGGCTGTGTGCTTCGAGTCATTGTCATGTTGGAAGACCCAGCCTCGACCCATCTTCAATGCTCTAACTGAGGGAAGGAGGTTGTTCCCCAAAATCTCGCAATACATGGCCCTGGTCATCCTCTCCTTAATACAGTGCAGTCGCCCTGTCCCATGTGCAGAAAAACACCCCCAAAGCATGATGCTACCACCCCCATGCTTCACAGTAGGGATGGTGTTCTTGGGATGGTACTCATCATTCTTCCTCCTCCAAACACGTTTAGTGGAATTATGACCAAAAAGTTCTATTTTGGTCTCATCTGACCACATGACTTTCTCCCATGACTCCTCTGGATCATCCAAATGGTCATTGGCAAACTTAAGACGGGCCTGGACATGGTCTGGTTTAAGCAGGGGAACCTTCCGTGCCATGCATGATTTCAAACCATGACGTCTTAGTGTATTACCAACAGTAACCTTGGAAACAGTGGTCCCAGCTCTTTTCAGGTCATTGACCAGCTCCTCCCATGTAGTTCTGGGCGGATTTCTCACCTTTCTTAGGATCATTGAGACCCCACGAGGTGAGATCTTGCATGTAGCCCCAGTCCGAGGGAGATTGACAATCATGTTTCGCTTCTTCCATTTTCTAATGATTGCTCCAACAGTGGACCTTTTTTCAACCAAGCTGCTTGGCAATTTCCCCGTAGCCCTTTCCAGCCTTGTGGAGGTGTACAATTTTGTCTCTAGTGTCTTTGGACAGCTCTTTGGTCTTGGCCATGTTAGTAGTTGGATTCTTACTGATTGTATGGGGTGGACAGGTCTTTATGCAGCTAACGACCTCAAACAGGTGCATCTAATTTAGGATAATAAATGGAGTGGAGGTGGACATTTTAAAGGCAGACTTACAGGTCTTTGAGGGTCAGAATTCTAGCTGATAGACAGGTGTTCAAATACTTATTTGCAGCTGTATCATACAAATAAATAGTTAAAAAATCATACATTGTGATTTCTGGATTTATTTTTTTTTAGATTATGTCTCTCACAGTGGACATGCACCTACGATGACAATTTCAGACCCCTCCATGATTTCCAAGTGGGAGAACTTGCAAAATAGCAGGGTGTTCAAATACTTATTTTCCTCACTGTAATGCAATTTACGAATCCCTCAAAGTTGACACTTTCAAAACCACACAAAGTGAACATGAACAGAATTCAGTTGCTGAATCAATGACTTCGGAAGCAAAGTGATAGGTGTAAGAAAAAAAACTGATATTTATTTTTTTTTTTTTTCAATATAAACCATTCTCTTATATATGGTTTTGTGAGTTCATGCTTGACATAAATGTCAGCTAATTGTGAAGAGTGATGAATGTGTATTGTGAAACTCATACAAGAAATTATGCTCTTCAACGATTTTTGCTTGACCTTGAGAACGCGCTTACGTCAGGCTTCAAAACATGCTGTTGTTGTGACGCTGTCCCTGTCCAGAGTCCAGAGATGGCTCCAGCCCCTGAACAGAGTCCAGTGATGGCTCCAGCCCTAGAGCTCACAACGCTGTCCATGATCGCTTGACAATGTGTATTTGGGCAGCACACAGGCATGCTGCTCTCATCCCAGAGCCATCTATCTCCAGTGTTCCATGCGTCTCCAGTGCCATCTGTATCCCCAGTGTTCCATGTGTCTCCAGCACCATCAGTATCTCAAGTGTTCCATGTGTCTTCAAGGCCATCTGAGTCTCCAACGCCCCCTATACCTCCCTGGGTCTCCTGAGCTGCCAGCACCACCCTGGAGGCTTCCTAACCAGCCAGAAACACCCTGCTCACCTGTCCGTGACCTCCAGGACTCCAAGGTGTCCGCCCCCACTTCCCGGTTGGACTCTTTTGAGCGTGAGGTTTCGCCTTCCGGGAGGGGGGGAGTAATATCAGAGTTGTGTTTGTTTTGCCTTTGTGTTTTTGGATTTCTTTGTCTTCTGTGTTAGTTTTTCTTTTGACCCAGTTTCATTCATTGATCCCATTCACCTGTGCCCTGTCAATCACATTGTTAATTATCTCGTTTGCTCCTTTTTTGCCTTGTGTGTAGGCTATATAGCCCTCAGTTTCAGTCTGGTCCTTGTCTTGTATTGTATGTTTAGGTGTATGTGGTTATGTTTATTCCTAGTTGTTCTCCTGTTCTTTATGATTCATGTTATAATTAAAGAGTATTGTATTTGACTCTTTGACTTCTTTGTGCACTTCATCCTCAGCCACACCGTGACACCCACATTTTGGCCGAATGTGATGGTTCATAAACTTTAAAACAATATGTTGATGCAAGAATGAGTCTAACTCTGCAAAATCAGGACGTACTTACTAGGACACAGGCTTCCTATAGCAGCCTTCCTGCTGTTGGTTCCGGAAGATTTTTTTTTTTTAAATAGTCTTTGTTAAAGAGTTATAAGCCAGGAACAGAGCCAATCAGCTATGAAGTGAATCACTAGTGTAGTGTAACAATACAAACTTTGATTTGAAGCAAAAAAGTTTTGGAAAATCGGACGAAAAGACCAAGGTACAAAACTGTGTACTTAACGGTTTTAGTGAAGGAAAAGAACTACAATCCCATGAAGCATTGCGAACAGCATAATTGAATGATAAATAATATTACGTTTATTCTGGAACAAACGCCACTGAAAAAGTGGGCGGGCACTGTTGCACTATATAGACCTTATGTAGCCCCACCCATTTTCAGCACTGCACTCGTTGTGTTCTGTCTTTCAGTTTATATTTCCACAGCATGAAGGTAAGATCCTATGGATTTATGAATGAACTGCTCGCTTTGAAATCTTCCTGGTCTTCCTGGTCTTCTGATAGTTCACCCAAAAATGAAAATGTGATGTTTATCTGCTTACCCCCAGGGCATCCAAGATATAGGTGACTTTGTTTCTTCAGTAAAACACAAATGAAGATTTGTTGCAAGTCGGTCAGTCGTATAATGCATGTGAATGGTAACAAAATCTATGAGAGTAAAAAAAACATGTACAGACAAATCTCTGACGACACATTGATGTCTTAAGACACGAAACGATCGGTTTGTGCGAGAAACTGAAGAGTATTTATATCATTTTTTACCTCTAATACACCATTATGTCCAACGGCCTTGAGCACGCTCTCACTTCCGGTAAACCTACGCCAGATCGTGTACAGACCTCACTCACCAAAAGTGATCGCGTGCTCAAGGCTGTTGGACATGCACTTCCGGTGAGTGAGGTCTGTACACGATCTGGCTTGCATAAAATACGCCAGATCGTTTACAGACCTCACTCACCAGAAGTGAGAGCGCACTCAAGGCTGTTGGACAGTTAAACATCTTAATTTGTGTTCTACTGAAGAAACAATGTCACCTATATCTTGGATGCCCTGGGGGTAAGCAGATAAACATAAAACTTTCATTTTTGGGTAAACTATCCCCTTAACTGTTCCTAAAAAAATTTTTTTAATTCACAATGTTTAAGAAGGGGTCGTAGTTACAGGATTGGTTTAACTGCGAAACTGGCATGAATCAATCACAAATGAATGACACAGGTTTGGAACGATTTAGACGACTTGGGGTGGAGAGTGACATCACAGCTCCCGAATTATATTTGTTAGGCTATATCTGTGGAAGGTAAATAGTTACACTGTTTTTTTAATGGTACAAACGGAGAACAAACGAATGGTACTGGTTTGGAACAATTTGAACAACATGGGATGGAGAGTGATGTCACACAAGACACAACCAAAAAATATATGTTCAATAGCTCAACACAAAACCAGCACAAAGGTTTGTTTTTTCAGCACAAATATAGCACAAACGAATGGCATATTTTGGGGGATTATTGCATTTTATGGGGTTATTTACATCCATTGGTGTCGTCCTCACCTTGGCAATAGCATGAAAATAATTATCAGCTTGTTGTATCAACCGTAATTTCAATATCAGTGCATCCTTAATTTTGTTCATTATTACTTACCACATTTACACTTCAGACAAAGAGAAGCAGAATAATTATTCAATTTACTAGACTAAATCCTGCATCCATATTCATGAATGAAACAATGGAAAAATTATATTTCATAATTTGCATACATTATTACCTAGACACAAAAATACATGCTATCAGAACACATATGTCATCAGCAGCCGACAGTTCACAGGTAATTCCAGCAGTTATACCTTCCAATTTGCAGAATTCCACACCTCACTCTTGCTTCCTCTGTCTCTATTTCTGTCCCTGTGTTGGGAACTGAATACAGATTTCCCATGAGATTGGGCAATGAAAGAGAGAACAAAATCTAGCAGAGCTCGGCCAGATGGCAGCTCTAATGGCCACTTGGCAAGTGCCTGCCTCTGCCTTGCTTCCTCACTTCTTCCTTCCCTATGAGTCGGCACCTCTCAAAACAACAACTCAACTACTTAAATCAGACGTGCACTTCGACACAGCCTCAGGTAAAGCTTAAGCAAACATGTCTAATGACAGTGACGTGAACAGTACATTTCCACTGCTTGCTTTTGTGGCCTCTCCATGGAGTCCTTTGTGAGCAAACAATCTAATAACACATTCATAGAGGAAAATATTATATTCAACATTACTCATTTCTTTATCCATAAAAAATAGGGAAACAGATAAAAAAAACTGGCAATGGAGAATAACAAGGTGTGAATGTGTGCAGGCAAGGCTTATATCATTGATGTATTCACTCATATTCTCCACAAACCAAGTAGAGGATTGAGCCCTCTGATTAAAGCACTAATGTAGCATAGAAAGACATACAAACAGGCAGATGGGCTGGGCTGTACGGAGGAATGCGAATGTGTGTATGTGTGTGTCTGTGCGCGACACTGGCAAAGCATTGCGGCCGCAGCCCTGTCTCTGACTCAGCCTCCTCCCTAGAGACCCCTGTACTGACGTCACTTCAGCTCAGCGCCAGGCCAGGCAAAGCTCTTGCCACCCAGAGAAAAACAGGTAGACTAGCGGAAGATTTATCTGAGGATCTGAGCAGATCATCTACACCCCAGATAATACTGCAAATATGTTCTGTGCCGTGGTTAAAACAAACCAACACAACATAGACCGCAGTTTTATGACGGCAGCAGAAGCTTTCATAACAAGTATTTATTTATTATTTTACTTTTCATAACAGACTGAGGGCCTTGCTCACGAGAGTCAGAATGACAGATCATGACAAACCTAGGTTTAAATGAGATGGAATCAATGCAAAAACAGTTCTGTGCTCTTTAAACAGATATACAGCCAGACCTGGTCCTACTGACTCATGTTATGTCTCAATAGCTGGCCTGAGTGGTGATGAAGCTGATGCACGGACGTGATATCACAGGATGAAATGGCTTGTCTCCATCCACCCAGGGGTATTCATACTCCTACTAAAATTATGCCTAATGCTAGCATAAATGGAGGAGAGGATAAAACAGAAAAAAAACTTAAAGGCAGTGTTTATACTGAGTGCAATAACAGTGGTCAACATTATTGGCAAAAGCTAACTACGCCCACCATAGCTCAGACAATTTACCCTCAGTACAAATAGCATATCACTTCTATTTACACTTCAGAATGGCATCTACAGTATAACTATTTTTACCTATCTGAATTAATATGCCAAACTTTAATAGAAACATAGCCTTGCATTACTATAACCTGAATATATATGCATGAAACAATTGACGACGGGCCATTTAATTATTAGAAAATAATGCACAATCACGACACGATGCTTGGGTGTGCATTAATTTAGAATAATTCAATGGCCCGTTATCAAATTATATTTTTCTTTTTTTTTTTGGTCCTTGAAGTGCTCTTGTGTGTAAGACTAATTTCTTACACATCTCATCCCGCCTAATTCCAAAATGTCTTTTTAGAACTAGTAATCGAGACTTAAGCCATTAATAACAGACAAATGCAGTTATTAATGCTGTTACCGTTATTAGAGAGCGAGCAAGAGCTAGAGAGAGAGAGAGAGAGAGAGAGAGAGAGAGATATTAAGCGTGTGTGAATTACCTGAGTTTGTGTGTCTCTCAACAGCAGCATCTCTACTAATAGTGAAACTGTAAGTTCCTTTTCAAATGGGAACTCGTACTGTGTCCTAGGACACTATGGGGAATGCCTCCAGCATGACCAGTGTCTGAAGCACGTGTTTCAAATGCGACAATGGCTTCCTATTCCTAATCTCCTTAATCATGGAGGAAACCATATTTGTCTCGCTTTCATTTATTCCATCACATGAATTACACGAATATGGTGGGAATGCGCGAGCATGGATATGCATTGGTGAGGAAATGCTTGCAAACTACCCTATATTGCCAAAAGTTTTGGGAAGCCTGCCTTTACATGCACATTAACTTTAATGGCATCCCATTCTCAACCTGTAGGGTTTAATATGGAGTTGGCTCACCCTGCAGCTATAACAGCTTCAACTCTTCTGGGAATGCTTTCCACAAGGTTTAGGAGTGTGTTTATGGGAATTTTTGACCATTCTTCTTGAAGCGCATTTGTGAGATCAGGCACTGATGTTGGACAAGAAGGCCTGGCTCGCAGTCTCCACACCCATATGGGTTCTATCAGATTGAGGTCAGGACTCTGTGCAGACCAGTCAAGTTCCTCCGCACCAAACTTGCTCATCTATGTCTTTATGGCCCTTTTATTTATTAGTTAACAATGTTTATTAAAGTTGCAGCAGCCTTCATGTATGTTAAAAAAATTATCAAGGTTGATGCTGCCTCCCCCTGATAGCGGTTCCCTTATGCCATTTGAAGTACAGCTGCCTCCCCCTAGAGATCAGGTTCTTGAGTAGGTGGCTCCCACGTATCCTGGAAGGTTCCTTCATGTATTTTGAAAGTACTAAGGTGGAAGCTGCCTCCTCGGATAGTGGGTTCCTTAAGTAGGCAGCTGCTTTATGTTGTGACATTCCTAGGTTGCAGCTTCCCTTATTATAAAGCTCCCTAATACCAACAAGGTGATAGCCACCTCCCCCAAGTGCTGGAGTTCCCTAAGTACTAAGGCGTAAGCTTTCCATGAAAGCCCTTGAGGCTGGTAGTGTGAGTAGCTACTTCCACATTCCAGGTTTTAAGCAAGGTCCTCGTTTCCATCACATTCTGACAATCTGAACCTGCCTCCCCCTTTGTTTGAATTTCCCTTAAAGTATGCAGATGCCTTATACTATTAAATCTGTAATTATGTAGGAGGTTCCTTCGTTTTCATAGGGTTTAGCTAGCCCAGGGTTGATGCTGCCTTCCCATGATTGGGGTCCCTTAAGCCCTTGTTCTAATGAATTCCTAGCTGCCTCTCCCAGTCTTGGATTTCTAAGTAGGAAGCTCCTTCTATTGTCTAGGTTAAAATGTATACTTTGCATGCTAAGCTGCAATGGTGAAGCTGCCTCTCCCTGTTTGGGGCCCCCCTGAGTAGGCAACTCTCTTGTATCATTGAAGTGGTAGCTTCCTCCCAAGACTGGGGGCCCCAACTGGATTTGGTAGTGAACTTGGTAGGCAACTCACAGAGAACATGAAACTTAGCAATTTACAAGGTCGAGTCTGCATACCCCTATTGCGGGTTTCATAAGTAGGCAACTCCCTTGTTCAGCAACATATTGAAAGCGCCTCCCCTACTTGGGGCCCCCTAAGTAGGCGGTTTCCTCATATGCTTGTGAGATTGTTGACTTGATTGAGCATGGACATCCCCCTTCTGGATTTGTAAGTAGGTTCTCCGCTTCCATTAGAGAGAGCTCTGTGTGATTCCGAGTGGGCGTAGCTGTATCCGTTCCCTCTTATGGGGTTCTTTTACTAGGATCTATCACCCCTGACTTTAGGCCAGGATCACATAATATGGGTGAGCGTCATTGGTACTCCTCTCTCTTCCGAGGGTCGTCATGCTGAGTCCTTCACTCCCCAGAGAGCCTTAGGTCACTGACAATTCTGTGAATTGGGGGAATCTGACTCCGGAACTTCAAGTCCATCAAGTCTTTTTTGTGCTTGTCACAGTCAATGGAGGAGTGTTTGTTTGTGATTTGTTCCTCATAGAGTCCAATGCGAGTTCCCATTTGAAAGGGAACATCTCAGGTTATGAATGTAACCATTGTACCCTTAGAAGGGGAATGAGACTGTGTCTTGTTGCCATGTCTCGGGCCTGCCTGTTTACGTCTCCTTCACACAAACAAACTGATGACTCATGGACTGTCGTAGGCCAATTGTAACATCAAGTCCACTGGAGGCAAGGTTTCAGAACCCAAGTGCAGTTTATTTAACTGAAATTTTAACATAAATCAAAATGCAAAACAAACAAGGCCTGGCATGCCTTGGCTGGAACATGGAAACATGAACACATGAACATGAATAAACTGCACTTGGGGGTTCATCAAGCTTGCCTTCAGTGGATTAATGTTACAGAATACTAGACCTATAACAATGAAGCCAGCAGTTTGTCTCTTGCGCCTCCATCAAGGCGACCAGGCCATTGAGGACTTTGTCCAACAATTTTGTGAACTTTCCAGCAAGATGGAGTTTAATGATGCTGCCTTAAAGGGCGTGTTTCTTAATGGCTTCAATGACTTTTTAAGTTACCTGATGCCTGAGAGCAATGTCCCATGCACTCTGGAAGAATATATTGACTTTGCACTTGTGTTGAGCAGTTCCTCGTTTACTGTGTGAACTTTGGAGGAACCCCACCATCCCACAGTGCCTGCCGCTCGAGTGACGTCTCCTGTCCACGTCCAGAGTCCAGTGACCCCCTCTCCTGTCCATGTCCAGAGCCACATCCACATCCAGAGCCAAACCTTCTCTCCCGTCCACATCCAGAGCCAAGCAAAGTCTCCTGTCCATGTCCACATCCAGAGCCAAGCGGTATCTCCTGTCCACGTCCAGAACCAAGTGACGTCTTCTTCACTGATCTGAAGTGGAGGAGTGGGGGAGAGGGGGGTTGTTGGAGGTGTTAATGGTGTTTTTTCAAACCCGCAATATAACTCGGCAGACGAACTGAACAAGTTCTATTGCAGGTTTGAAAAACACCATTAACACCTCCAACAACCCTCTCCCCCACTCCTCCACTTCAGATCAGTGAAGATGACGTACGCCAGGTCTTCAGGAAGAATAAAAGAAAAAAAGCACCAGGCCCAGATGGTGTAACACCAGCATGTCTGAAAACTTGTGCTGATCAGCTGGCCCCCATATTTTCACAGATCTTCAATAGATCTCTGGAGTTGTGCGAGGTTCCCTCCTGCTTCAAACGCTCCACCATCATCCCCATTCCAAAGAACTCCAAGACAACAGGACTTAATGACTAACAGACCTGTGGCGCTAACGTCTGTCGTCATGAAGTCATTCGAAAAACTGGTTCTGGCTTATCTGAAGGACATCACCAGACCCTTACTGGACCCCCTGCAGTTTACTTACATGGCAAACAGGTCTCTGGATGATGCAGTAAACATGGGTCTGCACTTCATCCTGCAACATCTGGATAAACCAGGGGCTTATTTAAGAATCCTGTTTGTGGACTTCAGCTCGGCTTTCAACACTATCATTCCAAACCTCCTCCTGCCCAAACTAACTCAGCTCTCCGTGCCCACCTCTGTCTGTCAGTGGATTGCCAGCTTCCTGACAGACCGGCAGCAGCTTGTGAGGCTGGGTAAATTCTCATCCAGTACCCATACCATCAGCACTGGAGCTCCTCAAGGCTGTGTTCTCTCCCCACTGCTCTTCTCCTTCTACATCAACGACTGCACCTCTAAAGACCCCTCAGTCAAGCTCCTGAAGTTTACGGATGACACCACAGTCATCGGCCTCGTCCGGGACGGAGACGAGTCTGCTTCCAGACAGGAGGCTAAAGAGCTGGCTGTCTTGTGTAGTCATAACAACTTGGAGCTTAACACGCTCAAAACAATGGAGATGATTGTGGACTTCAGGAGAAACCCCCCTGCTCTCCCCCCACTCACCATTATGGACAGCACTGCAAAAACAGTGGAGTCATTCAGGTTTCTGGGCACCACCATCTCTCAGGACCTGAAGTGGAACATTCACATTGCCTCCACTGGGAAAAAATCCCAACAGAGGTTGTACTTCCTCCGCCAACTGAGGAAGTTCAATCTGCCACAGGAACTGCTGAAACGGTTTTATTCTGCCATCATTGAATCCATCCTATGCACTTCAGTTACCGTCTGGTACAGCTCAGCTACCAGATCTGACCTCAGGAGACTACAGAGGGTGGTGCGGTCTGCTGAGCGAATCACTGGTACAACCCTCCCCACTCTCCAAGATCTGTACTTATCCAGAGTACGTAAAAGGGCTGGCAAAATCACTCTGGACCCCTCTCATCCAGCACACTCCCTCTTCGAACTGTTGCCATCCGGTCGACGCTACAGAGCCCTGAGCACCAGAACGACCAGGCACAGGAACAGTTTCTTCTCTCAGGCAATCCATCTCATGAACACTTCACAATAAACGAGAAACTCACACACGTTTACACACACACACACACACACACATACACACACACACACACACACACACACACACACACACACACACAGAATTGTACATTCCTTTTATTCACTTATTTTTAACACACTTATTTACATTTCTAATTTAAACCTAAAATACGTGTACATAGTATGTTGCTTATATAATTTATTTTTAATTTGTTTATTGGGTCTATGCTATTTTGCACATTGTCTGTATATTTGTATATTGTTATTTACATTTTTTATTTTTATTATCTGTGTCTTGTCACTGTCATTCTGTGCACTGTGGAGCTTCTGTCACTACAACAAATTCCTAGAATGTGTAAACATACCTGGCAATAAAGCTCACTCTGATTCTGATTCTGATTCTGTCCACGTCCAGAGCCCAGAGAGGGCTCCAGCCCCTGACCAGCATACAGAGAGGGCTCCAGCACATGACCAGCATCCAGAGAAGGCTCCAGCCCCTGACCGGAGTCCAGAGATGGCTCCATGACCCCATAGTCCCGCCCAAGAAATTTTTTTGGCAAGGGAGTGGGTAACTTGATGAGGCCACGAAGGCTGCGCCTCTGTGGTCCCATGAACTGCCCAAGCTGCCATGGATCCCTGAGCCGCTCCATGGTCCCGGTCCGCCCACGCTCCATGGCCCAGGTCTGCCCACACTCCATGGCCCAGGTCCGCCCCCGCGCTCTACAGCCCAGGTCCACCCACGCTCCTTAGCCCAGGTCTGCCCACGCTCCATGGCATAGGTCCGCCCACGCTCCATGTCCCAGGTCCGCCCACGCTCCAAGGCCCAGGTCTGCCCACACTTCATGGTCCAGGTCCGCCCCCGCGCTCTACAGCCCAGGTCCACCCACGCTCCTTAGCCCAGGTCTGCCCACGCTCCATGGCATAGGTCCGCCCACGCTCCATGTCCCAGGTCCGCCCACGCTCCAAGGCCCAGGTCTGCCCACACTTCATGGTCCAGGTCCGCCCATACTCCCCCAAGACGGCCCCCCCGAGACTTTTGTTTGTGGTGTTTTGGTTTTGTTTGGGCTGTCTGGGGTAGAGGTCTTCACGGGTCCAAAAATTCATACCCGAACCCGAAGAGACCCGTAATGTGCTTAACGGAACCGACCCGGACCAGTCTATTATTTCAAAAGCTGGACCCGGACCCGTGCAGATCCGAGAAATGCCAAAAATGTAGTACCTGGAACCGACCTGGACCCGTCTATTATTTAAAAGCTGGAACCGAACCCGGCGTGAAGACACAGACCCGACTGGATCCGATTGTCACATATTCCACAATAACTGATATTAACAAGTCAATAAACAAGTTACAAAAAATATAACTTTTGTCTTACCTATAGCCGTCGTCTCCCTTCCTTGTAACGTTACTTGACTTGATGCATTACATCCTTGCCAAAAAGTTAAATCCATGTTATTCCTCTCTTGTTATTCCAAGCGTGCTTAATCTACTCATCATTTCAGCTTTAAAAAAGTTAACTTTATGTCACGGTGACGGATGACAAATGCGTCTTTGCAGATTTGAATTTCGCCTCAAGTAAACTCGCATAATAACTTTGACTGTTTACCTTTTTGAACTCTTATAACGATTGCTCGTTCGGTGGCCGCTGACGTCAGCATTATTTATTTGCTATCATCTCTGTGAGCCGAGTCTGACCACCAAAACTTTAAGATTAAATAAGACAGTTCATTCATATTATTCGTCATAAGTCAATCACAGCGGAAGCTTGGGTTGCCATAGAAACATGACACGCGCTTGAGACTGCACATGCGCGTTGGCTGGAGCAACCTGAAATATGAGCTTTTTTACGCAATTTGAGCATCATAGAAAACATTTGTGACAGTTCACCTGAGATTTTGTTGCTGATTTGAAATATATTATTTAAATATAAGTTCAAATCAAACTTCAACAGTGCGTCACACGTAGGCTGTTTGACCACAATAGCCAATGCATGAAGGACGCCCAGACAGAAGAGGTGCCCGTGGGTTTAACTTCTTTATATTCGTTGTTTTTTTAGCTTTTTTCGCGCATCACTCATGAAGGTATCCATTATTATTACCGTGCGCTTGCAGAGAGAGAGAGCGCGCGAGCGCGTGCGAGAGAGAGAGAGAGAGAGAGAGAGAGAGAGAGAGAGAGAGAGAGAGGCGAGCGAGCGAGCAAGAGAGAGAGATCGCTCGTGTTTATCTTCTTTCTTTTTTTTAAACCTTATATCCCGGCTCACACTTTTCTTATCCTAATTTTACAAGATGCAAGTTACAAAAAACACACAAGCAGTGCTGACTGACTCTGATCACCGGCAGTGTTGCACGTCCGGATCGACTCGGGTATTAGACACGCATGTTAAACAGACCCGGGACCCGAAGTAATAGATTGGGACCCAACCCGGACCCGGCTGATCATTTAAAATATAGACCCGAACCCGTACGGGCCCGGGTCGGGTCCCGGGTCCACTGGTCTCGGGGGCTCCGTGAAGACCTCTAGTCTGGGCCGCCCATAGAGGGGGGGATATGTCACAGTGTGTCATGGTTTGTTTCTTGTTCATGTTTCATGTTCTAAGTTTATCATGTTCACTGTCATGTTCTCTGTCACGTTTCTTAGTTTGCTATGTTCACTGTCTTGTTTCTTGGTTTGTCATGTGATTTCATTTTGTCCTCTTGTGATCATGTCATGTGCTTCCCTAGTCTCTTGTGTCATGTCATTGGTTCATTGTTTAATCATCGTTCACAGGTGTCCCTTGTCTAGTCTTTAATCCTTGTGTATTTAAGCCCTCATGTTTGTCATATGTCTTTGTCTAGTATTGAATGTCTGTACAACCCATTGTTTTTTCTTTTCAACCATGCCATGTTAAGCTAAGTCTTTGTTTCTTGTTTTTGCCAAGTCTTTGTTTTATGTTTTGGATTATTGAATAAACTGCACTTGGGTTCATCAAGCTTGCTTTCAGTGGATTAATGTTACACCAATGGCATTGTTGCGTTTGAAATACGTGACTATATAATTGCCAGAGTAGCGCTGACGACATCTGTGTGAGTGTGTGTCCGTACTGTATGTGTGTGCATTTGAGTGGGAGAGCGAGCAGGAGAAGAAAGTATTTGCTCCCATACATAATATAACATAATTTTGTAGCAAAAAAAAAAAAAAAAAAATTGTAATTTTTATCCTTTTTATTTACTTTATTTATTTGCTTGGTCAGTGTCATTGTGGGTTTTGGTTCCTTTGCTGTTGTAGGCTGTAAGGACCTTTGAAATAACTGAAATAATTTGGCCAAGTGATATGGACATGTAATGCGTGTAAAGACCTGCCTTGAACTACTTCAGTCATGTGTTTCCCTGAAAATAATTGCACATCATAGAATGTTCTTCAGCCAGTCAGATTCAAGCATTCAACAGCCCCATAGGATAAGCTTTCATAAGCTTTCAAATTATGACTATTTAAAAGCGTATTCAGAGTGAGACTAAATAAGTGTTTATAGAAGCAACATAAATCATAAATATTTTATTAAACACTATATCAGTTTGTCGTTGTAAGGCTGTTAAAAGTCTGAATCTCTGAAATGGATATTTTACCGTCTACTGTCATGATAGCCACTAGTGAATGGATTGTGTGTGTTTTTGCGGTGCCATCAGCCAATCTGCATTAATTTTACATCATTTTTTCCCCTGCGGTTCTGAAGTGATTACTCACGAAGCATTTACAGCTCAGTTGGTTGGCTCAAAAAACGTCCATGCCCAGAACTGAGTGCCCATAAGCAAACATAGCAAATTTCAAATAGTGTACTTTAAAGGGGTCAGGTGCCAGCAACTGCCATTGAGATAAATGTGAACACTAATGGATTGCTCTCTCCAAATATAATTCTCATCAAGTGTAGTAAATTAATTCTTAGTCTATTGCTGTTTGCATTAAGGGGGAAGATCAGAGCAGCATTGTTCACAGATTATGTAGACTATTCAACAGTGTGGATTCATTCAGCATTTATTAATTGGACAAACCCACTAAATATGACAGAGGAATGGTCAGAGACCATTAGTAGACAATTGAGCCAAGTAGATATGGACAGATGGACAGAATAATTTTGGCATTTGCATTTAATAATCTAAGTACCTCTTCAGAGTGTGGCTTTTGGTGAAATAAACTGATTCAATAAAATTATAATTACAATCACTTAGCTACAGTCATTATAACCATTCAGATTACAGGTAGATGCTGATAAATTAATATATCAGGGATGGATATGGATGGATTACATTACATTACATCTGAATTGGAAATATTAATCCACTATAAACTGCTGTAAAGTATATAAGACAAGACGCTACAGGGAAAACGTCTCGGGTTATGACTATAACCCTTGTTCCCCGAGAAGGGAACGAGACACTGCGTCGTTGAGTGACGACACTTTGGGAACGCCCACAGCGTTGCGCGTCTGAAGTATGAATGAAGCCAATCTGATTGGTGGTGCGTCATGACGTAGTAGATGACGGCATACCCGGAAGATACAAAAGGGACGCTGATGCAAACACACAACAGCACTTGCGATGAAGCGAGCGCTCTGACCGTGATAGGTGTGGTGACAAGACGCAGTATCTCGTTCCCTTCTCGGGGAACAAGGGTTATAGTCATAACCCGAGATGTTCCCCTTCGGGGGAACTTTTACTGCGTCGTCGAGTGACGACACTTTGGGAACGTTAATACCCACTAGGCCACACCGATATCACCCCACATCCCAGTGTGAAGCTGGAACCCAGGCACACTTAGGATGCAAGCACTCGAGCACCAGGCGTCACCGGGAGGTGCAGACTGTAAAATCTTATGAAGGTGTGCGGGGTGGCCCACCCGGCCACCTCGCATACCTCTTGAAGCGAGACGCCAGAAAGGAGGGCCACTGAGGAGGCCATGCTCCTGGTGGAATGGGCCCTCACGGCCGTGGGCGGAGGCAAATTGCGCACCCTATAAGCCGCGGCTATAGCCTGGACAATCCAATTACTGATCATCTGCGTTGAGACCAGAGGAGAAGCGATCTTGGAGGAACTCCAGCACTGAAGCCACTGGGCAGTTAACTGGGTTACTCACGCTTTCTACACCAAGTGGAGAATACGTTCCACTTGAGGCTGTAGAGTCTCCTGGTGGAAGGAGCCCTGGAGCTGAGTAAAGTCTCGACCACCTCTGCTGACAGGCCTGCCTCTAGGTACCGAACCCCCTCAGGGGCCAGACCCAGAGTCTCCATAACTCTGGCCAGGGGTGAAATATTGTTCCCCCTGCCTGTGAGAGCAGATCCCTCCTCAGAGGGTTCCGCCACGGAGAGCCGTCTAGCAGAGCTATGATGTCCGAGAACCATACTCGAGTGAGCCACCGGGGTGCTACTAAGAGCAGGCTGATGCCCTCCCGGCGGACCCGCTCCAGAACTCCCGGGAGCAGAGCGATCAGGGGAAATGCGTACAGACGTAGCCTCTGCCACGTCTGCATCATGGCGTCCAGCCCTAACGGAGCTGGATGCCTGAGAGAAAACCACAGTGGACAGTGGGACATCTCTCTAGATGCGAACAGGTCCACTTCCACTGGGCCAAATCTCTCGCACATGGCCTCCACCACCTCTGGGTGGAGTCGCCACTCCCCGGGCCTCAGCCCCTGCCTCGACAGGACGTCTGCTCCCTGGTTTTGGTCCCCGGGGATGTACATCGCCCTGAGAGACGATAACTTCCCCTGGGACCACAGGAGGATTTGATGCGCCAGTCTGCAAAGAGGGCGTGACTTCAAACCCCCCTGACGATTGAGATACGCGACAACCGAGGTGTTGTCTGAACGTATCAGGACATGGTGGCTGCGGAGGTCCGGGTAAAAGCTCCTCAGAGCTTTGTAGACCGCCAGCATCTCCAGGCAGTTGATGTGCCATGAAGAATGCCGGGTCTCCCACAGACCTCTCGCAAAGCGGCCGTCCATGACCGCGCCCCAGCCAGTGAGGGAAGCATCTGTTGAAACGGCTCTACGGCAACATGATGCTCCCAGCACTGGTCCTTGGGACAGAAACCAAGGTTTCCGCCATATGACGAGGGAACGAAGGCATTTGCGCGTTACCCTGATCATACGAAACGGATTTCCCCTCTGGGAAAACCCCTTGGCCCTCAGCCACCACTGTAGGGGTCTCATGTGCAGCAGGCCAAAAGGTATCACGTTGGACGCTGCTGCCATGAGCCCCAGCAGTCTCTGAAACTGCTTCACAGTGAGGCTGCGGCCTGGCTTCACTCTGGAGACCATCGCCAGTATGGACTCCACGCACGCGGGGGACATTTGTGCCCGCATCTACGTGGAGTCCCATACAACCCCCAGGAACGTAGTCCGCTGGGAGGGCGTCAACATGCTCTTCTTCGTGTTGAGTCTCAGCCCCAAGCACCTTATGTGGGCCAGAACGACATCTCGATGCCGAACCACCATCTCGCGTGACCTGGCCAGAATGAGCCAGTCGTCGATGTAATTGAGTATACGGATGCCCTGGAGTCTCAACGGAGCCAGAGCTGCATCCATACACTTGGTGAAGGTGCGAGGGGAGAGTGCCAGGCCGAAGGGAAGAACCCGATATTGGTATTCTTCGCCCCCGAAAGCGAACCTCAGGAACTTCCTGTGACATGGAAGGATGGAAATATGGAAGTATACGTCCTTTAGATCTATCGTGACGAACCAGTCCTCGGACTGGATCTGACTCACGATGGCTGGAATTGTGAGCATCTTGAACCTGAATCTCCTCAGAGACCGATTCAAGAGCCTGAGATCTATTATTGGACGCAACCCGCCATCCTTCTTGGGAACTATGGGAACTTGGGAACTATGAAGTACCATAACCCGAACCTGCTCTGGGCCGATCACAGTCCGGACCACCCCGTTGAACTTCGGGGGAGGAGAACCGAACTGAAGTCTGTAACCCAGCTCTACAGTCTGCAGGACCCATGTAGACACACTCGGAAGGCATAACCATGCGCCAAGATAATCTACTAAGGGAACCAGCCTCTCGAGACTCGTTCCCGACCCCCTGAAGCGGCTGACCTAAAGGGAGTGGAGAACGATTTTCGGTGGGTGCACACGTTCGCTGTCTAGTCGCAAGTCCTATTGGAGGCGACGAAGACAGCGTGCGTGTGCGGGAAATCAGTGAGGCCCGAAGCGTCTTTGACGGCGGGAACACAGCACTGATTTCCAGAGAGCTCCGGGGCAAAAGCGACCTCGGTCGCTCCGCCCCGGGGGGGACAGCTCTCAGCGGTCCAGCCGCAGCTAGGACCGCTTGGTGGAAGCCTTATTCGCCTGAAGGACGGTCCTCAGATCGACCTTAGGCTCGGAAGGCTTACCACGAGAGCGCCGCCTCTTTTGCCAAGCTCCCTCAGGAGGGGCGCGAGAAGCTCTTTTTGCACCTGCCGGTGCAAGGAGCAAGCAGACGACCGAGGCTGTCCCTTTGAGACAGCCTTCCCCGAGGAGCTGGACCGACGAGGGAGATACTGCTGGAAAGCCGCCGACTGTTTCTTCACCTCCTGGAACCTCTCGACGACGGTGTTAACCGCGCCGCCGAAAAGTCCAGAAGGTGAAATCGGGGAATCCAGGAGAAAGTGTTTCTCTCTCTCCTTCATCCCCGACAGATTTAACCAGAGATGTCTCTCCACACACACCAAACCAGCCATGGAGCGGCCGATGGAACGGGCCGTCTCCTTGGTGATGTGGAGAGACAAGTCGGTGGCTTTCCTTAGTTCGAGTACGTCGTCCGCCTCATCAAGCTCCTTGAGGAGGTCGGCCTGGTAGGCCTGCAGTACCGCCATGGTGTGCAGACAGCTACCAGCCCTCCCGGCCGCCATATAGGCCCTACCCACCAGCACTGATGTATCACGGGCTGGCTTGGTGGGTAGTACCGGGGCCTTAAGGGACGAAGCGGCCTCGGGAGAAAGATAGCTCGCGAGAGCTTCCTCCACCTGAAGCGTCCCATAACCTTGCTCAGCCGCCCCCAGCACGTTACCGAAGTCGAGTACTGGGGGGTTGGAAAGTCTGGCTGAGTAGGGTTTGTCCCAAGACCTACACAACTCATTGTGTAGGTCCGGGAAAAAAGGCAGGCCCCGGCGTGGAGGTTGAGGCCTGCGCCGAAGAACCGTCCATTTCAGGTTCTTCCTGTGGCCAGTCAATTCGTAACTTGGCCACGGCGCGGGTCAAAACCTCCACTAGCTCCTCTGGAGCGGGTGCGTGAAGCGATGGCTCAGGCTCCACGTCACCTGCCTCGACACTCAGCACATCTGACTCCTCGGAGCCAGACAGCTGAAGCATCGGGTTCTCCGCCCCGCGGGAAGAAGCCGCTTCGCGGGCTTCCACACGGGGCGGGAGAACATCGGAATCCTCGGACGAGGATAGGGAAAGTGCCTCAGCAGTCCCATATCCTGTCACGAGGTCCCGCTGCGAGCCCCATGATCTACGGCGATCCCTGGGGCTCGTGGGCTTGGCCGGCCTCATTGAACACGCACCCGTGAGTGCAACACCTTGAGCGGCAGCTTGTCACTCTCGCTACAGGCGGCTCCCTCGAGAGCCTTCCTAGCGTGCTGCATGCCCAGGCATTGCACACACAAAAGGTGTGTGTCCGTGCCCGAAAGGAATCGCGGACACGGGTGCACACACCTTTTGAATTGTTGCCCACTAGCCATCTTCTATATATATATATTGAACAAACAACACCAAATAGACAGACAATATTTTACATAGAAGAGCAAAAGCTGTTGTGTGTTTGCATCAGCGTCCCTTTTGTATCTTCCGGGTATGCCGTCATCTACTACGTCATGACGCACCACCAATCAGATTGGCTTGATTTCATTCATACTTTAGACGTGCAACGCTGTGGGCGTTCCCAAAGTGTCGTCACTCGACGACGCATTGCGAGTTCCCTCGAAGGGGAACTTCTTTGAGGAAAACGAACCAATGACGGCGCGGTACACGCGAGCCAATGGTGAGTGAGCCCGCTCGAGCACGCCGAAAGGGGCGGGGTCTTGGGCTGTATAAGTGGCCATTTCACCATGGCAAATCGATTAATTCTCCTTCAGCGACGCAGATAAAATCCCTTCGTTGGAACTCGGATTGAAGCCACCTTCACCTGCAAGCAGCTGGATTCGCCGCTAATCCTCTTGCCTCCGTGCAGCTTGCCTCTCAAGCAGCTCGCCACCCGTGCAGCCGCCGATTCGAGCAGCCACAGTGCTCTCTGCTTTTCAGCTCGCCGCTCAGACCGCCACTCTGCAGCAGCCAGAACAGCTCGCCACTCTCGAGCAACACTGTTCCCACGCCCTTGTGTAGTAGCCTGGTCAGTTTTCGGGAAGGCAGAGGTTGACCTCTTTGCCTCAGAAGACAATCATCACTGCCCAATATTTTTCTCAAAAGCCAGGGATGTCTTATTTACCTTAATAAGACGAACGACGCAGTACTTGTTCAGTATCGCAAGGGAACGTACTCGGTTGCAAACGTAACCTTGGTTCCCTTAGATACAGAATTGCAGTGCTACTCACAAAGATGCGTCGCTTCAGTCGACACCAATCGTTTTCCATGGTGAAACGGCCGCTTATATAGCCCGAGACCCGCCCCTTTTCGGCTGACTCACTCACCATCGGCTCGCATGTACCGTGCCGTCATTGGTTCATTTTCTTTAACTTTACGAACCAATAACCGAGTATGTTTTTTTTTTAATCTGTTTTGTTTTTTGTTGGTTTGTTTTTCGCTTTGTTTGTGTTTTGTATTTTTTCTAAGTTATCAAAAAAAAGTTAAACATTAAATTACATAAAATTTTCTTACTTTACGATGCAATACTGAATAATTAGATCAAAATAAAGCCTTTCAGGATGATAGCCTGATCACCTTATCACCTTGTCAGGGTGTATTTTTAGTCATTACTGCTGACTGCTTTATTATATATCTCTTCTCTTCCATGATATTATCCTACACAGTTCATGTAGTAAACACAGTGCAGCACATATGACTTATCGCCGCTCTCGAGCAACACTGTTCCCACGCCGTTGTGTTGTAGCCTGGTCAGTTTTCGGGAAGGCAGAGGTTGACCTCTTTGCCTCAGAAGACAATCATCACTGCCCAATATTTTTCTCAAAAGCCAGGGATGCGCTAGCCCACGATTGGCCCATCCTCCTCCTTTATGCTTTCCCCCTGATTGCTCTGATTCCTCAGGTAATCAAACGAACCAGGGAGGGCAGCCACAAAGTCCTCCTGGTGGCTCCTCTTTAGAGGACCCAACCATGGTTCTCGGAGCTGTCTCGGTTATCGCCCTTGAAGCCATGGCCGATCCCTCTGAGACGGGACCTCCTCTCCAAAGCGAGACCCCATACCCGAGCTGTGGGACCTTCATGTGTGGTTTCTCAACGGGAGCCCTTAAACCTCCCTGAGAATATCCTAAACACTATCTCTCAGGCCAGAGCTCCGGCTACAAGACGTCTCTACGCCTTAAAATGGACCGTCTTTGCCTCCTGGTGTAAAACCTGGGGTGACGACCGTCTAACTTGAGACATATCTCAGATATTGTCATTTCTTCAAGACTTAATGGATAGAGGCCCTTCTCCCTATTCTCTTAAAGTTTATATTGCGGCTATAGCAGCATCACACACTCCTATAGCAGGGCAGTATATAGGAAGAAACGACCTTGTTGTTCGCTTCCTTAAAGCTACACTATGTAACTTTTCCGTCCACTAGAGGTCGTAGTTTGATGACGCCACGTTTGAGCACAGAATCTTGGGACATGTGGTCTTCACCTCACAGACGGTGGAAAACAGTCAGGATAGGACTCGGGCAGAAATCATGTTCATGGATGCGATTATTAACATGACTGTAGTCTGAAGCAGAGCAGGACCGAGTGTTGTGGAGCTGAGCAAGGCCGCAGGAGCGATTGAAGAGCGGGACTGTTATTATGGCATAGTCGCCGGCGGGACTTTTATTATGACATTTTATTGCCGGCGCTTTTCCAGTCATGAGTGAGGTAACGCAACTCTGTTTATAGTATTAGATATATCTGAGTGTGTTGAAAAGGAAGTTATGACGTTCGCTCGGCGGCTGCTATGACACTTGTTCACACTGCAGTGAGAGTAAAGTGTTTCACTGAATAAAACCGGAAACCGAGGGTGACGCAGATATGACGCAATCGACAGGCGACTCCCTCACACGCATAGCTCACACGTCCCGGTTCCTCGGTTAAAATAGCAATTTCTCACGATTTACAAATAGTTGGAAACATTTGGGATATTCTAAGTACTCAACTGAACAAAATATATAACACTGGCCTAGTGGTTTCTGGATATTTTACAGCAAAAATCCTACATAGTTCACCTTTAAGGGCTCCAGGAGGCTAAACCCTCCTCGCCCCCTCACGGTCCCTACTTGAGACCTTTCTGTGGTTCTTAGGGCCTTAAAAGTCCTCCATTTGAACCAATCCAGACTGCTGACCTTTGACCCCTGTCGCTAAAAACCGTATTGCTGCTAGCTCTAGCATCGGTTAATCATGTGGGCGATTTGCAGGCACTCTCTGTGAGTCCCTTGTGTCTTGAGTTTGGCCCAACGACTCTAAAGTCGCCCTGAAACCTAGACATGGATACGTCCCGAAAATTCTATCTACACCCTTTAGGGCGCAGATGGTTGTTCTCTCCACCCTTCCTCCTTCTCAGGATGAACAGGAGTTGAACCTTCTCTGTCCCACCAGAGCCCTGAGGACATACATCGACTGCTCTGCCTCCTTTCATCAGGCTGAACAGTCCTTTGTCTTTAGATGGATAGTAGATGCCATAGCTCTAGCTTACTCCTCGTGGGCCTTCAATGTCCCTTGGGAGTGAGAGCACACTCCACGAGAGGCATGGCCCCTGGAGTAATGGGTTCTGGTGGATGACTTTATAGCTCTTGAGTGTCTGTTGAGCCCTTTTTTAAGCGCTCCACACTTTTATTAGTCGTCCCCTTACATAGCACGGTGTGATGGTATTATTCCCGTAGCGTCTTGTCTTATTTACCTTAATAAGACGAACGACGCAGTACTTGTTCCGTATCGCAAGGGAACGTACTCGGTTACAAACGTAACCTTGGTTCCCTTAGAACGAGTAATTACTGCTGACTGCTTCATTATATATCTCTTCTCTTCCACGATATTCTCCTACACAGTTCATGTAGTAAACACAGTGAAGCACTTCCCAGTTCTACGTCAAAACGGTGGATCTTTATTGGCCGATGCTGATCATGTGAGCACCACGACCCATGCGTGTGATGCTGGCGCTGGAGCTAGCCAATAATGAGGCGGCATTCTGACGTAGAACCTGGAAGCACTGCACTGTGTTTACTATGTGAACAGATTAGGAGACTGACATGGAAGAGAAGAAATTGTTGAATAAAGTTATTTTTGTTTGTTTTTTGCACACAAAAAGTATTCTCATTGCTTCATAACATCAAGGTTGAACAATTGTAGTCACATGGACTATTTTAATGATGTCATACCTTTCTGGGCCTTGAAAGTTGCAAACACATTGCTGTCTATGGGTGGTTCAGAAACCTCTCGGATTTCATCAAAAATATCTTCATTTGTGTTCCGAAGATGCATGAAGGTTAATGACAGAATTTTCATTTTTGGGTGAACTAACCCTTTAATTTGCTGCCCTGAATGCACTCGCTATGCGCGAATACACTGCAGTCTCACTCTCGCTCATATCCAAGGTAAATCATCATGGGCGTCACTAGGCCCTTTTTAGGGGGGCTTCAGCCCCCCCTAAACTTCTGCCCAGCCCCCCTAAAAAATTTGTGATTAACCTTTATAACATATGAAACTTGCGGGAGGCTTCACCTTCGTCCCGTCTTTTAACCAGCGTGTTCTTCAATCCGCTGTGGCGGCGATTAGAGTTCACGTTAGAAGCAGAAGTGTGTGCGTTGATCTGAGCCTCATTGGTCTGTCACCGCTCGTCAATGTCAAAATATTTGAGAAAACCAATCAAATCAGAGTAGGCGGGCTTTATGTTCACACAGAAGCTGCCGAGGCTGAGCGCGAATTTTAGCAGCACGACTCGACGTCAAGTGTGACATATGTAAGTAGCTAAACTAAACATTTTATATTTGACAGCTGCTTCTTTGTTGAACTGTTAAACAAATGACAAAAATATTCAGGCAAATTAATTAACTTTTGTCTAATTTCGCCATTTTGAATTGAAATAGGCCTATATAATGTCATTTTTAATATAATTAACAAACAAGACATATTAACAAAGCCGTTTTCTTCAGATTAAGCCTAAGATTAATAGTAATGAATGTGTGCATATTGTAAATTAATATGATTCCATTTGTAACATTCAGGGAAAAAAAAGCTCAGCTTTTTTCAGCCTGTATTGGGCATAAGATTAGTAATGAATGTGTGCATATTGTGAATAAATTTAATACATTTAGTTACCTAGCTTTCCTGTTAGCATTCAGTAAATTAACATGTCTACAAAAAATATTCATAAAACATAAATATCAGTTACATATGTTTAACTGTCTTCACTGACAAAAATGGAAAAAAACTTTATCAGTCATATCTGCCCACTGACATGGTTTTCAAGCTATTGTTATCTAATTTGTTGGCATTCAGAACATCTTAAAATGCACATATGAAGATCATGGAAATCAACATTTTCTCAGGGGAGCAAGCCCCTGACCCCCCTAACTACCTCACATTTGGGATCTCCGTGATTATAAACCTGCCTACATTGTATGATTAAGGGATAGGCTACAATATGGTCATGCAGAATTAGGCATTAATATTTGCTTTATAAGTAATAATAAATACCCAATATCCTAATATGCATACTAATAATCTACTAGTTAATAGTGAGAATTGGAGCCTAAACTAAAGTGTTACCATTTTTTTCCCTATACCCTCACTGGAGGCTGAGCCCCCCTAAAATGAAAATCCTATAAACGTCCCTGCTATTATCCCTTACATGTGTTTTGCTTAACTAAATACATCGTAATTGGCTAAAACGCAAGCGCAGGTTACTTTACTTACTGAACAAGCATGCACCCGAGTCTGTGAAGCTTTCACATTCATGCGAATCGTGGTACAGTTCAAGTGCAACTGAACTCAGACCACCTTCTTCACGTAGTGTCGGGTTCGGTACCCCAGTGCACACCCGGGTCCGCATGATAGCTTTCACATTACAATTTTTTTATATGAACCATGCTCAATTCTGACCTAACCTGCCAGTGTGAAAATGCCCTGACTTATTCACGACCAGGGAAGCTAGGGAGTCAATTGAGATGCACCCACAGTTAAACGAATATTTGTCAATTAACAGTTACAGTGCACTTTCTGCTTTTCTTATATTTAAAAACATTATATTATAAACTATAAAATCAATGTATTGTTGGCATTTATTATTTGCAGTGGCGTACCGTGGGGTTTCAGTCAGGAATAAACCATACATTGGTGTTGTATTTTTAAAACAAAACATTATATTTATCCATAACGTTCTTCAACAGTGGCTCTCAAATGGTAATTGTCAGAAACTCGTAAGCTTAATTGAGTACACAAAGAATGAATGCTCTTCAGAATGAAACAAGCTGATATGGTATGCTTTGTTCCTAATGTATGGACTGGAGTATATTTGTTTATGGGAAATCTTACTAAAAGCGTTTCCAAACATGCTCAAATTCAATAAGTGAGCCCCTTCAGATATGAAAATTGTATATAATTATCTTGTCTGTGCAATTACTCATTGGATGTAATTGGCATGGCACTTGCAACTAGTCTTCAGCATACCAGATGCACAAGGAAACGCTTTGATACGCCAGTACCATGTGATTGCAAGAAACAAGCCTGAAAACATGAGATGAGAGACATGGTTTCACTCAGCTAACTAATTACATGTTAAAAGGCTTATTACAAAACAAATATGCCTAAGGTTTAGCTAGCTGGCTGCTAAAGGTTTCAAATAATATAAAGTCCCAAGTAAATAAGACTGATTCACTATTCACTAAAACTGATTCAATATTAACTAATTCTGTAAAAAAAAAAAAATAAAAACAGTTTTTCAGTTCGCTGAAAATCAATAAGCCGTTGGCGAGCAATTTAATTTATTTCAGAATGGCCAGTCTTAAATTTAAGAATGCAATGAAAAAATTATTGTAAATCCTTTAAGATTTCAGTGTTGACCTGAGCTCCATTTTGTGAAGCAGGCTTAGTTGTTTTCTGATGCATTGCAGTGAAACCAAACAGTGGGGGGAGGACAGTCGGGGGTGGGGGGTTTGTCAGGTACACCCCATTCACTGGAGGTGAATGAGGCCTAATGGCGCTCCTACACTCTGACTCACCCCATGCAATTTCCCCTCACATACCTACAATCCCCATCCCCCCATCCCTCACTGCCCCGTCTTTGGCACTCTCCCGGTTTCGAAATGTCAACCATGAGGTAAAATAACTGACTGGCTGACTGGATGGTAATTGTATTGCTTAATAATTGATAGGCTGAGTGTTGATGCTGCTGCTGGGCTAGAGGAAGGAGAGAGAGAGCACCTTGCTGGCCTTTCACTGTTCACAGTCAAATTTCTACAACACTACTATGATTGCCATTTCCCTACATTATCCGTGGTGATACTGATGATGATGCTATTATTAAAAATGGCTTGAGGCATTAAACATGAGTTAAAACATTTTTACTTCACTGTTCATAAAAACAACCCAAGGCTTTATTGGAAGGCTTGTATTAATGTAATCTTAACTACTGGGAAACAGCAATGGAATACACTGGATATGTTTGAAAACCCATATGACAACATTTGTCACAATGCTTTATGTTTCAGGGAATGGACCAGTGGGATTGCATGATGCTCCACTGAATTTAGCATTCTTGAGAGAACAATTGGTCTATTAAATTACAAATTAAAAGATGCTGCATAATTAAAACACTTTAATTATAACTGACAGGTCTGCTAAATCAAAAAAATATATATATAAAAAAGAAAGAATTATTAATTGCTAAAAATTCAACTCTAAGATATATATATTGGAACGTAGAAACTATCCACAATAAGTATTTATAGGAACAGATCCATAATTTACTCTAAGAAGCTCTCTGCATCTAAATTCAAGGACTTCTCCTGATGACAGTCCCTCCGAAACTCACAAAGAGAGACTAAAAATTCAAATGAGTTTCCCATTAAATGAATTATTCATTTACAGCATTATATTTGAATGAGAATTGACCCATGAATTTCCATCTAGCACATGATTGGCCAGAGCCACGGTAGCTGACTAACAATAGGGACAACAAGCAACACAACATCTAAAGGGCTTAAATACGACAGTAGAGAACTATCCATAAAGGATGAAGTGGGTATAGGAGAGAAAGAGAACGAGAGAGAAAGCAAGAGAGCAGGGCTGGGAATTAACAAGTGACAAGAATTCCTCTGGGTCAATCTAGGTGCGTGTGTGACTTCCGGTTGGGCAGCTGTTTAATTGTGAAATGACTCAAACCTCTGATGATCTGAGGTCGGTTGGCCATCTGTCCAAGCAAACACGGTAAACAACAGGGAAATGCTGGCGACTGTTTATGTCATTTTTCAACCTGACCATCCACACTGTCAGTCAGACCTTTTAGACCTTGTGGCATCCTGTTTTTTTTTCTTTTAGTAGTTAAATGGATTTTAGTTTGTTATTCTTTATTTTGTCTATAACAATAAATTTATCTGTCCATCCATCCATTCTCCTGGTTCATCGCCTTTTCATTTAGCAATCTGCCAAAAGGCGTTAAGCTTCCCAATACAGATCAGGCCCGTTGACTGGTCACTGTCGTTACCCAGCTTAATATACACATGGAAGCAGACAATTGTACACCTATTAAGAGCAATTGATTGGATGTACTTGCACGGCTGCCAAGAGCACCATACCTCTTTGAACAACACAGGGTGTGTATAGAGAGGGGGGTCAGGGGTTTAACAGCCGATAATGGGAGCCAGGTCAGCCATTAAAAACCCCTCTGGCCGTCAGCCAGGAGGAATCTGCCTGTTTCCGCTACTGCCCTCCAGTTCTGTCCCTGTCTGCAAAGCTTTAATGTGCTAATGCACAAACGCACAAATGGGCCTCAGGGTGGCACGGAGCAGTTTACCGGATCTAGGAGGTGGGTGGATGTGTACTGGAATACCACAGCAGACTGGGAAAGTATGGGATCCAGATTAGTGGAAAAGAGAGCCATAGTCAATACCCGTAAATGTAAGTGTGACAACTTTACCATAAGCATTGCATAATCATCTTTACTGAAAAGGAAAGGTTTGAAAGCATAAGCAGAAAAACCAATGACATAGGGAAAATTTGTGAATGAACAGTTGATTTGATATCTTTTCAATTCATTGGCTGAACTGGTTCACATGAAGTGGACAGACAACTAAATCAACTAACTGACATTAAATAACAATAAGCACCTTTGTAAATAAAATTTTAAAACGCAATAAGCTACAATATGTAAAAACCTATTCCTTTATTTTGTTGTTTTAGAGCATGTACACTCACCTAAAGGATTATTAGGAACACCTGTTCAATTTCTCATTAATGCAATTATCTAATCAACCAATCACATGGCAGTTGCTTCAATGCATTTAGGGGTGTGGTCCTGGTCAAGACAATCTCCTGAACTCCAAACTGAATGTCAGAATGGGAAAGAAAGGTGATTTAAGCAATTTTGAGCGTGGCATGGTTGTTGATGCCAAACGGGCCGATCTGAGTATTTCACAATCTGCTCAGCTACTGGGATTTTCATGCACAACCATTTCTAGGGTTTACAAAGAATGGTGTGAAAAGGGAAAACATCCAGTATGCGGCAGTCCTGTGGGCGAAAATGCCTTGTTGATGCTAGAGGTCAGAGGAGAATGGGCCGACTGATTCAAGCTGATAGAAGAGCAACTTTGACTGAAATAACCACTCGTTACAACCAAGGTATGCAGCAAAGCATTTGTGAAGCCACAACACGCACAACCTTGAGGCGGATGGGCTACAACAGCAGAAGACCCCACCAGGTACCACTCATCTCCACTACAAATAGGAAAAAGAGGCTACAATTTGCACGAGCTCACCAAAATTGGACAGTTGAAGACTCGAAAAATGTTGCCTGGTCTGATGAGTCTCAATTTCTGTTGGTAGAGTCAGAATTTGGCGTTTAACAGAATGAGAACATGGATCCATTGTGCCTTGTTACCACTGTGCAGGCTGGTGGTGGTGGTGGTGTAATGGTGTGGGGGATGGTTTTTTTGGCACACTTTAGGCCCCTTAGTGCCAATTGGGCATCATTTAAATGCCAAGGCCTACCTGAGCATTGTTTCTGACCATGTCCATCCCTTTATGACCACCATGTACCCATCCTCTGATGGCTCTTCCAGCAGGATAATGCACCATGTCACAAAGCTCGAATCATTTCAAATTGGTTTCTTGAACATGACAATGAGTTCACTGTACTAAAATGGCCCCCACAGTCACCAGATCTCAACCCAATAGAGCATCTTTGGGATGTGGTGGAACGGGAGCTTCGTGCCCTGGATGTGCATCCCACAAATCTCCATCAACTGCAAGATGCTATCCTATCAATATGGGCCAACATTTCTAAAGAATGCTTTCAGCACCTTGTTGAATCAATGCCACGTAGAATTAAGACAGTTCTGAAGGCGAAAGGGGGTCAAACACAGTATTAGTATGGTGTTCCTAATAATCCTTTAGGTGAGTGTATACTGGGATTATAGGGATCTTTATTACGTTCTGACTTAAATCGATCACTGAATCAATTGAACTTTAGAATAGAGTTATAAAGAAATTCTCATTCAAATGAAATCTCTAGAGTTGGGGTATACTCGAACTCAGACTCGAGTCCAGGGATTCAGTGAAATATACTCAGTCAATCATTCACGTGTTTTAAAGTCTTGCCTCTTTATACAATAATTCAATACTTGCAAGCAAGAAGAGTTTCTGCGCACACACACTCACACTCACAGAAAGCGCGCAAATGCTGAATTAATATCTCTTTCGCATCTTACTGTGCTTACACACTTAAATGCGTACAAAGTTGTCAAAATGCCTGTCTCAGAGAATATTCTCGTGAACACAGTCAGTTATGTCTTAAGTGAAAGTAAACAGTTGGGAGAAAATTGGATGTGTATATTGGATCCATGCATTAGGTCTAAGTGACAGCATCATCATAAAGCCCTACCAAACTGTTCATCAACTTG
This sequence comes from Gobio gobio, assembly GCF_949357685.1. Classification (NCBI taxonomy): domain Eukaryota; kingdom Metazoa; phylum Chordata; class Actinopteri; order Cypriniformes; family Gobionidae; genus Gobio; species Gobio gobio. The sequence continues at coordinate 46,741,919 of NC_137098.1, forward strand.
AAAACATAGATCCATACAATAGACTTCCAATAAAGTAATTTGTTAATCATAAATGCATTTAAAAATTAAACAATTTTGAGCTGGCCATGAGTTATGGAATTTGTAGGACCTTTATACACAGTGCTTGCCAAGACTACAGGTCCCCTCCCCTGTCCCCATATCACTGCATTTTTGGGTCTTCAGATCTCATTCACCGAGTTTATTAAGTTCCACCAAGAAAATTTGTGATATTAGGGGTTATACTGGGGGTTCCTGGCTACAATGATCTGCAAACCGCTGAAATATAGGAAAATTAGGTCTACAATAATTAATGAATCGGAAGTTTGGTGATGTATCTCCAAATCTAAGTTCTTAAGTGTTGAACCTTACCCTACTAATACTTAACCCAAACAGTCCTAATCTTGTCCTTAGCCTCTATAGTCTCATCTACAGTCATCTCATCTAATGGTGAGGTTCATCTGCTGCTGCCCTGGCTGCGTTTCAAATAGAGCTGTTACTACCCCCTCCTTCTCCCCAATTGCATTAGTGCTTAACCAGGCAAACCCTGAGAGGCAGAAGCGATAACCATTACAGACAGTCGACAGGCCCCTGCCTCAGCTCTGCCACACAAGCCGCCTGATAAAACAGACACGGCTGCCGTCCCCCCGCTCCGGCGATGTGAAATACAGCGAGCGACGAAACAGCTTCATTCCGGCGGCCTGTTCTCATCCTCGGTTGAGTGAGCACAGCAATAGCAGGGGTAATTTACACCCCAGCCAAACCTGTCATTACCCGAGGGCACTTGTTATGGCTGCACCCGATGTTTTTCCAATTCACCTCCAACCCCTGTGACTGTCAATTTCCTGAGTGGATGTAGTCGGGGGGAGAGAGGCAGGGGAGCGGCGCTGGGAATATTCCAGACTCATGCGGACAGTGGGCAATTTTCCTCGGAGGGGATAATGGGAGTGGAGGCGGACTGCCACCGTAAGCAAAACGATTCTGATCGCTGTAGCACGCCACAGCCCTCAAAACACTCCAACGCTGGTGTTGTTTAAAGTCTTACCAACTGCTTTTCAAGAGTGCTTCCCCTACTAACACATACACAACCTCACAACACTCTTTATTCTTTTACCACGAGTAATCCACTTTATTCGTGTTAAGCCGTTTATACAGAAGTGCCGCTAAAAGCGTTGGATCCAGAATTGTATTGCAGTCTATGTGTGACGTGATGAGGCTGCTTGCGTGGTTCTGTTCATTATATATTTAGCATTTTATGGAGAGATAAACACTTTCTTTTCCCTGCATTACACCTGCTGAATCTCCACCTGGGAAGTGCAGATGGCTGTGAAAATCTCTGTACGCTGTGCTCTATGGATCCTGAGACAAAAGCAGCACACACAGAGAGAGCTCAACACAGCACAGGTCTTCCTCTGACGTCGCTCTGGGACTCCCTGAGGTCCCGTCCTCCAGAGGTGGGTCCAGGCTGTATGCGTGTCCCTACACAAATGTCTATGAGTGTATGTCTGTCTCTCTTGCTGGCTGCTCTGCAAGGGAGCACACAAAGCTTATACTTTCAGCCTAACAACACAGCATTTTCAAACCTCACAATGAAAAACAAAACATTTTAATAATAAAACAATGCCACAAAATGATTTATATTACAGTGCTGTCAGATAGCCCCGCCTCCCAGAGGTTTGAAATCAGACATCCAGCAGAGACATTGCTACGTGCTGATGGCAACGTGAGGCTTGACTGGTTTGAGAAAACCTGAAAACAACTGTTTTATCCACTCTACAACAAGATAGAACGATCTTGCCGAATTATTTGGTTTAACGAAAAGCAACATCAATTGGTTGACTTCACCTTGTAATCATCTATGATAATCTATGACAAATATTTAAATAATCTATAATTACTTAATACATTTACAAAGGGAGATATTGATGTTTATTGACTATCCACTGCAAAGTATCATAGAAGTGTCATAGTCATTATCGCCAAACGTATTAAAAAGAAAATCAGCACATTTAATTTCCAGTAAGAGATAAACCTCAGACCTGAATCTCAAAGTAAATTTCTGCTAGTCTGTACTTAACATACCATTTACAGTTAAGAAATTAGGGATGTACTGATATTACAATTTTGGCCGATATGGTTTGGTCGATAATGGTAGATATAAAAAAAATATAGACAGTTTTGTCGGAAATAATTAGAAATAATAATTTAAAAAGCACTACAATTTCTTTAAATGCTAAGTGAATTTAGGCATTTCAACATATATTGTACAGTATGAAAAATTAATATTGAGATTCGTTAAAGAATACATTTAGGTTTTACAATGTTGTCAAATTATTTGTTGTTTTTTTTATAGATGAAGCAAGCATTAGATGCCAAAAAAATAGAGGAAATGAGCATCCAAAATAGTATCATAACCAATATAGTTCTGATTTATTGTGCATCCCTATATTTAATATTCGTAGATTGTGATGTGCTATACGATGCAGAATAATTCCCATTTAGTTTTCAGTGCAGCGCTGGCTTCAGGATAAACTAGTTCTAATGCTCATTATCTACTAAAGAAAACTGAGCATTAGAGCAGGATGTAAGTGCATATTAATATTTATAAAGAGCTCAGGACATTCTGTTCTGTTATATGAATGCGTCTGAGAGGTCTCCTCAAACCACACAGACGGTTTGTTCTATAAAAGAACATGCATAGTGTGTTGGATATGTGCCAAGTCTTTTGCAAAGCCTGTGTTAGTTTTGAGATTTATTTAGCTTGATTTTCCCCTCTTTGTTATCAAAGTTTTAATTGAAAGTCAGTGAAAGGAGGCAGAGCACCCAGCTGAGCTCTCAACATAGCTGTCTTCTCCTTTGGGTTAGATCTTCCTCCCATGAGGCTACGAGCCCCTGCGTCATTCACAAAAATCATTCAAATAGCTTCGACCTCAAAGCTTCGTCTTCATTCAGAAATCTTTTTATAGCACAGGCTGTGCCAGAGAAGGGGCGGATGATGAGAACGGTTGGCCGGAGGGGGAAGAGAAGTGGGTATGAGACTTTGTGTGCGCGCTGGGCTGAATGGGGCGGAGGCTGCTTACATAGCACCTGACACCAGCCCTGCTTCACTGCCTCACCTGTCTGTCTCCTCTCCGACACGTGTGTGATTGGAAGAAGTGGGAGCCGACGCTGTGATGGACTGCTGTGAATGTGTGCTCCAGCAGCATGAAGGTTCATTGGCTGAGAGTAAAGACGTCACAGCACCTTGTTAGTGAGATGCTGCAAACAGAGCAGCATTGCTGAGGAAACAGAACTCGTCACTGAGAGAAACCTTATTCACAGCTACGACACACCCACCAACAGCTTGAGCTGTAAATAACTTCAAATTATGCATGGAGGAAGCTGCAAAAAACACAGAACTGATCAAAAAAGATCAAATCCTGAAACTATCCTAAAATAGGCTACCCGCAAGCGGTAAATATAGCCTTTATGTTCAAATATCTAGATGTAGCCAATTATAAAAAGTATGGCATTTATGACCATTCCTAAATTTTAATAGCTCAATCAAATATATATTTAAAGGGATAGGTCAACCCTAAATTAATTTGTTCATGTTGTCCCAAGCCTGTGTGACTTTCTTCTGTGGAACATAAAAGAAGATATTTTGAGAAATGTCTTTATCCATACAAATAAATGGGGTCCAATAATGTTTTCTATCTTTGTGTTCCACAGGAGAAAGAAAGTCATACAGGTTTGGAATGACACAAGAACACACATTATTAGGGTGTCTCCCTGCTCTGGTTAGTCTGAAGACGTCTGCAGAAATAAGAAACAAAGGACTCTTGTGACAGAGTTTGGCTGATAATTGATCAGATTCAGATCTATCAAAATCCAATCAAAGAACTTTGAAGGCATTTTACTCAATTTCAGTGTTGCTATAGTTACTGTGTTTTGCCTTTTTTAGGACAGAACACCCCATGAGGCTGTCAGACTACCTCTCCATCCATAAAAACTTGCCATCCCAGTACTAGTTAATAAGCATGGAAATCAATTGCTACCCGTTAGTGTCCAGATCTGAGTGGACGGGAAGCACTATGATGGGGATATGAACATATTCCTGACATATTCCCACAGAGGAGACTGCTGGGAAATTAGTGAGGTGGCACTAATCAGCCCATGTGTGTTTATTGGGGGCTGGGGGGCAACTGGAGTGCATTAAAAGCCATTAGTTGCATCTAACATGGCCACGCTCACTTATTTTGACAGATTCATACAGCAGGCTGATTCTCTCTGCACAGAGGGTGTATCTGTATGCACGCACACACACACCTCCCGATCCTTCACATCCTCTTCAGCGTGCGGCCCATCCAGCCATGACTGCACACAGTCAAATTGGTTTGGGGTGGGAGGGGGGACTGTGAATAGAAGCTGTTTGTAGTCGAAAGCAGCTGGGCAAGTGAGTGATGGGGAGAAAAAACAGGAGAGATGGCGGTGTGTGTAATACCCTTGATAAACAATGTGATAACAGTACTTAGTACACTTACGAAGATTTTCTTATTCTTGTACAAGGAAATTGTAATGCTTTTACCAAAATATAAGCATTTTAATAAAAAAATATATTGTGAAAAAGAAAGGATGCCCTTTTGAATTCTATGATTTTAAGTATCGGGACATAATAAATCGTCTGGTCTATAGCATGTCCGCAACATTTCAGTCGGTTTGAGGTCTGGACTTGGTTGTGGACCTTGATTCTTTTCTTTTACAGACATTCTGTTGTAGATTTGCTGGTATGCTTGCGATCATTGTCCTGTTGCATGGCCCAATTTCGGCAAAGCTTCAGCTGTTGGACAGATGGCCTCACATTTGACTCTAGAATACTTTGGGATACAGAGGAGTTCATGGTCAACTCAATGACTGTCCTGTGCCTGCAACAAGCCCAAATCACCCCTCAACCACTATGCTTGACAGCTGGCATGAGGTGTTTGTGCTGATATGTTTGGTTTTCACCAAACATGGCACTGTGCATTATGGCCAAACATCTCCACTTTGGTCTTGTCTGTCCAAAGGACATTGTTCCAGAAGTCTTGTGGTTTGTTGTCGGCTTAGGTTTGCAACTCTGCAACAATTGTTTCTCTAAGATCATTGCTGACGTCTTTGCTCCTTGGCATTGTGTTAACACACACCTGAATGCTCCAGATCAGCAAACAGCCAAAACTGCTTTTATAGAGTTGGTCAGACTTGCTGATAATCAATTAATCAAAGGCCTTTGATGAGCAGTTTCTGGCTGCTACTTACCTTCTTAATTCCTATGGAAGCAGTAAGAGTGTACTTAGTTTGTCACACATGGCTTCTCCATTTTGGCCTAGTTTTTGTTAAATAATAATGACATGTAATATGTCATGTGTTGCTGTTCATCTATTTACCTGAGACCTGCCAAGGACCAGATGATTTTTTATTATGTCCTATATACATAAAACTATAGAATTCAATAGGGTGTCACCTTTTACCGTGTTTTCCATCACAAATCCTGTTTTTCACATCACCATATTCATAAAACATGAATTCCATTTTCACACTGTAACATAAATGAATCTAGCACTTGGCTTCATGCTAACTTCATGTTTTACATGTATGCCATTTTGGCTCTAGCTCACCCATACATATGCCGCCATTTTAGATAACTTCAGTAGCAAATGAACATTTAACTTGCTTAAACTTTCTCATCCAATTACAATCCACATATAAAACAATTTAGAAACATTCATCAACTCTTTTCACACAAGTATTTTCTCCTATTTCACTTCACATTCACATATTTGTCACTCGTATGTCATCGGACACTGAACTCATCATTGCTGGATGCGTATTAATAAAACCAACAGTTTTATCCAGCCGCATAACACAAATTTACACTCACCTTTGAAACAATGTTTTACATCAGTTTAAAACCAGTTTCTGAAACACTTTTGCTCACCTGTAGAATGATAAAAGAAACGCTGGTAGACAGGAGTACTGGCTGCAAGTTCTGGCAAAGTTTACCTTTGTGTTGCCTCATATGTATACTCCTGTGAAACTAGAAGTTGTGGCTGAACAATTTCATGTTCCAGTCACCCTGGTGTGATAAAAAAAAAAAAAAAAATTAAATATGAATGGGAATATACTGTACTTCAGAGATATTTCAATCATAAGAATTTCTTGTGTTTTTGAAAAAAAAAAAACATTTATTTCATAATGCGCAAATAGATTTTTATTTATTTCAAAATAATTAACCCCCCCACCCCACAATGCAGATGTATTTTCACAGCCATCTTTGATCATATTCACCAAGGATGCCAATAATTGACTATGACTGCATCTATTTTTTATTTTAATTATGTATAATATTATTGTATATACTGTAAAATTATAATACAATCATGTATGCATTGAATTATATTCTGTATATAATTTTTAGATAGACTGTCTAACTGTAACGTGCATATTCTTTTATGTTCTGTTTTGTTTTTACTGGGTTTGCTCTTGAGTTCCTATTTAGTTTCCCTGGCAGTTAATTGTTTTCCACACACCTGTTTCTTTTCTCCTTGGTTACGTTCCCTGTGTATTTAAGCCTCGAGTTCTTTGTGTTCAGTGACTGGTATTGTTAATGTTATGTGGTTGTGTCTGTGTACTTTAAAATGTTGTTATTAGTTTGTTAAGAGTAATTAATTAAAAAGCTATAAAAACTATTATGCAAGTAAAAAATATAGAAATAAAAAATTATATATCTTTCTACATTATTATCTGTCCTCCACACACACACACCCCCCACACACACACACACACACACACACCGCCTCCCACCCTCCCTCCATTACTATAATAATGGTGGATGTCTATTCTGACTTTAAACCGAAATCTCCCTCTTCCAAGGTGACTCCATCTCCACAAATAGCATCTCCCCTGCTGCCAAAACCTTCCCAAATGTCTGAGGTAGCTTTCAGATAATGGACAAAAAAGACTTCTAATTAAAGTTAATTAGCAGGTGCGCCATGCTGTGATTCTGTTGACTTTTGAGATTCTTTATTCCCATCATGCACGGTATTTTTGTAGTCTTTTTCTAGCAGTACACACTTCCGAAAGTAATGTTCTGATGGTGATGCTATGCTGCTTTGAGTGGCAGAAGTCAACATCTACTTGTGTGTTCCCAGAGTATCCGTAGCGCTCCCCCTCTCAGAGACTAAAAGTGAAGTTACGGATGGTTCTGAGATCTGAAGGAAAAGTTTTGTGAAGTGAATGATGCTACATGTTCATGTGACTGCATCAGTGCTGCCAACGCACACCACAGCCAGAAGGGTCAGCCTGAAATAAACTTACACCAGAGCCAAGAAATCCTCTTTAGCTCCCTCTCTCTCAGCGAGAGCTCCATCACAGTTCACAAACTGCTTGCTTTTGTTTTTGCAAAACTCTGTAAGTGTAAAAAATGCTAATGCACGCGACTGCAGTGTGACACAACCATAGCGTTCTATATTAACTTCGTTCACTTACTTTTCAGTCACCTTTTTTACAATCGACACCTACTGTATATTCATTCTGTTTTACTAGAGACTGACAGTACATTTGTTGTTTTGTCAAATGCAATGTCATATCTAAGAATTCGTCAATGTACTTTGATTTAACGGCAAGACAACGTATTTGGATGTGATTAGAATCGCTGTGCCGCTATCTTAAATCTCACTCTCTCGATCATCACATAACATCTTTCCAAGCCTCATCTCACAGCAGGATCAAGGCTTCACAGTTGACACATATTAGTATGCAGGCAGCTTGTGAGAGGGGCTGTGACGTCAGCAGGAGTAGAGAGGGTGGAAAAGGTGTCCGAGGGAGAGCAGAGGCTCTGGCTGATCGCACCATTATTAGAACAGCAAACACGCTTAAACACCATTAAGTTCTATGTTACATGTGCCGTTTAGTTTCCACGGTAACGACAGGGAGGTGTATATTTAGAGCTGATGGAATAAGATCGTGAAGGAGAGGTAGAGATTTGGTGGTGGAGTAAGAAGCAGATGCAATTTATCAAAAAAGAAAAAATCTTTGACTTGATTGAGTCACAAAGTATTTAGAGCCTCTGAGCTGATTCATACCAGGCTGACCAATCCAAACTAATTAAAAAGAGATCTTTTTATCTTCTTTTCTTCTCTCCAACAGTCCTTTCAGTAAGAGACTACAAGAAACTCACTGGAGAACAGGAGACCAGCTTCTTGTTTTGTTTGAGAATTTGTTTTGGGTCTATAAATCTTGACCAGTTGGAGGCAGCACTGTCTTCAATCCATGCATTTCAAACCCTGAACCCATGTTACTTTACTGTAAGGTCACTGTTCCTGGCAACACTAGCATCATTTTCTGGAAAATAAACATGAATGAATCAGCGTAGGTTTAAAGAGAGGATATTGATCGTAACATATTTGGTAAAGAAACAGACTAATGTATATAAAAGCTATTTATTGTAGTAATTCCGGTGTCACTTCAAGGTCCCATTAGTCAATGCATTAAAGCAATACATTTGTTTTATTAATCTTTGTTAACATTAGCTAATAAAAACACAACTGTTCACTGTAAGTTCATTTTAGCTCAGCCCATTTATTAATATTAACACATACATCCATTGATTTTAATAATGTATTAGTAAATGTTGAAGTTAACATTAACTATGATTAATAAATGCTTTTGTTAGTCCATATTAACTAATGTTAACAAATGGAACCTTATTGTAAAGTGTTGCCGTCTTTCCAAATCTGTTTATAAAAAAGGCATTAATCTTCTTATTACAAATAAAATAGGTAATATCAATACTTTCCTTATTTATAGTAAATAATTTATAAAAAAAAATGATTTGCAAAAGGAAAACAAAAAAAGTTTCTAATTCAATGAAATATAACAGTTGATTGAACAATTCATTCTTATTTAGGACTGTAGAGCTGCACAACATTCTCGTTCAGAGTGAAAGGATATAATAAGGTGTTAAAATCAGAGGCTTTGAACTCAGAGGAAATATTTTGATCCTGTATCACACGGCTGGTGAGGTGTTAGGGTATATGCATGTGAATCAGATGTGAAGCGACTCAGCGGCTGGAGTACAGTACACAAGGCGCTGAGTATTACCATGGCAGCTGAATCCCACCCGAGTCCTGCAGGTGTGTGACTCACCCCCACTAGCTCAACAAAGGGAGAGAGGCCGCCGCATAGAGACGCAATCTCTTCGTGTATCTCTCTCCTTTGCTATGTCACATGCTGCATTTTCTTTCATTTGTGATATACATGCAGGTACAAGTAAAACTAATTATTGAAAAATACAAAAAATGTTCGATTCATCAGTTGTTGACTGGATGGAGAAAGAGCTCATAAAGCTTTCCATTGAAAGAAAGGGGTTTGATTTAAGCAGACTAAATTATTGGAGAAGTCCAGCATACATCACCAGAGAGAAGTCTGACATTTTACCGGAAGTTTGAGTTATGACAATTTTACGGGGTCAAAAAACAACAACAAAATTATATATGAATGAATAAATTGTTCACAAAAAGATGAACAACATGCATTTAGAAGACTTTTTTCAACCCATCTGCATTAAACTGCATAAAAATAATAAGCAATAACACTATACTGCTGGGAAATTTTATGACGTTTTTTAAATGATACCAGTTAGCACATTTGGCAGCCCTAATACTAACTAAATGTATCTAAACGACAACTAACAATGACACAGTGAAAGTGAAAACTAAACTGAAAAGAATAAATTAGAAATAACAACTGGAAAGGAAATAAAAACAGAACTAAACATTCAAATATCAAATGAAAAAAATGCACTTACACTAGTTTAGGGTCCAATTCTCACTAATCTCACTAATACAAGCACATATTAAAGGGATAGTTCATCAAAAAATGAATTTCTTTCTCCTGCTGAACACAAAGAAAGATATTTGGAAGAATGTTTGTAACCAAGCTGATCTCGGCAGATCATTGACTACCACGGTATTTTTACCCCCCACTATGGAAGTCATTGGATGCATCTCAATCAGCTCCCTAGTTCAGTAGTCAGGGCACTGATCAGGGAGTCAGCCCATTGACTGATTCCCTGATCAGTGCCCTGACTACTGAACTAGGGAGCTGATTGAGATGCACCCAATGGTTACAAACATTCTTCCAAATATCTTCCTTTGTGTTCAGCAGAACAAATACATTTATTCAGGTTTGGAACAACTTGAGCATGACTAAATGATGACAGAATTTTCATTTTTGGGTGAACTATATTTAATGCCTTATTCTACATGGCCTTATTCTACATCCCTTAATCCTACCCAATACCTGAACTTAACTACATTACTAACTATTAATAAGCAGTAATTAGGAGTTTATTGAGGCAAAAGTCGTAGTTAATAGTTAGTTAACAGTCAGAATTGGACCCTAATCTAAAGTGTGACCAAGAAATCTAACCCCTCGACCAGATATGCAAAGAGTTCATGAACTTAACATAGAGTACACAAAGTCCATCCAGAATTCATGCCCACGTAATCACGCATGTAATTTCAACAAATTACAAAAACAAATTCTGGATTTCTTTGCTTTATTTTGTACTGAAACTACACATGAAAAAGTTCAATTAGCAATCTAGTTTCAGTTACTCTGGTTGAATTTTCACCACTGTCTATCGTCTTACTGCTGTTCTGAGTTTAGCTGATCGAGCTCTAGGATTCTCCTGCACCTCTTCCTCACATGGCTTTATCACTTTCTTCAGACTGACCCAATGAGCGCTCTCTCGCCCCCTCTCCCCTTCTTCATTCTCTTCCTCCTCCTCCTCCTCGTGCTCCTCTCTCTCTAATCCATGCTGGGCTTTGGCTCGCTGGCGAATGCTGCGGCGTGGTGGGGCAGCCAGGTCCTCTCCACGAAGAAAACGCTTGGCCAGCCGGTCCTCCAAGGAATGGAAGGTGAGAACACAGAGTCGCCCTTTGGGACGGAGCAGAGTTTGCGCCACATGCAGGCCTGCGTGCAACTCGTTCAGCTCGTCGTTTACAAATATCCGTAAGGCCTGGAAGGTTTTGGTGGCAACATGTGAAGGCCGCTGCAGGCGGTCACGTCGGGCGTACAACGCGCTGGCTGGGAATGCTCCTAAAACAAGAGAGGCAGATATTAAGTTATTAAGTTAACAGAATGTGTTGCAAGGTTCCTTTAAAAAAATCCATTATTTGAACTGCATACTTTCACTAGTCTTTTGTTTGAGTTTAGTCAGTTATCGCTCCATTTAAAAGATATGAATTGATTCACATATATATTCCAAATTGGTGCCTATTTAGTTCAAATATCTTTTAGAGCAGTGGGCCCATAACATTTTTTTACCACTTCATCAACACCAAACTCATTTTATTAATTATCAGTTAGATCAGATGTTCTTCACTTTGGCCCAACCTTGATCAAACTCATCTCCTTGTAACTTGTAATGGACCGTTTTCACATTTTCACACAGGTTCTCAGAAGCAAAAGTCGTCATAGTTGAGTGCAACAGAAAATATCATTTTTGTATTTTCATTTGCTCCAATAGCAAAAGAAAAATATGTGATAGAGTTTCCACAACTTTCCAAAAGAGGGAGAAAATGACTGATTACGTTGGTCAGAACAGATAAAGATATAAAATTTGCCATCACTCTCTCAGCCGTTGTATTAGAAACACCCCCGCATCAGAATGAATTATAAATTACAATATGAAAAACTTAACTAGTTTTGTGATGTTGATAACATTTGTAGGAAGGCCAACCAGTTGGAGTGGAAAAGGAAATTAAGTTCTGTACAAAAAGTTATTGCGTAATCTTCACTATTCCCTAGTCCACTAATACAGTTCACTTGAAGAAGTGAATGAAAATGTGCGAGCGAATTCGAACAGCCATTGAGTGTACATCGGCAGTACACTTGTTATTGCGGTGCAATGTGGGATTGAATAAGTGCACTCAATGATGTCCACTATGGTTTCGGACACCATTACAAATGGCTGTCCCCTCAAATAATTCCCTATTTGAGGGTATAGGAGCCTACTTCGGATTTAGCCGGTGAAAAGGGTCTATCCTGAAGAACTTGATGAGCTTTTTCAGGGGTGTTTGATTGGGGTTGGAGCTAAACTCTGCAGGAAAGCAGACCTCGACGACCAGAGTTGAGAACCCCTGATTTAGATGTACCATTAAATATCTTAAATATTATTTAAGTTACTTTAAATGTTTCATTCTTCTTCTTCATTTTTTTAAATACTTTTATTTGTTGAAAAACAGACTCACCAAGTAGCACATATTGTCATCTACACAAATTTGGAATTCAGGATGATTGGGACACTTTTTGTCATTGAGAAAAAGTGTCCCTGGTTCACAGAAGCACTGCAGGTGCGTAATGTGACAATATGTGAATCCTTATGTTCTGTTGTTTATGCTGCTATTTGTGCATGCAAAGCTAAACCCCAGGAAAAATACATATTTGTGCGATTTTAATGGGTCAACAGACACCCGTCTATTCTAATTTGATTTAATTTTAAGTTAATTTTTAACATTCTAGTCATTTAACGGTTAATGATCGATAAATGAGCTTCGGTGTTCTGACTTGTTCAAGAAAATAATCTAAATGAACAAAATGCTCACATTACTTCACGCTAACATAAAAACTTACGTACACAAGCTGAGACCTGACGTGAGATTTGATCGTAGCCACCGTTTACATCCATATTGATAAATGCTTTTTATAAATATAAAATCATTTTTATTTATATTTTTGATCATTATAAAATAATGTTTATCATTATCATTTAATCATCGCAAACACAAAGCGGTCCCTTTTATCTCAGACAAGTTAAACAAGTGAAAATACTTTAAACTGTTTTTGTTGTTGTTTTTACAAGTAAATAAAAGTGTAATTCACTAATTTGCATTATTTGCATTATTCTATTTACACTTTCCATGGTAATACATTCCAAAATCTGAAAAGAGACAACAAAAACCTCATATACTGTAATGCAATTGCCTTTACATTTGAAACAACAGTAAAACAATATATAATTGTAGTCAATATATAATGTATGCCTTGTAGTTGAATAATTTGGCTCAAGATCTCATGTGCTGGCCCTTTTCTGGCTTCATGAAGTACATTATTCAGTATGATGGAAGATTTTCGCAAAAACAATCGAGAAGCAAATTCCTCATCAAAAAGAAAAAAGTGCTGTACACTTTAAGAACATATAAACAAAGAGACAAACACACTGAAAGATGAACACCGCTAGGGACACACACGGGATCATTCCAGATCAGTATGTGTGATGAAACAGTGGTTTTGAAAAATAAACAGGCTGTTCTACAAAGCTCCCAAAGCTCATGGAGAGATCCATGCTGTATATTGTGCTGAGATGAATTTGTTCAGTCTGAGCAAGGGGAGGTGACTTTGTGTCCTGAAATGACAACTTGCAGAGCTTTAAGTTGCACATAGAAAGGACACAGAGACTCTGCTCATGATACACACAAGTTGTCTTATTAGAGGACCGTGAACAAAAATATGAGCATACAATATACAGTATATTCACATATATGCAAATATAGCCATGAAAAACAACTATAAAGTGAAGCTTATGATAATGCTGTAATGGTTATTTCTGATTTCTGAATGGCAGCAACATCCAGATAATCATATGGATATTTTTTTTAACTTATTTGAGCTAAAAAGTGGTCAAAATGATCATTTTTCAGCCATTAGGAACATTGTAGACAAATTAACTACTGGTTATGCTGCACATCACAACAAAACAGTGGCTACACTTATGTTTGACATTGGTTTATTTTTAGATATGTTTGATACATTTTGAACTATTATCTAACATACATAAAAATAAGAATAAGTGACTAAAAATAGCACTGTCACGACAGCACTAAATGTTAGCATGTCTGTGATTGATAGTTGTTGTTTTTTTAACCCCACCATTCACGGCTTCTGATAAACCTTTTTTCCCTAATATTGTTTTAATAGTTTACCGAAAAAAAAAAAAAAAAAAAAAATTCTGTCATCATTTAATCACATTCATGTCACCTCATAACAAAGGCTTGATTTTTTTTTTTCAGTAGAACATCAAGACAATTTGCCCACAGAATGAAATTCAATAGACTGTCTTTCAAGAGACTTTTGAAGAAACAGTCATACAGGTTTGCAACAAAGTAAATGTTCACAGCATTTTTGGGTGAACTTGAACTATCCCTTTAAAAGGCAACTTAACTACTATATGCAAAAAAAGGTATATATGAAAAATGTATAGAAAAATCTGAAATTATGCAGAAGAAATTATTATTTTTTTTTTTCACCTTGTCCTTCAGGTCTTCAATATGAACATGTTGTATGTATGTGAAAGAAAGAAAGAAAGAAAGAAAGAAAGAAAGAAAGAAAGAAAGAAAGAAAGAAAGAAAGAAAGAAAAAAAGAAAGAAAGAAAGAAAAAAAGAAAGAAAAAAAGAAAGAAAGAAAGAAAGAAAGAAAGAAAGAAAGAAAAAGAAAGAAAGAAAGTTAGTTCTGATGTGAGTGCCATATAGCTTCATGCTGACGAATGAGTGGAGGAGATGGAGAAATACACAACTAAAGAAAAAGAGAGGTGTTGCATTTCTCAAGTCTTGCGTTTCTGGGCTTGGAGGAGCGAGACATTGGTCAATCAATAAGACCACATGCCTCTGCCCAGTCATAAGGGAGTGAGCGAGGAAGAGGAAAATTTGAAACAGACAAAAATGAAAAGGAATAAAAACTGAGCAGAGAATAAATAGATATATAGACACAGAAAGACAGGCCAGGAAACAGGCAGTTAAGAAAACAAGTTTAAAGAAGGCTATGTGATTTGGATTGATAAAAATTAATAAGAGTAATGTACAACAACAATCAAGTTCAGATTTAACAGGCAGTAAAAATGCATCATAAAATATAATGTGTATTGCAGCAATGTAAAAAAAAAAAAATCCCAATTTTGGAAAGAAAGCATCAAACAAATAATCAAAGCTCAATAGCCTATAGCCTATAGGATACAAAGTGAATAAATACACCAATCAGTCTGTTCCTGTTAGCTCAATGGGTGCTCTCCTCACATTCCAAGCAGCAATCGCTATTGATTCTCCATAATTGGCCATGAATCCTGATGGGTGTGACAATGAGAACAGCCTCTGCCTAATTACCTCTACATTCAAAATTAACTCACTTTATAAAAAACAATGTTTACACAGAAGCCTATGGGCTGTACATTGTAAACAGGCAAAGATTTATGTCAGCTTCCTTTAAAAAACAAACAAACAAAAAAGGTCACCAATTTTTTCTACTACTAACCTTGATTTAAAGATAACTTTAAAACATTAAATCGTTTAAACCAATTTGAACAATGGAAACATTTGAATAATTCCCCTGCTTAATGGGTCATATTTATATTATACTTAATTATATATATATATTATATTAAACATAGGCTATTAGAAAGTCAAGTCAAATGTAGTGAAAATGACACGTTGTTTAATGGAAATGTAATTGGCTGCCAGTCTTTTATGAGAGTGCAGGGATTAGAGGGTAACACCCTGCTCATGGTTCTGATAATTGACAGTATGTCTTTATTTGGATCAAACTGATTACTGCATGACATCCTTCTGTAATAGAGGAAGGGAAAAAGATCTCTCTTGAACGAGGCTCAGCACAAGCACATTTCAGCTTGAATAGAGGGCTTATTCTTTGTCTGACCGTGAAGTGAATTATGGATTTCCTTTTGTAATTCCTCTTAATTAAACACAATCTCGCATTGCTTTAAGGAATGAACAGGGGGCAGGACTATCGTTCTGAAATTCAAGGCTGTGTTATTCCAAACATCATTTAACTGATCAAGATCAATGGATAAAAACAAAGGCAAATGCTTAAATGACGGTATTTAAAACATTGTTCTGGAATTCCATTAGTGGAAAACATTTTAATCTAACTTTCATATATACATATGAGTCCCTCAGTTGTCCTCAGTGTGAAAAGATGGATCTCAAAAATCAATACAGTCACTGATGAAAAGGGTTCAAATATGCAAAAGATGCTGGAAAACCAAAGAATTTGTAGGACCTAGTGGATTTTTCTGAAGAACATTGGGCAGTTCAACTGCTCAGGACAAACAAGGGACCCATGAACATCCATCACAAAACAAATAAAAAGCCGTGGATCATACAGTGTATGTAAACTTTTGAACTTTGTATAAATTCAACTTTTATTTGTCTTGTGGACTATATGTAAACATCTTTTATGTAAAATATCTTATTCAGGACAGTACTAAATAAAAAAATGCCATGCATTTTCTGTGATCCCTCTCATTTTGCAGATTCTGCAAGAATTCAGTTTAACACGATAAAATATTTGAACGCAATTAACGCAGCATCCATTTTTTTTCCCAGCATTTTTTAGCCATAGCGTTACACGATATGATTACACTCTTATTCATTCACACTAAAGTCCTAAACGCTTCACCCCTGAGATCTGTAAGTCTCGTTTCAGAACAACAGAGATTGAACTACCATGCTACAATTATGTTCAAATGCATTTGTCCAAATGTCATCAAACTCCTAAAGTGAATTGATTGAAACGTGCCTCACGTTTGACTCATCCACCGATTCTCACTTGAGAAAGGAACTGAGAAATAACGCAGGTCAGGTTAACACATGGATCTGGCCAAGAAACACTTAGCATTTAAATGTTAGGTTGTACACCCAAGCACTTGATTGATTCTCAATGAAAATGGCGTGAGACGGCGTTGTGACTCAGTAAATGGTTTATTCCTCATTTATCATGGCACACAGATATGGCTAAAGGGTGAATATGTTCGTTGAAAAGACTCAATCCTGCATATGCTATGACAACACACTGATGACTCATTTCCAGCAAATGTGTCTCACGGACACTTACATATTTCTCCTTGTTCACCTCTGGGAAAGAAAAGAGCAATAAGTGAAAGAGAGAGACAGAACTGAAATTAAAGCCTTCCATCTTCTTGTTTACCCTGAAGAGTTAACTAAAATTTGCACAACATTTCCCAATCTATGTTGATCACATCATATTTCCAGTAAGAACGGAGATGAAGGGTCCTATATTATTCTGTAGTGCCAATTTATGCTTAGAGCTTTTTAGAAAGCTCAGAAAGGGTCGTTACAAGTGCCTTGTTCCTGGGTGAGGTTGGCAGTATCTCTTATGCACAAGACTTTCAAAGAGTAATGCTTCCTTATTACCTAGTAAATCCCCCTCTATATACGCAACAGGCTGCATAGGGACACAGAACCTCATGAATGTTATGTGAGGCTGAAAGGGCAGCGTTGCCATTGGCTGCCAGGGTGGGAACTCTATAGAGACAGCAGTTTGATTTTGTTGACTGTCCACAAAAATGACTGTTAATGGAAAGTTATCAAGAAGGTAGGGGTCCAAAAAGGTCCAAAAGGTCCAAAAGTCAAGTTGATTTATAATTTTTTTATTACAAATTATATTATCAGTATAACAATTTGAGTGAAAAGTTGAATGGAAAAAAACAACAACATGAATTGAGACAACATGAGAATTGTGCTTCAATGGAAGAACACATGGCCAGAGTCACAATCCTAAAACATGCTGTTTATTTCCAGGCTTAAATTAGTTTTTGAATCCCATATTTTCAATGTGTTCTCAGACTTTTGAACCCCAGTGTATTTGTCCCTATGACAGAAATAAGTTCAGTTTCCATTACCTATTTGTGGCAAAAGGTGCAGCCAATTGTGTTCGTTGTTTACAGTCTCTTGCAACACGTCAAGACGCATCGTGATATTGTTCCTTGTATTTTCATCTCGCAGTCTCAATGCCAGAAGTATGTCTGAAGTTGAATGAGACACTAAATCCCAAGTTACTCAAAGACAACAATTGACTGCTTTGAATAAAAAGATTCTGCTAAATACTAATTAAATAGCTGGATGCTAAGCTACACCAGGAAGTGTTATCCACATTCTGAATCAAAGGAGGTAGCAATCCTCAATAGATATCACAGGGATCATTCAGCCAAATATGAAAATTCTGTCATCATTTACACACCCTTATGTCATTCCAAACTGAACACAAATGAAAATATTTTGTGCACTTTTATTGGTCTATTTTTGCTTGATTGTATTGTGCTCCACAGAAAATAGACAGTCCTACAGATTGGGAATGACATTAGTGTGAGTAAATGATGACAGATATTTCATTTTAGGGTGAACTATCCCCCTTGAGGTTGAAATAAAACTAGATTTTGTGTCAAACAAACAAAGAGAAAAAAATATATCCTGTTTTACAAAAGGAACTGCCAAAAAAAGTTAGAGTAGTATCATGGAGAGCGAACTCCAGCTAGCATGCGTATAGACTTTAAGGACTACCTTAATTCCAAAACTGTGATGTGGGCCTCAGGAAACTCAGGAGAAAGCGAAAGATCAATTTTCATCAGCGCTCCAACAAGTCTGCTTCTCAACCAGTGATCAATAGTGGGCTGATTAGTGTCTCTTACAGTGATATTAAAGCATGACCAGCAGCTTAGACAACTGTTTAACCATGCTGTCAAAACCTGTGAGCTGCTCCAAATGAATCTGAACATTTTATGGTAAAGTTGGATAGATGGCTTCAAGGTGTATGAGAGGGTCGGGTCGGTGTGGCTGTCTGGGGTCAATGAGGGAGCGTGTTACTGGCTCTAAGCCAGTTTTGTGCTGACGCTCATTATGATTCAAAGTGGTCTGATATGTAGAAAGCTGATCTGCGCATTGGGATTGAGGGACACTTTCCTTAGGGAATCTGGATAATCTTCTGTCACGCCAGCTGGGTTCATACTGATGAGAATATTAGACTGCCGTGACCTCGTCTCTTCTCTAATGTGTTTGACTATATAGAGCGGATTCCCCATTTTAACATGGAATAAACCCTTCCAACCAGTAACTATTGTAGACTGAAAAAACTGAAAAATTAGTCTAGGAAAACAATTTTCACAAATAATTACAAAGAAACAGCAAGAAACACGAATAAACATGACATTTTAAAGTAGAAAGGCTAAACTGGTATTTTCTTTGTTTTATTTCGTTTCTTTTGTTATCATTGTTACAGTGCAAAAAGCAAAGAAATAAATGATGCTAAACAAAGGAAACGTGTTTGTCAAAAGGACTGTGACTGGTGACTATTACGATACACAGCAACCAAGGTGGGTTCAGGAACTCGCCTCCAAAAGCAAGGGCAGAGAGGTATTGTGGTGCTTTGGTTGCTCATGTAAGGAAACAAAGAGCTCATAAGAGGGAGAACTCCCATGATGCCCATTGTTATGGTGTCTAAACCCCTCCCTTTCCTCAATCATCAGCACTGATAAATACACACGTATACAAATGCACACATATCATCCCTCCTCCTGCTCCATCAATTGCTTCCCTTGGCAACGGTAATGCCGGCAGCCCACCACTGACCCCCAGGGACCCTCGGGAGTCAGAAGCTTCCAGATTGATTGGAATAAACATTGTTGTTGACTCGCTCTACTCTTCAAAGAAGATCAAACAAATGCCCTTAGTCACACCTGTTCTCCCGGCGTGACGCATGTGCTTGCCTCGTGCTACCGTCATCTTCTGAAGTGACTATCTATCTCGTCGCCAGCGTCAGGCTATGGAAACAGCGCCGGCAAAAATAAAGCAGCCGATAAATATAATATCAAAAAGCATCAAGCTGCCGCAATGTGGTGCGTGTGACGCGTGCGTTTCGAGAAGTGTGTTGGTGGGGGTGCAGTGAAGGGCACGAAAAGGGAGGGAGCGAGTGTGAGAAACAAATCAAAGGGTACAAGGAGGGGGGAGTCTGGGGGAGGAGAGGATGGGAGTGCGAGTCTAAATACGAATTAAGGAAAGGGGCTAAAAAACGCATCAAACCCCACCTGCAGGTTTTCGCTACTGCTCCCCCAATCACTTCGGTTTTTATTAATAACAGCCTTGTCAATCGCAAAGCATGTTTTGCTGATGGATACTCAGACAGTGAGAAACAGGCAGCTGAGTGGGGGGAAGGAGAACGGCAGAGATTTCGGATTAGAAAATGCCATCTTTTCTCCCCTTCTCTTTTTCCAGGACAAATAGGTCCCATAGGGAGAGTTTTGCATTAATATCGCTCTCTCTCCTCGCCTCACTCTAGTGTAGGGAATTAATGAGGGGGGGTACCTGCTACGATGCTGGCCAGTTGCAGGGTCCGGCCGATGGGGTAGACGCTGCGTGCCTGTGCGATGGCCGCCGCAATTTTCCTGGTGTGCCGCTCCTCCCCGTACGCGGCCAGCACGGACGCAAGCGCCTGTTGATCCAAGGCGTTGACCACGTCAGCCGCGCAGGGCATGTCGGGGTACCTACGCACAAAGAGGAGCCCAATTAAGCAGCTTGACGTCACAAGTTCCTGGCTGACAGAAGCCAAGCCTGACAGCTCTAAGACACCAGTGAAAACCCCTCCCACCCTTCCCACTCTGGGAGATGTGGGCTTGAGATCTATAAAAAGAGAGAGAGCGTGTGTGTACATGAGAGAGAACAGGAGGGAGAAGCGGTTAGCGACAAATATAAAAATATCAAATCATGATCTGAATTATGCATTCGCTTTTGCTTTCTTTAGGAAAATCTGTACGCACACTCGGGGAAGAACAAAGAAACCAGGGTAAATGAGACAAAGTTACACACCTACATAAAGGGGATATATATTAGCTTACTAATACGAATAAAACTTAATATTTCATCTAGTCAGTTTCAGTCGGCAGCTGCTCGGCACACTTGCACATACATACTGTGATTCATATACTCACAATAATTCATATTTTCCCTAAACATACTGACTCAGCTGTTCAGGTCTTCATATTTGTACTTGGGTAATTATTTCCTAAGATTTGGGTTTGATACCTTGGGTTCTGAATGGCATATCTCGTTGTCTCTGTACTAAGGGTGAGGGAAACAAAGAAAAACTGAGCTCTCAGGCACACAAATTGTGTAGAATTGACTTTGAATCAGATTTTAACCAGAAATTGATCGGGCAAGTGATCTAACAATGAATTAAATGTTAAATTCTGACGTATAAATACTGAAATAGTAGTTTCTTATACTTCAAAATATGTTTGTGTACTCTCACTGACACTGGAAAGTGAGCAAGTGCAAAAGCAGTTTCAATCATTCATCTCTTGGAGTCAACTTTATCCATGAAAGGCATGCAACACACGAGAGATGAGATGCATGATGAACCTTTTATCAAAACCTTTCTTTTTGAATCAATGCCGTTCTGTATCTCACATTAACCTTGGATGTTTTCTCTCCTATTTAGTTTGTCATTCATGTGGGCACAACTAAGAGCACAGAATGAGTAACTCAAACCGAGAGACATGCTGATTAATGCAAAGTATGCTCTGTTCTTCTTGAAGGCCAGCTAGAATCGGCTGACAGTATCATGCTGTCGTAAAGTTTAATTCTTGTGTAAATAAAGCATATTCATATGTGGTGAGCAGGACCTGGAACGACCTGCACTATATCTTGCCCTTTCTCTTTTTCCTTTGGGTGTCTCTCCCTCTCTCTCTCTCTTTTTTCAACCATTTCATCTCGCCCCCAGAAAAAAAGTTCAGTCAGTTACAGTGGGTGGGATTTCCACCTCATTATCACAGTGAAAACTTTGTCAAAACTTCCTAATAAGAGAGGAAGCCACTAGTTCTTCTTCAAATCAGAGGGAAACAGTGGTTGGCATGTGAGGTGTAAAAGATGATAGCAATGATAAAACACCATTCAAGGGCTGTTTCCGAAATCGCCCCCCTATACCCTTAAATAGGGCATTATTTGAAGGGAGAGCAATTTGTAGTGGTGTCCAAAACCTTAGTGGACATTATTGAGTGTACTCATTCAATCCCACAATGCACTGCAATAACGAGTGTACAACTGATGTATGCTTAGCAACTAGAGAATACCCGTAATGCACTGTGAGCGTCCTGCGTCTGAATAGAAGGTTGTGCCTACAGCTGAATCATCCCATCCATCTATTTTCCAAACCGATGGTCCAATATGGGTACAGCATAATATCATACAGGTATAAATTCCTTTTTAATTGATTATAAAAATGTTTCATTAAGGTTTATACACAGTTTCCATGACAGACCATTTCCATTCCATCTTACTACTGCTGCCAGTTCGCTAAGTTTCAAATAATTATTCAAATGTAAGCACAAACTATGCAAAAGCGGTAGTCTTTCCAGTGTACTCCAGGCATTGTCCGAATTCCCTCACTCGTTTTCATTCACTCTCTCAAGTGAACTTTATTACTGGACTAATGTAGGAAATAGTTAATGAGGCTATAGAGGGCGATTCCGGATACAGCCTAGGTCAGTGTTTCCCATATCCTGGACCTAGAGTGTCCACGACACTGCACAGTCTGTTGCTGCGTCCCAATTCGCATACTGTCCGTCCTAAATAGTATTCGAAATTAGAATGAATGTGTCCCAAATTGTATTATGCAGGACGTGAAAAAAATAACTGCGCTGGGCTGAAACTAGCAAAAAAACATGCATGGTGCCACATTGCACCGGGTGTATGATAGGGCCCTTTGTGATTGGTTTATTTATAGGTGAAAGGGTGGGAAGGTTTTATTAAAAATAGCCATCAGATCAAACTGTTGAGTATTATTTGTTTAAAAATAATTGCCAAGTCTATTTATATTCCTATAATGCATTAACTATTTGTAAAGTGATATTTCACCCTAAAATTATGTGATTGTTTACTTACATGTCATTTCAAACCCATATGCTGTTCATTTTGTTCTTTGAAATACAAAATTAGAATTTTTGAAAATTATGCAGCTCACATTATAATTCTTAGATCTGATATCAATCTTTACTATTTTATTATCTTATTTTTTTTTTTATATGGGTATACTTTTGAGTTAAATGTGACTTCATATTAATCATTTAATAAAGCTTCTATCACTCAATATTTATCTAGCAAATTTAATTGGCTCAGAATTGTGTGACTGCATGTCTCTTCCAACATTCGCGTTGATGCGTCCTGTTTCAACCGCTTGTTTACGTCTCTGTACAGACTTCAGCAAGACACCCGCGTCAGAAACGAGTTTATTTTTTAGGCATCTCAGATCTGTAAATCTGCTTTGTCTGTAAATTATGGTTTTATATATATGTTTTCAAAGCACGTCATAGCAATCATAACAGTGGCCATTTACTGACAAGTCTTAAAGGAGCCTCCCCTTAAAAATGGATCATTTCAGACAGAGGGTCAGAATGTGGGTTGAAAATACTAATTTTTCCAAACCTTGTAGGTCGAAATGTAAATTTTTTAACCTGGGACTCACAGTACTGCACATTTTTTTATGTCTTCCTGATTTAACACCTGATTCAGGTCATCAGCTCATGAACTGATAATGTGTGATAGAAGAAACATACAAAATGTGCAGTGTTGTGGGTCCTCAAGAACAGGAGCCCATACAATGATATTAGTTGAACAAACTCAGGATTATGGAATGAGTTGAATTGACAAACCCAAACCAACCCAATCACGCTTTGTTGGTTCCACGACACTGATCATCAACTTTCTTTGTCAACTTGGGATTTTATCCGGAGTTCATGAATAATTATGGAGTGCATGCACATGAAAGTGTGACAGTAGCGAACAGCCAATCACATGCCTTAAAACATGGAGAAACTGCGATTCAATTCTTGTGAGAGAGTCAGCGTGATTCAATTCTCTCTTCTGGTGAAGATTGAGATAAAAAAACATGAAGAATTTGACCAAGAGGACAACTGAAAGAAAACATCTTGCTATATCAGTGCATACTATATTAACTGTAATTTTATATAGTTGATAATATAGATATACAGAGACTCACATGCAAGCTCACATGTAGCCTTTTCTATTGATTCTAAATTTATATGAAATATTATTTATATGAAATATTATCTGTATAAATGTATATACATTTAAACTAAATGCTTAATAATTGTTAAACTAAAAGTGCTCATTTATATTGGATTATGGGTATAATAAGTATATAAATAGAATATTAATCATAAAACAAAAGCCAGACGATTTTGTCTTTAAAATCTTTTACTATGTAGTGATCTTTATTATGAAGCAAGAGAAACTGGGGAGTGACTTATTGCATCAGAGATGTGTCACTTTGTTGACAGCTGAATTGTCTAATTTTGGTTTGAGATCTTTTTTTCATTGAGTGTAATTTACAATGGTGATGAACAACGCTAAAAGAATAGACTGGGTAAACCCAGCCTGATCTGCCAGCGATTTGATTTCGCCCGGTAACTCAGTCTGGAAACCCGTACATTCACTTCTACTGCTTCTGTTACACTTTTGCGGGAACCAATCACAGACTGGCTTATCCACCTGACCTGCTATTGGAGGGATTATCAAGATGACGGCAAGAGAAGCGATGGGTCATTGCCCGTTGATCACGCCTCTTGTTGTCTGAATGGTTGACGGACTATCCAATTGCGTACAGAGTCATTTGAATTATGCTTGTTTATCACGCCTCTGGTGGTCTGATTGGTTGAAGGACTATCCAATTGTGTACAGAGTCATTTAATTTATGCGCAATTATGCTCACGTGTGCAGTAGAAAATACAGAGCAGACTCCCCAGACCAATGTTCAATCTTAAATTGAGCTTGGTCTGGTGATAGGCAGACAACTAAAAGAAGCCATTTTCATCAAACTAAACTGAAACATTCCTGGCTAGCCACCTAAATTGGCTTCATGGTATAGGATTGAAAACCAATGTCCTAAGAAATACCTTCTCTTTGGGGGTCCTTCTCGCTACACTGTACAAATAAAAATCAGGTCTCCAATTGAAAATGTTCTAGTGACCGTTCACATCTAAATTTTTTAGTTGGCCAAATTGAATTTCTGTGAATTAAATTGCATCAATTCACAGAAATTTAATTTGGCCAACTGAAAAATGTATATGTAGAAATTTTTCAATTGGAGACCTGAATTTTTTTTACAGTGTACCTAAATTAGTTCTGTTCATTCACCCACAATCTTAAAGCTAACATTCCATGTGTCCCACAAAGCTCTGCCTTTGAAACACCAGGCTCTGCTGTGCTTAGTCATATTTTTATTATATTAAGCTGTTATTATGTTATGCCTTACACCTGTGGCAGAATCAGTTTTGAACAGCTATAATAGAGAAGCATGGAGACTCTGTAGATGTAATCAATAACCGTGTGAGCCAAGAATAACAACTGTGGCCATGAGTGTGTATTGAGAGTGAATCAGACATTACTAACAGCATAAATGATTGTTGGAACAATAGTGACAATGAGTCCTTCTACTGAAAAGAAGGGAGCTGAGGTAGTAGTCAAACCTGTCTCCATCCATCCTCATGTCTAGCGGTCCATCCTTGCTGAGGGAGAAGCCCCTTTCTGCTGAATCCATCTGTATGGAGGAGCAACCAGCATCCAGAAGAGCAGCATCCACACATCCTGGACCCAAACCCAATGCTGGAAGCAGGTTATTCAGCTCACTGAACCTCCCTAGTACTGGCTTCACCTGGCCCCTTAACAAAAGAGAAATTGAGAATAGAAAATAATATGAAGACAAGGAGTCACAATTGCTCTTTTCATATGATCTTATGCTCACCAAGGCTGCATTTATTTGATCAAAAATACAATACAACAGTAATATTGTGTAAACATAAAATAACTTTAATACATTTTACTCCAGCCTTCAGTGTCTGTCACATGATCCTTCAGAAATCATTTTAATATGCTGATTTGTGCTCAACAAACATTTCTTATTATTATCAATGTTGAAAACAGTTGTGCTGCTTTATATAGAAAGTTATATAGATACATAGAAAGTTCAAAAACATTTATTTTAAATAAAAATCTTTTATAACATTATAAATGTCAATATTGATCAATTTAATGCATCTTTGCTGAATAAAAGTATTAATAAAAATAAAGTTTTTTTTTTTTTTTTTTAACTCCCCCAAAAATTTTGAAAGGTAGTGTATATATTTTTTGCTTTCATTAAGTCCAGTTATAATGTTACTCAAGGTTTCCTATTCCTACCCAACAACAGTCATAATTTAGTTTTCCATGATAATTTTTCACCCTCTCTCTCTCTGCTAAAGATTCTGATTTCTGCTTTTTGTACCGTCAAGACTTACAGGCGTCTTCACATCTGAAATGAGTAACAGCGCTTACGGGTTGCGTTTGCAGTCAGATTTAACATAATTTGTGGTGCTGCATCTTTCAGTAACACCATTTGCAAAGCTTGCATTCATTGTGACACTGAAATGTGCCTTACAAACTGTTAAGGTCAGACTAACATGGGGCCTGATCAGAGACATTGTTAAAAATAAACATCAGCCACTCATTTCTAATGCTGGAAGCCAGAAACAACAAAACCTTTGGTGAACTTTCTCCATATCTGACTCTTATCATTAGTTACAAAATAGAAAAACAGCTTCTGGTGTTTAGAATAACAGTATATGTTCTGCTTCCCCTTTATAACTTGATATTGGCCCAAGCTGTTGAATACCAACTCAGTGGCGTACAGCAAATGCTTGAGTGATCATACTGGGGATAAACCAGTCTTACACCGTGTCTACACCACGCAGCAACAGCTTGAGGCTGTCAACTCAGGATGCGACGAAGCGACCGTTGCAAATCCATTTGTTCTTCATGTCAGAAGTAGCGTATAAAGTATGTCAGAAATAGAACGGGCATCAGTTTACTGTTGGGAGTTTGTCGTGCCACTTCAAGTTGTATCCAGTGTAGACAGCATCACTGAATATAATGGGTTCTATTTGCTTTTGTCGTGTCACGTCAGGCCGCTCTCGTCTGGGGTAGTAACTAAAAACTCAAACGAATAAAATCCTTTTTTGAATAACTGAAATATAGCTGAAATAAAATACATATATATTAGAAGAAAAACTTGCACTATCAAAAATTAGATTATTTAAATGTTATATAAAAATGTTACCTTGACAACTAACTAAAATTAAAAAAAAACCTCTAAAAACAAAACCTAAAAAAAAAGACAAAAGCACAAGTTTACTGAAAGTAATATTAAATTGAAAACCGAAAAGTCAAATTAAAAGCTAAATCAAAATATGAATAAATGTAATAGTGTATAAATAATACTAAATGCTAATAATACTAATAATAAATACTAAACCCTAAAAACTTTGAAAAAAGCTGAAGAAAAAAATGACATAGAAACCATTTTAAAAATGTGTTAGAAACAAATTTGGTGATCATATATTACTGAACATACAAAATTCTAAATATATTCTTTTAGGATTCTGACTTACAAAGGCAACCCATATTAAAAATAAATGTTGTATGATTCCTATCATTTTCTAAATGCAAATTCTTAAATGGTGTAATTTTGTCTATAACATATCTGATATATATATTTAATATATGCTGCTATTTATTTTAACATTTTACAATGGGCAAATTTCATAAAACAAATGTCATGAAACGAAACCGATCAGCAGTGATATTTATATATATTTTCTTATGAGTAAACTTGATGATAAAATGTGAATTCATTTTTCATATGTCTTATTTAAAGTTGCATAGGATCTACACACTTAAATCTTCTTTGTACATGGTCATTTCTGCTTTTATATATTTAGTTTCCACACAGAAGCGAGCTTCACATTTTACAGAGCTGAATAAACTGTGGCAGGTGTTCTGCCTCTGTAGGGCTGGTTACCTAGGCACTAAGTTCTTAGTGGGTGTCCAAAGACTACTGCAGCTCATAAGCTGTATGAAGGAAAAGAGAGATAGACCAAATAATATGTGTCCCACAGGGAAGGTAACAAAATATCATTTATTTATCACCTTGGAGACCAGAAGATGAGAGTTGTGAGAAAGCACTGTCGCAGCTTAAACTTAATTGAAAAACAGACACACATACACATACATACACACACAAACCAATGAATACACGGGGATGTGTACAAAAACGCATGCATGCGAAGGCTACATGATTATTATGTAACCATCGACGCACACATTTGTAGGGGAGTGCGAATATTAGAGTATGTGTGTGACGTTTCAGTTGACTTGAAGTGGAGGTGTTGGTTTGACGTGAGTATTGACGGTGTCTCTTTAATCCTCAGTCATTCAGATGGAATCGTGGGCGTTTTTTTCTTTTTCACTATTGCTTTAATTCACTTTCTTCACAGTTATGAGTAACACAGGCACAGTCTAGTCTCAGACCACACACACACACACACACACACACACACACATTATAGCTACACATACATGAATACAGTTTAAAAAGATCCTGATGAAGCTGAAACGCAAGACATAAGCTTTCAGGCATCACCTCAGTCCCTCCTGACTCTCTTTCTCCCTGCATCTCCTCCTGAGTTCCTTCCCCAGCACTGAAGAGCCATTCATTTTTCATGTGACCTTTAGACAGCCTGTGTGCAGAGAAAAGCCCAGGTAGGCAACTATAAATCAGACAGCAGAGAAGCAAATGAGGCGGAGAACACTAGGGGTCCCTTGCAGAGGCAGAGGTGGTTAATTTGGCCGCGTTGGCTTTGCAGTCATGCTAAACACGCGGATTCCCCTCCCTGACTCGTGCTAAACTCTCTACATGATATGAACAAAAAAAGTGCAGAGGATGCGGGAGAAAAATCACCTCCTCCACCTCGGAGGTCATCAAAGTTCTTCTTCACCCACTCACGCGGCTGGCTGAGGGCTTTACCCATAGGATTCTGGGGTGCCTGCGTCCACACACCCACAGCCAGCTGAAAGATCAAGGGTGAGGGAGCTGCTCGGCTCTCGCCCCCGCTGCAAGGGCTTCCCTCAGTTCTCAGTGCTGCGGAAGGGGCTTTCTATCTCTCTCTCGCTCCTACCCTCCTCCTCGTTCGCTCAGTACCTTCATTAATTTGCTGGAAAATCTATAGTGAGGCATTCTCTTGCCCGCCCACACAAACACATAGACTCCGCAAGAGCGGTAAGACCCCGTCCTCCCTCCCGGTCCATGGATCGGTGAGTTCGGAGGGAGAAAGAGAGAGGCTGTGAGAGACAGAACGCTGCCTCTGCTGTTGCATCCCGTGTCAATACGCAGTCAATTTAGGGCCTCAAAGGAGCCAGACTTCACTGCAGTAGTTTATTTTCATTGTTAAGTGGTTTTCCTAATATGTAGATGAAGTTCAGGCGTCTATATTGGTACAAAAACAGATTTGCCACATCGAACAACATAGCCTGAAACCACAGGCAATATGATCCTGAGCATAAAGTACAACCATTCTGAGTGACCACTTAAGCTAATTAGGCTTCGGCACAGCAAGATTGTGACATGAAATATACAAAATGCTTCTCAGATATTCATTTTGAGCAACAAAATTTATTGCCTGAATACATAGAACAGTCGCGGTGCCTCTGCAAGCAAGATTTTCATTACTGAACTTTCACAATATACTCAATATTTCCACTGTTGAGTCTTAAGAGGGCTTATGCATGTTCGGTTTGGGTTCGATGAAAGATTCTTATTTCTTATGAAAGATCACTGTATTTTGTGGACTATTATACTTTATTTGCTGCTAGCATGTACACTTTATAATTACTCTAATTACAAGATCTATTTATCAAAAGCAAAA